>NC_080165.1:143837324-144168710 GCF_950295315.1 Erinaceus europaeus | reverse complement strand
GCCCAGTGAGACTTGAACACAGGAAGATCTTGTCCCAGGTGCAGCCTGCACTGTTCCCAGCTGTGCGAGCTCAGGCCAGCAGGGACTCAGAAGATACACAGGCTCCTGTGCTAAATCTGAGTGGAGATATGGGCCCTGGGTCGGGTGGACGGGGTAAACAGTTCATTTTATTCATAGATTTTTTTTTTCAAGAATGAGAGTTACTCTCTGCCCTAATCCAACTTTCCAGCCCCTGTCTCCACTCTTTAACCATCTTCTTAGACAATATTCTTGTCCAACTCCATGTCAGCTATCAAACTCAAGCAAAAAGCTTTGTGTCGTGGGCCCCTAGGAACACGCCTAGACTGGACTTCCTAGCTCCTTTTTTAAAAAAATTTTTTGTTAACACCATTCCTGCCACCAAAGGTCTGGGTCCCTACCCCCACCCCCTGTAGTAAAGCTGAAAATCTTTTTTTCCCTTTATTGGGGGATTAATGTTTTTAGTACTTCCTGGTTTCTTTCACCCTAAGACCCCTATTCTCCTCTGCTCTACTCCTACTTTTTGTTTCCTGCTCATGAATCATCTTGTCCTGCTTTGTATCCTGCCACCTTTCAGCCACTAAGTTGCAGATGCTACCATGACACCAACCTGACTTCCCAGGGCAGATGATTTCATTCATGTGTCTTGGAACCTCACCACTTCAGAGTTCTGCCCCACTAGGGAAAGACAGAAACAGGCGGGGGGGGGGGGGGTATGGATCCACCTGCCAACATTCATGTTCAGTTACAGAAGCCAGAACTCCCACCTTCTGCACCCCCAAAATAATTTTGATTCATATTCCCAGTGGGGGATAAATGATAAGGGGAAGAGGGCCAAAGGGTTCTGAACTCCAACTCCATCAGGAACCGGAGAAAGAGGAAGAAAAAAGGGAGGGACACTTAGATACAGTAACAGATGTAGGTGTGATTTGGAAAGGAAGAGGAGGTGGAGCCCTAAAAATAAAATAAAAAGCCAAATCTATACAAATATGGACGGGTAGTTGGAGAAATAATAGTCAACCCGTATCTGCAACTTTGGGAGAACTGCTGTAGCTTACTTACAGTGGAGGGGCTGGGGGTGTCTTTTCAGTTTCTTTTTAAAAATTTTGTTTTATTTGTTTGTTTGTTTATTTTACCAGAGCACTGCTCAGCTCTGAGTTACTTTGGTGGGGGGAGGGGGGGAATTGAACCTGGGACTTCAGAGCCTCTGGCAACAGAGTTTCTTTTCATAAAACTCTTTCTATTCTTCCCTCACTGGGGGTGGTTTTTAAAGGGCAAGTCAGCAACCTTGTTTAGGAATATATGAAGGAAGCAAAGCAGGCCTCATGTTGGAGACAATACTTAAAATTTTTTTAAAGAAATTTAGCACTACCTTTACTAGTAAAACTTGTCTAAACTTGAGCTTCCTCAGATCCAGAATGGTAATAGTCACTATGCCTCCTCCATGGGATATGTGTGTGCTCAAAATACGAGCGCATGAACACCGAAGTTGTTGATTACATTAATGAGCACATCCGTCATGTTTTTCATTTGTAAAATTATTACACAAGGGCTGGGAGCTAGCATAATGATTATGCAAAAGACTTTCATGCCCGAGGCTCTGAGATCCCAGGTTCGATCCCCAGCACTAACATAAGCCAGAGGTAAGCAGTGCTCTGGGTGTGTGTGTGTGTGTGTGTGTGTGTGTATTTGTGTGTGTGTGTGTGTGATATCTATCTGTATTTCTCTCATAAAACAATAAATATTTTAAAATGGTTACACTAAAATCTACCTTTGACAGCTTTGTGGGGATTAGATACACACATTAAAGCACTAAACCTGAAATCTGTCACCTACTAAATAATTGATTCCATTACTATGTCTGAAGAAATATAATCATTTCCAGCTTAGGAATGGCGAAGCCACGTTGGCTAGATAAGAGTAAGTGCAAAGTTCCACTCTAGTTTGTTTAGTCTATGTTGCTCTCATGTGGAGTGAGGGATTGAACTAGGACTTCATACATGAAAGTCTGGTTCTATACTGCTAAGCAGGCGGCAGAAACAAACATAAAGACGAGGCCCCTATATCGGGCCCGGTGGTGGTGCATCTGGTTGAGTGCACATGTTACAGTGCACAAGGACCGGGTTTGAGCCCCTGGTCCCCACCTGCAGGGAGAAAGCTTTGTGAGCGGTGAGCTTTGTTGCAGCTGTCTCTCTGTCTCTCTCCCTCTCTATCTCCTTCTATTCTCTCAATTTCTGACTAACTCTATCCCATAAGTAAAGATAATAATAATAATAATAATACTCAACTGTATTGCACCAAAGTAAAAGACTCTGGGGTGGAGGGGGAGAGGGTTCAGGTCCTGGAACATGAAGGCAGAGGAGAACCTAGTGGGGGTTGAATTGTTATGTGGATAAGTGGGAAATGTTACACATGTACAAACTATTGTATTTCACTGTCAATAGTAAACGATTAATCCTCCAATAAAGAAATTTTAAAAGGGCGGGGGAGATAGTATAATGGTTATGTAAAGAGACTCTCGTGCCTGAGGTTTTGAAGTCCCAGGTTCAGTCGTCTGCACCCCCATAAGCCAGAGCTGAGCAGTGCTCTGGAAAGGAAACAAAAAAAAAAGAGAGACTGGCTCTTATGATGGAGGGCCAGGCGGGACAGTGGAGAGAGGCTCCTCCCTGGGGCATCACATCAGTGAGTTTCAACCAGCAGCCCCAAGATCACGGAGACATCATTACTAGCCTTGCTTGTCTCTTCCATGCAAGAGACAAGGCAATTAATCCTATTGTATTACTTCTAACCCAGTGCAAACCCGAGATCTGTGAGTTCTACTAAATTAAGAATTACCTCTACTGTTTATACAAACAAAGCAACCTAAATTATTGGCAGACTAGAACCGATTTGTCTAGTTTAGTCCCTAATTAACCTGCCCTGCAGAGCTAAAGCAAACTAGGATTTACTTGTTCACACACACACACACACACACACACACACACGCACAAACATCACATCACCCATATATTTAAAACAAATAAATGAGCACAGACACTCGATTAACAGCCAGGCAGCCTGCCAGACTCTCCTTTTTGTTCCTCAGCAGGATACACTGGAGGAAGACAAGTCCCGACATGAGCGCAGCCTAGAATGTTCCCAGCTGTGGCCATGGACTGCGGGCTCAGACTGACAGGGACTCAGAGGACACACAGGCTCCTGTGCTAAATGAACAGACATGGGCCCTGGGTCAGATGGGGTTTACAGTTAGTGGTATTTACTTACTTTCCTCATTTTGGGGGGCAGAGGAAAAAAAGAAGGAAAATAAAAGGTCAAAGGAGAACTGAGGACCACCTAGCTACAGGTGCTACCATGACACCATCCTGACTTCCCTGGACAGAGGACTTCACCTGTGTGTCCTGGAACCTCACCTCTCCAGAGCTCAATCCCCTCAGGGAAAGATAGGAACAAGCTGAGGGTATGAATCCACCAGTCAATTCCCATGTTCAATGAAAAAGCAGTTACTGAAGCCAGACCTTCCATCTTCTGCACCCCATAATGATCCTGGGTCCATGCTCCAGAGGGATAAAGAGTAGGGAAGCTTCCAACGGAGGGGATGGGACACGGAACTCTGGTGGTGGGAATTGTATGAGTTGTACCACTCTTATGCTACAATCTTGTCAATCATTATTAAATCATTAATTAAAAGTTTAATATAAAATAAGTAAATAAATTTTTAAAAAAAGAAAAAGAATTATTTAAAAAGATGCCCCAAGGGCATTTTTGGCCTTGGCCTGCCCTCCTCTAAGGTGCCCGAGGGTTCCTGGCAGACCAGGACTACCTTCCTCCCTTCTCCTGGCCAGAAACCAGCTTCTCTTTTCCAAAACACATGGAAAACCGCCTTCATGAAATCTTCCTCCTATAGTAATCCTATTGTAATTCTGCTACTCTGAGTAGCATAGGTTCTGTCTGACTGACATTGTTTGTCCTGGCTTCTTTGTTTGTTGCTTCATTCGATGGAGACGAGGAGGCCAAGAGGCAGAGAGACTGAAGAAACCACAGCATGAAAGCTTCCTTCAGTACCGTGGGGGCCAGGCTTGAATCTGGATTGAGCGCATGGCAAGATAGCACCTTGTCCAAGTGAGTTATCTGACTGGCCTTTCCTTG
This sequence comes from Erinaceus europaeus, assembly GCF_950295315.1. Classification (NCBI taxonomy): domain Eukaryota; kingdom Metazoa; phylum Chordata; class Mammalia; order Eulipotyphla; family Erinaceidae; genus Erinaceus; species Erinaceus europaeus. The sequence goes on along the minus strand of NC_080165.1, from coordinate 144,164,546 downwards.
TTTATTTTTTGTTATCCCCCGGGAATCGCCACTCTGGACCAACTTTTTCAGAGAGAATGAGACAGAGCCAGAGAGAAGGAAAGACAACACACTCAAAGCTAGGTCTCATGCATAGCAAATCCGGCCCCCTCCTAGGTTTGCCCCCCACACACACTCCCCTCTTTCTTTTATGAACCCAAAAGCCCTACCTGACAAAGTCTGCACCTCCCATGTTTTGCAAAGCCCCAAACCCTTAACAAGATTTGTCTGGACCCAGAGGGAACTTAATAATAACTTTTTTTTTCCAGTTTCATTTCTGAGCCCCACAACCAGTTCCTGGATAATCATTTATTAGCAAACAAATCAGCTATCAAATTTTCCAGAGTGAAACATTTGCATTTCCACTGTTGGAAAGAACAACACAGTCCATTTTCTCAGCAAACAGGAATCTCAGTATAGGCCTGTGCTCAAGACGTCACAAGCAGATGTTGACACTTAGACAATTCTTCAAGCTGGAAAAGTGAATTGTGTTTCTTTTCTTTTTCAGTGAAAGAGAGAGAGAGAAAGGGGGTGGAGGAGAGACAAGAGCCCTGCTCAGCTCTATTTCATGGTGGTATTAAGAGATGAACCTGGGGGGAGTTGGGCGGTAGCTCAGCGGCTTAAGCGCAGGTGGCACTATGTGCAAGGACCAGCTTAAGGATCCCGGTTCGAGGCCCCGACTCCCCACCTGCAGGGGAGTCGCTTCACAAGTAGGTCTGCAGGTGTCTATCTTTCTCTCCCCCCTCTCTGTCTTCCCCATCTCTCTCTCCATTTCTCTCTGTCTTATCCAACAACAATGACAACAAGAGTAACTACAACAATAAAAACAACAAGGGCAACAAAAGGGAATAAATAAATAAATATTTTTTAAAAGTTAAAAAAAAAAAGAAATGAACCTGGGACCTCAGAGCTTCAGGCACGAAAATCATTTGCAAAGCCATTATGATGTCTCCTCACCCCAGTGGAGTTCTGTTTGGAATCGCTGTTCCACCAGGTCCCTTTAAGCTCACAGCATAAACGTCAGGGGATGGAAATGCGTGTGCTCTACAAGGTCTGGCTGGACTAGTGGCTCTGCCTGGGGAAATGCGTGTGCTCTACTGGCTGCACCCCGCCCCGCGTGCCCCGCTCCCTTGCTGTTTTAATGCAGTGCTGGGAAGTGCCCAGGGCCTGGTTCATGTGTGACACTGCCAAGCCACCTTCCTGGTGCAATACTTATTCTCTATCTGAGAGACAAGGGAGAGGTAGAGGAACAGAGTGGGAGTGGGTGGGGGGAGCAAAGGAGTGTAAGGAGATAGCAAAGCGCCACTCCACTCTCCGTGGACTCCCCACGATGCTCCGTGTGCTCTCACTTGGTGCCAGGAAGGATACCCAGGGCCTCACAGTCACTGAGCCCACTGAGTCACAGCCCAACAGGCTGTGCTGAGATCTTTACTCCACTTGAGCCTTTTTTTTAAACGAGTGATTTAATAATGATCAGCAAGATTGTGGGGTAAGAGAGGCACAATTCCACACAGTGCCCACCACCAGAGTTCCGTATCCCATCCCCTCCATTGGAAGCTTCCCTATTCTTTATCCCTCTGGAGCATGGACCCAGGATCATTATGGGGTGCAAAAGGTGGGAGTTCTGGCTTCTGTAATTGCTTCTCCGCTGGACATGGGAATTGGCGGGTGGATCCACACCACTGGCCTGTTTCTGTCTTTGCCTAGTGGGGCCAGGGCTCTGGGGAGGGGAGGTTCCAGGACACACTGGTGAGGTTGTCTGTCCAGGGAAGTCAGGTTGGCGTCATGGTAGCATCTGCAACTTGGTGGCAACGTTAAGATATAAAGCAGAACAAATTGTTTAATAATGAGGAAACGAACCGTTAAGAATAGAGCAGGTGAGATTTGGGGGGTCTTCATGTTGGAAGACGCTGGGAAGCCTATATTAGGTGGGTTGTTTGTTTGTTTGTTTCTCTTCTCCGAGCCTCAGCTCTGGAATCTGTATGCAATAGGGATGTCTAGCTATGGCGTCATGATGAGAATGAAGCAACACCAGGAAGAATCTAGCAGCCTTCATGCTGGGAGGCACCGGGCATGCCAGCTGCTTTGCTGAGCTTCAGACATTTCTCTGAAGCCCAGTTTAGGCACCTGACAGCTTCCTCTCCCATCTTGTACCTTCATTTCTTTTCCTCCTTTACTTAGCCTGGTGGGCCCTGAGGGGACAGTACTTTTGATCCTGAGTGATACCTCTCTCTCTCTCTCTCTCTCTCTCTCTCTCTCTCTCTCTCTCTCTCTTTAGATAGGACAGGGAGAAGTTGAGAGAAGAGGGGAAGATAGAGATAGGGAGAGAAAGATAGACACCTGAAGACTTGCCTCACCACTTGTGAAGCAACCTCCCTGCAGGTGGGGAGTCGGGGGCTTGAACCAGCATCCTTGAGTCGGTCCTCGTGCTTGGTACTATGTGCTCTTAACCCAGTGCACTACCGCTTGGCCCCCACTTTGTCTCGCCAGCATTTTCCTTCTTCCACGGATCACTTAGGAGTACCCAGGCCCCTCAAGCCCCAGAAACAAAGGGGAGTGTTTATCTGTTGGTTTGTTTATGGCCACCAGGGTTATCACTGGGGCTCAGTGCCTGCACGATTCCACTGTTCCTGGAGACCATCTCTTTCTTTTTTTGATAGAAGATGAGAGGCTGAGAAAGCCGGAAGGAAACAAGAGAGAGAGAGAAAGGAGGAAAACCCGCAGTACTGCTCCACCACTGAGGAAACATCCTCCCTGCAGGCAGGGACTGGACACTTGCACCCAAGTCCTCAGGCGTGGCGACACGGCCTCTACCAGTGTCACCAGCAGCTGGCCCACTAAAGTGATATCTTCCTTCTCTTGTCTGGGTCCCCTGCCCAGCAGACAGCTCCATTTCTGTCCCCCAGTCAGATTTCCAAGCCCCAGCCCCACAGGAGACACCTCAAACCTGGCACCCAATTCTTCCAAAACACAAAGACGGCTACTTGGGAGAGACCAGTGGGCTCTGTCCCTCCTGGATCACAGAGCCCTTTCTCCACTTCCGTGTTCAGGTGGCCCTGCACGTGAGGTTCACCCCAGAGAGCCAGCCACGGACAACCATGGCTGAAGAAGCAGGGCCACTAAAGCGGCAGGACCAGGCGGGGCCTAGCCACAACCGCCTCCAAGGGTGCAGCCAAGACAAAGGGCCCTGGAAAGAGAAGGATTGAAGCCCAGCATCGGTGAAGAGGTGAGTGAGACAGCAGAAGCTTATCAGGAATCAAGGGAGCATCCACACTGGCTAGCTGTGGGTTCCTCCTGAAAAATTAAAATAAGACTTTCTAGACTCCAGATACAAAGATCGTATTCTTGGGGCAGGTGGCACACCTGGTTAAGTGCACACATTACGATACAGAAAGATCCAGGTTCAAGCACCTGATCCCCACTTCCAAATTATATTACTCCATGAGGACCATTTCTGGAACCATCCGTTCCACCCCGGTTCCATGGCTGCCAGTTCTTAGCAACATCGCCCCGCCAGATATTCGTCGGGATGCGGCATCATCTAAGTTCATTTCCCACGTCTACGCTTGACCGGACCTGCCAATATACGCGGATATCTTCGCCCACCCTGTCCAACGCTTGACGTCTCGTCACCCAATCTGGTCCCCTACGCCTACACTGAACTTCTCTGTTCCAGACTCTTGGAAACAGAGTTGGCAGTCAGCTGAGGTAAAGAACAAGCACCTCATCACAGACCCCTGCAAGCATCCACCCGGCTTTGACCTAGCACGTTATGATCGGGCCCTCCTCAATCGCTATCGAACAGGCCATGGCCGGTGCGCCGCTATGTTCCATCGCTGGGGAGCCAGAGACGACCCGAACTGCCCCTGCGGCTCCAGACAGACTATGACCCACATAGTCAACGACTGCCACCTCTCCAGATTCAAAGGAGGTCTGGAAACTTTACATCAGGCTCAACCTGATGCTGTTGACTGGCTACGGAACAAGGGCAAACGCTAGAAGAAGAAGCAGGGGCAAGTTTCACGAGTAGTGAAGCAGCGCTGCAGGTGTCTCTCTGCCTCTTTATCTCTCCCTTCCCTCTCAGTTTCTCTTTGCCTCTCTTCAATAAATAAATCATAAAAATATTTTTAAATGCACTTACAGAAGAAGAATGGATTCACTGGGGGAGTTACCCTCTGTATCACCTCTACTTAAACTCTCCGTTTTCGTAGTTACCACATCGACAACAAGCATATTGCTTGGCACCTAGTTTATTTATTTTCCCTTGTTGTTTTTTTATTGTTGTTGTAGTTATTGTTGTTGTTGTTATCATCATTGTTGGATAGGACAGAGAGAAATGGAGAGAGGAGGGGAAGACAGAGAGGGGGAGAGAAAGACACCTGCAGACCTGCTTCACCGCCTGTGAAGTGACTCCCCTGCAGGTGGGGAGCCGGGGGCTTGAACCGGGATCCCTAAGCTGGCCCTTGCACTTTCTGCCATGTGCGCTTAAGCCGCTGCACTACTGCCCAGCTCCCCAGGTTTTTCATGTTTATGTCTCTTTGTCTGTATGTCTGTTTGTTTTTCCAGTTTCACAGAATGGCCCCTTTGTGTTGGGGGTGAGAATTCATGAATCATCTCTCTTGGCATTGACTCCTGCTGGTTCCATCTGCATAAGGGTAAGGGGCTGAAGAGGAAGTTGCCTGTACAGCGTCTTCACTGTCGACTTAAAAGAATTTCTCGTCTCCTTATGTTGAATAGCCCAGCTTCCATGTGACCCACCTGCCTAGCTAACCTGCCTCAGCATTGTGGACTCAGAGAACCTTGAACATGTTCACGCTTCTAACTAGACTCACGCTACCTGGGGTATCACATCATGTGGGGGAGGCTGCTGAACCCTGCTTCTATAGTGGTCCTGACTGACTGACTGACTGACGACTGACTGACTGACTCACTAACTGTGTCTGTTAGTCCGGTAACAATGCACATTTTCTATTTTCATGCTGAAATCTGGCTCCATTTTTCTCCTTCATCCTATGACTTTCCTCCCATGAATCAAACACTCAAGCCACTCGGACAGCACTTTCTCCTCACCTTCAGGGATATGTGACCATCTGAAGTCTGATCTCCTGTGTAGTCATGACACCATCCTAACAGGCCAAAGCAGTGGGAAGGTCTGTGACTTCTCTGCCTTTGTCCAACGTCAGGTCAGGGCAGCCTGGCTGGCGTGGGGACACTCAGAGTTTTCCTGGACATTCACAGTAAGGAAGGTCCAGTCACCACAGGGCTACAGGAGCCCCCAGTGGACGACCATCACCTCCTCCTGGTCAGGAAAAGGGAGGCAGGAAGTGAGACTAGGCTGACTATCCCCAGAAGTAGTCAAGTCCAAGAAACAAAACTGAGAGCTGGCATTGAGCTCTGAATTCTTGATTAAGAAGATTTGTTTACTGAGTCATCACAGTAGGTCGATCCTGAGGTATGACCCCCCCCCCAACACACACATACACACACGTGAACTGAAGTTCCCAGTGGCTCCACAACTCACCCACAGTCACGTAGGCCAAAGCAGAGAGGAGACTGTACACAGGTCAGATAGGCACCTAGAATTGGACAGAAAGAAGTTGAATCCATTTGTTAAAAATAAATAATAATAATAATAATAATGGATGTTTGAGGGCTGGAAAGTTAGCATAGTGGTTATATTGCAGGTGGACTGGCTGAGGGTCTGAAAGGAGGCCTTAGAGCCTGTTCTCTCCTGGGAGAAGTCAGTTCTCTCACAAGTCACTTTAGAAAGATCATAAATGAGTCCGTGGTCAGATGTGCAAAGTATAAACTTTTATTTCAAAGAGGTGAGGCAAAAGATGTAAAGAAACTGATGTAAGGTGAAGTGATAGCTCGTGAAGAGAGCCTTTCCACATGCTCGCCCCTCTCTTAAACTGCTCATTCTAGTTCCACCTGCAGTCAGCTATGTTTGTCTTTTCTGTAGGCCTTCCATCTTCTCTGTGTGGTCACCGTTCTTAAGCTCCTCCCACAGTGTAAAGTGTTTTCCATTGCGCTCTTGAAAACCCTTCCTACTACTTCCTCAGTGCTGCCTTCAAGTTCTTTCCCACTCAGAGGGGAGACAGGCGACTAAAACAAAACAGAATGGCCATAGATTCAGACAGTCCCAGCTCACTGGCACCTCCAGTCTCCTATCCCTCAGAGCTCCCTTTAACAGTTGTGCAAAAAGACGTTCACATGTGAGACTTTGAGGCCCTAGGTTCAGTTGCCAGTATAAACCAGACTTTGCCAGTATAAACCAGACTTTGAGGCCCTAGGTTCAGTTGCCAGTATAAGCCAGAGCTGAGCAGTACTCTGGGAAAGATAACAACAACAACAACATCTTTTTAAATACTAGATGCTTGCCGAATTTGTCTTAGCACTTCAAGAAACAGAATAGCTGTTGAGAAGAGTCACTTTCCAGAGAAAAGAGAGGAGGATTTGATGCTTAAGATAATATGTTAGAGGGCCTGAGTGGTGGTGCACTTGGAAGAGCACACGTCACTGTAAGCAAAGGCCAGGGGTTCAAGTCCCTGGGCCCCACCTGCAGGGGGAATCTCCACAGGTGGCTCTCTCTCTTCTCCTCTCTCTTTCCCCCTCTCCTCCCCCCTCTCTGTCTCCCTCCCCACCCCTTGCTCTCTCTCTCTCTCTCTCCCTCCCTCTCTCTTCTCCTCTCCCTCCCCCTCCTCTCTCTCCCTCTCTCTCTCTTTTTCCTCTCTCCCTCCCCCCTTCCTCTCTCTCTCTCTCCTCTCTCCCTCCCTCTCTCAAAAAAGGCCACTGGGAGCAATGGAGACATTATCTAGGCAACAAGCCCTAGTGACAACCCTGGTGACAAAAATAAAATAAAACAACATGTATAAGAACGAGTTTGTTTGGCATCTCAGTGGTGGCTCACCTGGTTGAGCGCACATGTTACCATGTACAAGGACCCAGGTTCAAGCCCCCAGTCCCCACCTGCAGGGGAGAAGCTTTGTGTGTGCTAAAGCAGGGCTGCAGGTGTCTCCCTGTCTCTTTCCCTCTCTGCCACCCCCTTCTATCTCCATTTCTGGCTGTCTCTATTGAAAAAATAAAGATAATTTTTAAAAAGTTTAAGTTTGGTGTTAACATATTAGTGTGCTCTTGTGTTGGGCCAGGTAGAACTGTATTTTCCCTTCTGCTATCTTAAAATGTTCCGTAAGAGTCAGCCAGCTGTGCTAACACTGCCGCCATAACATCAACAAACAGAGACAGGTGTGACTGGGAGGACAAAGGAGCCATGTCTAGTCTGGAGGAGGGCAGTGGAGAGCCAGCAGTGGCCCCACTAGCAAGACCACTCTAGAATCTGACCTGGCACAAACAAACATGGGCAGTTGAGAAGGGGAGTGGACAGGAACAGGGACCGGCAGAAAGTACAAAGACAAACTGGAACCTGTCTCGCTCACTTATCTACTCGACTCCTACCTGCAGCCCACGACGGACGGCCTGTAGGGAAAGCTGGCTCTCTGTTGCGGAACTGCACTAGCTCCTGGCTCAGGACACAGAGAGACTCCCAGATAAGATCTGACCTGAGCTGGGGGGAGCTGGAGGTCTGGGTGCTGCCTCGAGCTGCTGAGCCAAGCCATCGGGACAGGGACAGCGAGTGACAATGAGTGCCACAGCACATGCTGTCCTGCAGGGAGCTTCAGGAAGTCAAGAGATGGCCATAGCTTCACTCCTGCCTTCCAGATCTGATGCAAACTATTTCTCGCAGTCAGTCCAAGCCTGGAATTGTACAGGGAAAGGGGTATTGGGAAGGGTAGCTTCAGTTTAACTCCATGCATCTGGTGCAAAGGCACCACAGTCTGTCACTTGTGACCTTGGTGTCCACATCCTCTTCCTTTATTCATGGCCGCGTTCCCATCACAGACAACAGCAGCATTGTGCTTTCGCCTGGCATGACCATTCTTGTATTGCCCAAAGCATATGCTTTCCTGCAAAGAGTTTCTTGGGTGTAATCTTTACGTATTCCGGAAGGACTGAACATTGAGGCTGGCAAGTCAGCTCACCTGGGAGGGGGCTACTTTGCCTTATGCTTCACCCAGTTTCAGACCTACTTCCACCAGGCCAGGGAAACTTCAGTATTGTATTGTCTGTCTGTCTCTCTCTCTCTGTGTGTCTGTGTGTCTGTCTGTCTGAAAAAGGCAGCTGGGTATACTGAAGCCCTGGTGACAACAATAACAACAACTTAAACATCGAGACGATTTACAATGTTTAATCAACTTCAATGTTATGCAGATAGCTGCCATGCTGCATTGTTCAGGGAATAATGACCAGGAACAACATCTGATCACATGCAGCGCAGACACAGCATCGTTCATCTTGGATATGCAGTAAGCATCTGCCCTCTGAAGTTGGTCAAATGAAGGGGAAAGAGAAATAGTCTGAGTATACACTTGTAAAAAAAACGGTTGTATAAATTGTGATACAGATTAATTGTGGAATATTATGCTGCTGTCAATCTGCTCTGGTAAATTTCTTATTTTCTTTCTACCCTTCGCCCTTTCCAACTTCTCCTTCCTGCTCCCTGCCTGGCTGCTTCTTTTCAGTAACCGTAGTTCTATTATCAGAGCCTGCTGACTTGTTTTTTCGCTGTGTTTCACGCAGTCATCAATTTATGTTCCTATATTACACACAAGTGAGACACACTCCAATACTTGTCTTTTTCCTCCTGCCTTATTTTGCAACTCAGAATCCCCCTGAGCTCCTTTCATTTTGCTATAGACATTGGGACTCCATCTTTGTAAATAGCTGAACAGTATTCCTTTGCTTAACTGCATCAGACCTGTATCCATTCACTTATGGATGAAGGCTTCAGTCGCTTCTGTAGCTTGACTGCTATCCCCGATGCTGGAGTGGGTGGACATAGCTTCTGCATGAATGTCTTTGTTTTCTCCACATAGACGCACGAGTGGGATGGCTGCTTCATGTGAGAGGTCTTCTTTCCACTTTCTGAGGCTGATCCACACACTCTTTCATAATGGTCACTTACCAACAGTGTACAGAAGGTTCCTTTTTCTCTCCATCTTCTCCAGCACTTGCTGTTTTTGTCAGCCATTCTCAAAAGTGGTCTCAATTTGCATTTCCCTGACAACTAATGAGAAGGAGGTATGTTTTTATTTTTTCCTTAGGCCTTTAGCCATCTGTATGTTTTCTTTTCTATTTTAATATCCTCCTTGAAGAAACTTATTTTCAATTTCTCTATTGCTGCAAAATAGTTTGCATCAGATCTGGAAGGCAGGAGTGAAGCTATGGCCATCTCTTGACTTCCTGAAGCTCCCTGCAGGACAGCATGTGCTGTGGCACTCATTGTCACTCGCTGTCCCTGTCCCGATGGCTTGGCTCAGCAGCTCGAGGCAGCACCCAGACCTCCAGCTCCCCCCAGCTCAGGTCAGATCTTATCTGGGAGTCTCTCTGTGTCCTGAGCCAGGAGCTAGTGCAGTTCCGCAACAGAGAGCCAGCTTTCCCTACAGGCCGTCCGTCGTGGGCTGCAGGTAGGAGTCGAGTAGATGAGTGAGCGAGACAGGTTCCAGTTTGTCTTTGCACTTTCTGCTGGTCCCTGTTCCTGTCCACTCCCACCACTTCCCCTTCTCAAGTGCCCATCAGCAGACCCACAGAGACTCAACTCTAGATGAAAGGTGAGTAGTACTCTGACCACCTTCCCTAGTGGAGATGCCAGGCCCTCATGCCCATTTTGTTGTCATTGCCAGGCTCCATCAACCTGAATTGACTTTTATAGGTAGAAAAATAGATATAGAGACAACTACTCGATGCTTTCACTCACATGGGACAACAGAGAACTGAGACACGTACCCTTGTTAAAAACAAACAAACAGGTAGCAGTCAAACTCTAAGACTTAGTGAGAAACACAGTGGTTATTATTGGCAGGGGGTGGGCACAAAACTTCCATGGTGGCCTGCAGGTTAGCTGTCAAGCTCCAGCAAAAATCACCACAGTCATGGGCCCCTTGGAACATACCTAAGATAGATGATACTCTACTCCTACTTTATGATTCCTGTTCATTAAACACTTTTTCCTGCTTTGTATCTTACTGCATTTAAGCCATCAAGTTGTGGTTACTACTATCATTTCATCATGAACTCCATAGGTAGACGACCTCACTAATGTGTCCCAGAACCTCCCCTCTCCAGAGCCCTACTCCACGAGGGAAAGATATTAACAGACTAGTGGTACCGATTGACCTACTAAAGCCGATGTCCAGCAGAGAAGCAACTACAGAAGCCAGACCTTCCACCTTCTGCACCCTAAAAAGAATTTTGACCCATACTCCCAGAGGGGCAAATGTTAGGGGAAGATAACCAGAAGGTTCTGAACTCTAATTCTATTAGGGCCCAGAGAGAGAAAAGGAGGGAAAATGGGTTGATGGGTGGGCAGAAGGACACTCAGAAGTAGTAGGTGTGACTTAGAAAGGAAGAGAAGGGACCATAGGAAAATGTGGGCAAATATATATAAATATTGGTAGATAGTTATAGAAATATTAGTCAACCTGGGTGACCTTGGGTGAACTACAACAGTTTCCAGTGGAGGGATGAAATGGGGGCACAGAACTCTGGTGGTAGGAAAGGCACAGAATTATACCCCTGTTAGAATTTTGTAAATCAATATTGAATCACTAATATAAAATAATAGAACTTCCAGGGTGGGTGTGGTGTTGAACTACACCCTATAATCTCATAAGCCATTGTTAAATCATTAATAAAAAATAAAATAACAAGGGTCGTGGCACACTTGGTTGAGAGCACATGTTACAATGCATAAGGACCCAGGTTCAAGGCCCCAGTCCCCACCTGCTAGGGGAAAGCTTTGCAAGTGGTGAAGCAGAGCTGCAGGTGTCTCTCTGTTTCTCTCCCTCTCTATCACCCCTTCCCTCTCAATTTCTGGCTGTCTCTATCCAACAAATAAATAAAAATAATAAATAAATAAATAAAATAACAAAAAATACCACTGAAAGACAGATTTCCCATAATGCCTGATTTACAAAAGACCAATGCATGCCTCCTGATTCAGTGAACATCAGCTAGGAGCCTCTGCCCATCCTTAGACCAGTGAATTTACTGCGTGGACTCTGCAAGGACTTTCCTCTGACTCTCCTTGGCCACAAGCAAGCGCAGTCCATACCAAACCTCGACAGGTTCAACTACAGCTTGCTATGTCACGTGTTTCCCAGAGTGCAGTTACTCTGCTGTTCTTGAATAAACTCAACTTCTGGTCATTTGAGTCTGGCTCAGTTTACCTTTTTATTTAGGTTGGCAAATGCCCTTAACAAAGGGAGCACTGCTAAGAATAGCTGTTTGAGCCTCTAAAGTAATATAAGCAACTTCTCGAGAAAAACTCATGGGGGAAAAAATTGGTGAAGACATTTCTGTTGAAAATCAGTTTGGCAGCATTTGCTTTTGACAGTTTATGACAGTGGGGATTTCACTAATTAAAACAAAACAAAACAACAACAAGAAGAACTTACCTAGGCAGTGTGCTGCTCTGTCATGTGAGTGACCCATATTTCAAGCCTAGGCCCAACCACATTGAAACAATATTGAAGGAAGCTTCCATATTGTGGTCTTTCTCTCTCTGTGTCTCTGTCTCTCTCTTTGACTCTGCCTCTATCTGAAAAAGTCAGCAGGGAACAGTGAGACCCTAGAGATGACCCCAAAATGAAAAATAAGAAACAAACAAACGAAAGCACAACTTAAGGCCTTTAAGACAACTCACCTGGGAGCGTGTCTGTTTTCCCATACTTTGCACCTGGGTTCAAACCTGGCCCCCACTCCACCGGCAGAAGCTTCAGCACTCTAATCTTTCTCTCTCTCTCTGCACCCTCTCTTTCTACCTCAGAAAGTCAGCCCAAAACTCAGCAGCTCTGGAGATGACAAAAATTATGATATAAGAGAACAACAGCAAAATCACTTACCCCTTCAACACATGTAGAATAAGTTCTCCATATTCTCATGGTTTAAACACACTCATAGGACAGTTTCTCATTCGTGGCAGTGAACTGGTTCCTCCTGTATTTGTCGGATTCAATAAAGCAGAGATGAATAATTGAGAAACTTAATCTGGGCCCATCCAGACAACTGCACTCCCTCTCAATAACCAGATCACAACGCTGTGGAGCCAGGACACGGCGTCTCTGAATTGAAGAAGTAGCAGAAAACCCGAGGAGTGGAGGGGACACTGACATGTCTTTCAAGTCTAACCTGCATAAAGCTAGAATTCAGTCTAGAACTCAGTGACATGGTAGTCAAAGTCCCAGCACAGCAAGGAACTTCAAAGAAGCACATTCCTTATGGGTTGCTCTGGGAGACCAGGAAGAGAAGGCAAGCATATGCAGTCACAGAGAATCCTCTCTTCTCCTTTGACAAGTTCACAGATTTCTGTTGCATTTCTTCTCAAGCATCTCTCTCCACAGTTCCTCAAGACTTTCTCCGAACTCCAACCTTGTCTCTTTCTTCTTTCTTCCTCTTGATTATACACACTGATATAACCCCTCTCCCAGAGATTCAACAAGAATGGAAACACTTCCTTTTTAGGAATGGGAAGGAGAGAGGAAACTCTGCAGACCATTACAACAGGATTTCCGGTTGTCTGGGGAAGGGAGGAAGGTTTCAGTCATTCTCATGTAACAATCTTTATTCCACCAAGTACCTTCCTTGTCAGACAGAGATGAGGGAGACCTTAAACTATTCAATGGCTGAGAGCCAGGTCCACACATTCAAAAATAAAATAAATCTTTCATTAATTGATGTACTATTTCTTCTCCATGAAAAAGTAAGTATAGGATATTAAATAGTCCATGCTCTGAAAACTTAAAATGAAACACATAAAGCTTGATTTAATAAGTGCAACCAATGTAAATCCTAAAGATTAATTGCAAATGCTGATGTGTATCCAATTACAACTCTTAACTTCACTAGTGTGAATAACAATCTTCATGTTAGATAATTTGCAGTGGAGTCAGACAAAACACACACAGAGAATTCCCTCTCATATAAAGGTTACACCCTAGCTGTGGCAAGGGAAAACATCTTATAATTCATCCTTAATAAACTCCAGGTACTATGCCAGCTCTTAGGGTCACACCAATGTTCCAATACCTATGAAGTCAGTTTTATGAATTTTAAGCACAATCTTTTTTTTTTTTAATCCAGAACCAGCTTGGACATGTCTGAGTTCACCACTGCTGGACTGTATTTCATTCATATATATATATATATATATATATATATATATATATAGAGAGAGAGAGAGAGAGAGAGAGAGAGAGAGAGAGAGACAGGACTAGAGCCTCCCCTGGTGCCATCATGATATTCCCATGAAGAGCCAGAGCTCAAACTTTGGTCACATACATGGCATCCTACCCAGTGAGCTCTCTCTCTGGACAAAATCTTATTATCATCTATGTACTTCAATGTAGCTTGTTGGAGTTCCCACAAATTACTTGAGGAGAAAAAAGTGTGGGGAGCAAGAGAGAATAGCACAGGCCTAATAGAAAGAGCATTTCTGATGTACATTCAAGCAGAGGTCTGACTTGTGGGACGTGGGAGGTCAAGGCCTCCCTCACATCGAGCTAACACAGCCTCCCATGAACTGCGTGAGTCAGGGCAAGGTGAGCAACCTCCGGGAGCAAACAAGATGCCTACCCACTCCCACCACCATCTCCTAGACAGCTCAGCCTAGAAGTGGGTCTCAAGGACTCAGCACTCTACCCTGAGAACAGACTGACAGAGTCTTGCCACCTGCAGAGAAGGATGTCCCCAACCAACAAAGACTTCATCCCAATGGAAGAGGGATGAGAAAACCATTCATGCCAACCATCTAATTCACATACACACAATGAAAGAGAGCAAGAGAGAGGGATCTCAACTAACTTAAGTTAGAGTCTCGTCATGGAAAATCCATTATTGGGAGAAAATGTTAGAGGTTGAACATTTATTTAACCACCTAACCTACCAAGCATCGTAGTCCATGCCTACTTTAAGTGAACAGGACATTTCTGTTAGCCTTCAGTAAGGTAAAATCACCTCATTCAAAGTCCACTTTGGAATAGTGTGCTGAGTGTTTCTTGTAACTTAATGAATACTCTACATTGTAGAGTGCTGGCTGGGTGCCCTAGTGATTGTATGGGTAAGTAGGAGCTACAGTCACTGCTGTGGCCCCAGTCTCCTGAGAGAGGACCCTGCTGCATATTGATAGCCTGGAAAATTTATCAAAATTCAAAATTCAAAGGATGGTCTCTACTGTATGCATATTGATTTCAAACCATCATAGTCAAAAAAATCATAAGCCAAGTCATTATAAATCTGTGACTGTGTGCAATCATACTACACTCAGCTGCTATGAAAATGGCCATAGTCTAGATGGTCTGAACAAGAAAATAGTTCATTCTTGTATTGCTCAGTAGGGTGGAAGTAGGGTGGAAGTTCAAGGCTAAGGTGCCTGTATGGTTGGGTTCTGATGAGACCCTTCCCTCTGGCTTACAGGGACCCTCAGAGAGAAAAGAGAAAGGAGCAAGCTCTGATGTCTCTTGGTCTAAGGGCAATGAAAGTGTTTCTGAGGGTCCCACTCACATGACCTAAGCTGCCTGCCACTTTGGAAGTTAGGGTTTCAACATACAGATTTTCAGTGACAAAATCATCCAGTCCAGCAGACACACACTTTACAGACACAGAACATAAAAATCACATAATGGGAGTTCTTTTGAGAGTAACATTCTCTAATCACCTACTCTATAAGTAGCATTCCACATTAAAGTTCATGCTACTTTGCTTTGCTAAAGAGGCATCCTAGGATGAAGACAGCCTAGTGATACTATGGTCATGTGCTGGGCTAGCATGGGGGTGCCTCTTCCCAGGTGCATACTCTCTGGGTTGGAGAGAACACGACCAGAGCCAGCCTGGGCTGTGACTCACTCAGCGAAGTGAGGGAGGTGACTAAGGAATCAAACATGTGGCACGAGGCAATGCAATATCTTTATTGATCAGAGAGCCAAGGCTTTTTAAAGGACAGACCCAGAAGTGGCAAGTTGGAAATGGAAATGGCTAGGAAAGGGGCGGAGAAAGGCTGGAAAGGTAGGAACTTCCTTAGCAGCTGTTTCGAGAGTTTTAACTGGTGGGATTAATACTACCCTGGAGGCAGGGAGGGTCTTGAGGGTATAAAGAAGATAGATCAAAGGAATGGAATGGGTGGGGATCTTTCAGGCAAAACAATGATTATGTAGATAGGCCATAGTATGCAGGGTGCTTTGTGAGGCTCCTCACAATTTCCAGACATCTCCCCCTTTCTTTTTATCTAATGGCCATAGTATCAGGAATGCGGGTGCTTTGTGAGGCAGGGAGTCTGATAAGATGAGGCAAACCTTTGGGGTTACTCCTGTCCCTCCTTGCTCAACCTCTTGGTAGAGAGAGAAACTAACAGGATAGACACACTCCTCAGGTCAAGCCCTGCCAAGTTCAACCACATCCTCACAATTTCCCAACAGTCATGATAGAATCTGTTCTGTCAAAGTTTCATGAATATACAGTGAATATATAAGAAGCAATTGGTCAGAAGTGGTCACAAGTGAGAACAGAATTTCCAAATGGGATTTGCTTGATTCTAGCATGTGTTCTCCAACAGTAAAAATTATGTTGTAGGAAGGGGGGATGGGAGATGGAAGATGGCTCAGCCACTAGAGTACACACTTTACTATGCTCAAATGACCTGGGTTCAAGGCCACCACCACTGAATGGTAGCACCTGCATGGGACAAGCTTCACAAGTGGTGGGGCAGTGCAGTCATGTCTCTCCTTCTCTCTTTGTTTCTCCCTCTCTGACTCTTGCTATTAAAAAAAAAAGTTCACCTCAGTGAAAAAAGAAAGGAGAAGAGATGGGTGAAAGCAGGTGATTGTCTGACATGAGACTTTGAGGGTCACCTACATACATTTGATACTGAAATCTCAGGCTCCTAGAAGCCTCTCTAGGGGACGAATATCCACCATGCCACATCTTTAATTTGAAAAGACACCGCAATACTCTCAAAGCTGATTCAACTACTCCTGAGCAGATCTTCTCTCACATACTCCCCAAACCTATACCAGTGGCCATGACACATCCCAGTGAAACAAAGAGGTAATTGTAACCTACAGAGAAGTTGCCCAGCCACTCAAGTAATTTTCCTCAGGGGATGAATGTCCTTTCAGACATGCTCAACCGGAACTGTTTGGGAACCAGACTGTGTTCACTGAACAAGGGGACAATGACTTGCCTCTAGCTTGGGTAAAGTGTGATATCGTCTCTGAGCATTTTATATGTTCAAGTGTTTACCTTACAAAGCCACTGATCATTTATTTAGTTTCTAGGTTGAATGACACAGGCCTGCTTCCAGCTTGGATCAATTTAAACTCTTTAGTAAAGAAGACTTATATAAAGACCAGGCGGTGGCACAGCTCAAAGGCACGCGCAGTCCTGAGAGTGACGACCTGGCTCCATGTGCCTCAGGCCCACCTGCAGGGGTGGGACTTTGTGAGCAGTTGAAGCTGTGCTGCAGATGTCTCTTTTCCTCTCTCTCTCCATCTCTCTTTCTCTTGACTTTTCTGTCCCTAACAGAAAAAGAAAGAAAGAAAGAAAGAAAGAAAGAAAGAAAGAAAGAAAGGAAGAAAGAAAGAATGAAATTAGTGGTTGCCAGGGGCAGTAGAGTGGTCACACAGACATCAAGCACCAGCAAATGAAGAAGAGGAAGAGGAAGGAGAAGAGGAAGAAATGGAAGAAGGTGAAAGAGGAGGAGAAAGAGGAGGAAAGACCTTATATAATGTATTTGAGACAAACAACTTAAAGTGTGACATAAAGAAAGTATCAGAATGGGAGGAAACTGCAGACCTGGGTCTCAGTCACTCACAAGAAAGAATTGGTGAAAGTGATCAGTGTCTGTCTCCTCACATAAAACAGGCGGAAATACCTCTAAGTTTCCTTTCCGCTCTGAGAATGATCGTGCTTGAGAACAAACCAACTGAATGACTTAATTCTGCTAAGGGCTTGATTGTCAGCTGTGGTTCCTACTCCTTCCCAGGCATGGGGATTAGCTGCCATTGACACACAGGAATGCAGCACTTTGATTATTTTTGGTATCTGTTTTCACAGGCATTGAAGCTGAACCCCACAGCTCACCTGTGAGACCTGACTGGACCTCTCCTTTCATTTGAAAGTAAGCATGCCTGACTGATACCTGACACCACAGAGGTGCCAGTCTCTCACCAGACAGGGCTACAATTAAACCCCATTTTCTTGCTCATTGGGTTAACCACAAACCCAACTGCACACCTAATTGGAAGACCAGCTGAAAGCTATGCTTCTCATCCAGCCCCTGGGGATATGATTAGCAGAGTTACCAAAAATGTTAAGATGTTACATTTCCAAATCCCTGGCTGGAACCCAAAGGACTTCAGGTAAGAAAGCAGGTCCCAGTTACTTTACCTGGAGACGAAACCCAAGTCAGCCAGTCCCCTTGGGGGTGTGGCTTGGCGCACAGTGAGTGAAACTCAGGCCTCTCTGGCAGTGAGCTGAGGTCTGAGCAGGTGTCGAAGGAAAAAAGCATTGACTTTGTTTTTAAGGACAATTAAAGTTCAGGGAGCAAAGGAAGTGGTGTTGTTAATTTTTCACACTCTCCCTGACCCTGACCTCCATTCCACCAAACAGCCTAGGGAATTGTTTGCTGCCAGCAGAAGTATATGGATAGCTCTGAAAAGCCATGAATGATTTACAAACAAGGTCAATAATTAAGTTGTCGAGGAATGTGGACAATACACAATGAGCTTTAACTCATTGTGTATATTAACTCAAGTCTCAGGCAAGAAAGTCACGGGCGGCCGCAAAACCAAATCTGGACATATTTGAAATACTTAAAGACACTGATTGTGCTGCTCCGTTACCTGGCAAAGGTCAGTGAGCTGGTGGTGTTTTCCCCTGTTGGCTTGTGTTGACCTCTAGGATAAAACAAAAGTGGCTTATTCGTGGCTTATTAGCAGGCCCAAACCCACAGTTCTGTCCTAACTCTGTTCTGGAAAGCTTTTGAGTCTGAGGGTAGCTCTGCCTCAGACTGAGCTGGAGCTTCTTCAAAGACCTCCTCAGCAGAGAACATTTTTTCTTTAAAAAAATTTTTTACTAGTGGTTTAATAGTGACTGACAAGATTGTGCGATGATAGGGCTACAATTCTGTACAATTCCCACTACCTGAGTTCCGTGTCCCTCCCCTCCACTGGAAGCTTCCCTATTCTTTATCCCTCTGGGAGTCTGGACCAAAATTCTCTATGGGGTGCAGAAAGTGAGCCTTCTGGCCTCTGTAATTGCTTCTCTGCCAGACATGGATGTTGGCAGGTCGATCCACACCCCCAGCCTGTTTCTATCTTTCCCTACTGGGGCCAGGGCTCTGGGGAGGGAAGGTTCTAGGACACATTCGTGAGGACGTCTGCCCAGGGAAGTCAGGATGAAACCATAGTAGCATCTGCAACTTAGTGGCTGAAAGGCAGTAAGTTAAACCAGGACAAATTGTTTAATAAACAGGAACCCAAAGATAAGAACAGAACAGATGAAACTAGGGGTCTTTGTGTGGGAAGAATCTAGGAAGTATAATTTTAGGTATTTTCCAAAGGGCCCTTGTCTTCAGTAATTTTTGCCTGAGCCTGATAGCTAACATGGACATGGACTAAAAGTGTTGTCTGGGAAGATGGTGTCAGAGTTGAGAATAGGACTAGAGAGCTGGGTTAGAGCAGAGAGTAGCAGAGAGTGAGTAGAAGATACTCCTAAGAAGAAAATCGCCAGCAATCCCATGTGTGGGAAGGGGTTCCATTTTAGAGCTCTATCTCTGTGCCTGCTCCCGGAAGCACAGCTCCAGTTGTCTGTTCCAATTTCAGAGCCAAGGCTAAAAGTCCTCAGAGAGTCAGCAACAAGCGTTCATGCATGGCAGTTGGGGAAGGTTAGATAAGAAAGCTGGCCAGACTAGGGAAGGCCTCTCAGTTGAACCCAGGCCTGAAATTCATCAGGGGCAGCCTGCTTCAAGGGCAAACGGTAGCTTCCTTCACACAATCATTCCAACAATAGCCTTCTACTGAGTCCCACCTACTTTCCACGAGCCAGACTGATCTGCAGGAGATACATTAGTGAGAGAGCAGTAGAGAGAGCTACCCTCCCACTCTTCCCCCAGATCCATATGTTGGAACCCCAACCCCCAGAACCTTATGAAAGAAGTCAGCCCAGAGCAGTGAAACACAGTCAGCAGCAGCTGCAAAAACAAAGTAATTATTGGATGGAAAGGATGCCATGAGGGCCCATCCTAAGGCGATACGACCAGTGTCCCACTCAGAAGAGAACATCTGGACACACAAGGAGACACCAGGGACACAAGTGCCCAGAGGGACAGCCAGTGAATCAGCAGAGGCCTCAAAAGAAGCCAAATCTGTCGACACATTGAGTTTTAGCCTTGCAGTTGGAGGAACTGCAAAGACTAGAGATCCTGTTGTTGAAGCTGGAAAAGCACAAACCTGCTCTGGGGCATCCTGTGAAGTCAGCCTGCAAATATTGGGAGTTCCCAGCCCTCGCAGAGCCTGACTTCATGGAGGAAAACAGACAAGACGTAAGAGCAGTTGGTAAGTGAATGATGACTGCGGCCAGCACTAGGAAGGAGAAGGACAGGTGCTTTGAAGAATGTAGCCGGAAATGCTAAGCTCAGAAGCATGGTCTGTGTTCCCCTGGGTCACCAATATTTCTTCTAAACTGCTGGACCTCTCTGCATTCTTTCTAGAAGTTCTGTTTTCCCCTTGCAACAACAACAGTCTTGTAAAATATTTCCTCAATAATGGTAAATTTGGGGGGCCACACCGGGTAGAGTGTACACATTACAAGACACAAGGGCCCAGGTTCAACGCTTCCCCAAGGGGAAGCTTTCTGAAGGGTGATGCCATGCTGCAGGTGTCTTTCTTCCTTGTCTCTTTAAAAAGTATTATTATTATTATTATTGCCACCAGGGTTATTGCTGAGGCTTTTTTTAAATCTTTATTGGATAGAGACAGCCAGAAATCGAGAGGGAAAAGGGGAGATAGAGAGGGAGAGAGACAGGGAGACAGACACCTGCAGCCCTGCTTCACCACTCACAAAGCTTTCCCCCTACAGGTAGAGACTGGGGCCTCAAACCCGGGTCCTTGTTCACTATAACATGGGCGCCCAACCAGGTACGCCGCTGTTGTTTTCGACAGGTTACGTTGTTTTCAATGGGCTGGCTTCACGGGCGCGGGCGGGTAACAGACGACCAGGGACTCATGGCTGAGCTGTAGGCAGTATCTCTTTATTCATGCAGGACGCAGCCCAATCTAAGACGAGCTAAGCTAAACTCAAGTAAAGTACTGTAAAACTCACAATGCTGTCTTTATATATACTTGCCAAGGAAGGTGGAAACAGGATGTGACATAGAGAGGGTGGAGAGAAAAGTGACTGGTGAAAATCAGAGTGTGACAAGGAGAGGGCGGAACAGGCAAGAATCCTATCACTGAACCACAAATGCCCTGGAGGGAGGGTGGAGCTTGTTAACAGTGGCTATGTAAATAGAATGCAGTGGTTATGTAAATAGAATAGTGTTAAGCAGGGGGGATTGAAACCAAATGAAACAGAAGGGGTCTCATGCATACCAACACGCCGCCACTACCCCCCTTCCTTTTCTCTGTCAATTTCTTTGTCTCTATCCAGTGAAAAAATAAAATATTTAAAAATAAAAAAATAAAACTTAATTAAGAAATACAAAAAGGCAGAAGCCGGCAGGAGGAGAGCCAAGTCACGAGATGGGAGGACAGCAGAGCTCCTCACCGAGAGAAAAAGTATTCAGGCTCCATCTCCAAGGCAATGCAGAGCTATTTTGAGCTTCCAAGTAGAGGATCAGCCCATGTATTTTAGAAAGGTTTCTCTCGCAGGCATGCGCTGAAGGGTTGCAAGTAAAGACCTGGCCCCGACTCAGGCGGTAGCACAGCGGGTTAAGCGCATGTGATGCAGGATCCCGGTTCAAGTCCCCGGCTCCCCACCTGCAGGGGAGTCGCTTCACAGACGGTGAAGTAGGTCTGCAGGTGTCTGTCTTTCTCTCCCCCTCTCTGTCTTCCCCTCCTCTTTCCATTTCTCTCTGTCCTATCCAACAACGAACAATATCAACAATGGCAATAATAATAACCACAATGAGGCTACAACAAAAGGGGGGAAAATGGCCTCCAAAAAAAAAGACCTGCCCCCAAGAAAGGGCAGGGAAGTTCTCCCCACGATGAACACAGCAGGCTTTTTGCAAGGCAGGTGCACTCAGTGGGTGGAGATAAGGGCAGTTGACAGCCTTGGGCTTCAGGAGAAACTATCATCTTTACGATAAAGAATGAAGATTTTCCAGATTTCCTCACTGTTTCTAGAAATACGCTTTTTAATTGAAAACAAACAAACAAAAAAACCTCCGTGCAAGCAGGGCAAACATCTAGTATACCATGTACTCATGTGCCCTGAGTGACACTCTCCTCATCAAATCCTCTCAGACACCCCTGTTTCTCTTCCTATTCCTTAACTCCATCCATCTGGTTTACTCTAGCATTTATAGCCATATAAAGTTTCCAAGGGGGCCAGGTTGTGGAGCACCTGGTTGAGCACACATGTTGCTATGAGTAAGGACCCAGGTTCAAGCCCCTGGTCCCCACGTGCAGAGGGAAAGCTTTGCAAATGGTGAAGCAGTGCTGCAGGTGTCTCTGTTTCTCTCTCTTCCTCTGTATCCCCCTTCCCTCTCTATTTTTGGCTATCTCCAATAAATACACAAATAAATAAAATTTTAAAATAATAATAAAGTCTCAGGGCTGGGCGGTAGCACAGTGGGATAAGTGCAGGTGGCATGAAGCTCAAGCACCAGTGTAAGGATCCTGGTTCAAGCCCCCAGCACCCTACCTGCAGGAGAGTCACTTCACAGGTGATGAAGCAGATATGCAGGTGTCTATCTTTCTTTCTCCCTTCTGTCTTCCCCTCCTCTCTCCATTTCTCTTTGTCCTTTCCAACAACAACCATAACAACAATAATAGCAACAACAATGATGGACAACCAAAGGGAAAAAATGGCCTCCAGGAGCAGTGGATTTGTAGTGCAGGCACCGAGCCCCAGTGATAACCCTGGAAGCAATAATAATAATAATAAAATATGGCTACTTGGAGGCAGCTGCTGGCGTGAGCTCCAACAACAATTGCTGGAAAGGGTAGGATACCTGGCCGTCAACAGGACGGTGAATAAGGGGTCCTAAGTGTGACACCAAGGAGGTGACTATAGCTCAATTTGGGTTAAAAAACAGAGAAAAAAGAAAAGTGCACCCCTCTCCCCCACCCTATAACCAGACCCTGGGGGCTGGAGAGCTGCTACTAGCAGACTCCCTGCTGAGCTCTTTTCTTTACCAAGATTCCTGGCTCACCAGGGGTGTGATTCCAATCCTTTTCCTTTCTGATTCCCTTTGCTCTTTTTTTTTTTTCTAAGTGGCTCAAGCTCAATTGGAGTGACAAAATATCTGAACAATCAGAGCCTCACCCCACCTGGGAAAGACTACCTGGAGGCTTTTTGTTTTGTTTTGTTTTGTTTTGTTTTGTTTTTTTAACAATTGGCTGTCTTTGCTCAGGCTGCCTGAACCAATCAGGAGCCATCCAAGCTGCAGACTGACTGTTAGGGTTTTTTACTCTGTTCTGTTTTACTATTACTATTATATATGCGTGTGTCCCTCCTCCCCACCTTCAGGCTGACCAAAATTAACTTTTAGTGTATTTTCCATTGCTAGGTGACTGGGTGTCCTATCCATTGTGAGAGGGACTTGTTTCACTTTACCTACCTCCTCTATCCACTCTCCCCTTCTCACTCCTCCTAGCTAATTAAAAAAAAAAAAACTCTTTCCTTTCACTGCTCTTTTTTTCTTTTTTTTTTTCTCATTCTTGTCTTCTTTTCTTCCTTCCTCCTTCTTCTGCTTTCTAAATTCACTGATACTCATTTGTGAATTATTTTGGGGAAGAAATCTGACTCAGAGTGGACTCTCTTTGTGTGTGTCTCTTCTCTACTTCCCTTTCTCTTCTTGCTACCCCTAGAATTTACAGTGGACAGTAGGTTTGCATAATTGTCTATTCTTGCTATCCCTTTTTTTCCTGTGTCTTCCTTTTTCATTTGAATTTGGTTGCTATTTTTTCCTGGACTGGAGGCATTTTTTGTCTAACTGGTATTGGTTAAACTGCTTCAATCCTTGCTTCAGTTACTATTGTAATTTCTGAGGTTGGTGACTGGATTTGTCATAAAGGTATTTAGTATAGTGTGGCTTGTACTCAAAACACAACAACTGAAGAACAACAGAATATAAAAATAAAAAACAAATCAATAAAAAAATTAATAAAAAAATGGAGGAATGGGAAGTAAACATTCTAGAGGAAATTATAGAATAAAACTTCCCAGACCTGAACAACAGAAAGGACATTAAGATTCAAGAGGCCCAGAGATTCCCAAACAGAATCAACCCAGACCTGAAGACACCAAGACACATCATAGTTACAATGAAAAGAAGTAAGGATAAAGAAAGAATTCTAAAGGCTGCAAGAGAAAAGCAAAAAGTCACATACAGGGGAAAACCCATAAGACTATCAGCAGACTTCTCCACTCAAACTCTAAAAGCCAGAAGAGAATGGCAAGATGTCTACCAAGCCCTGAATGAAAAAGGGTTTCAACCAAGGTTAATATATCCTGCTAGACTTTCATTCAAACTAGATGGAGGGATAAAAACCTTCTCAGACAGACAACAGTTAAAGGAGGCAACCATCACCAAACCTGCCCTGAAAGAGGTTCTAAAAGACCTCTTACAAATAAGAGCATCACTATAATACTTGCCATATATTAGACCAAATAAAAATTGTTGAATAATGGCACTACAATACATTGAATCCATAATATCAATAAATGTCAATGGCTTAAACTCAGCCATCAAAAGGCAGAGAGTGGGAGGATGGATCAGAAAACATAGCCCAGCCATATGCTCCTTGCAAGAATCCCATCTGACCCAAGAAGATAAACACAGACTTAAAGTGAAAGGATGGAAAATTATCATACAGGCTAATGGACCACAAAAAAGGGCAGGAACAGCCATTCTCATCTCTGACACTATAGATTTTAAATTCAATGAAGTAGTAAAAGATAGGCAAAGCCATTACATAATGATTAGAGGATCAATCAACCAAGAAGACTTAACAATTATTAACATCTATGCACCCAATGAGGGACCATCTAAATACATCAAACACCTACTGAAAGAACTACAAAAATACGTCAATAGTAATACAATAATAGTGGGAGGCTTTAACACCCCACTCTCACACTTAGATCAACAAAGCAGAGAATCAACAAAGAAACAAGAGAATTAAATCAAGAGATGGACAGACTAGACCTCCTGGACATTTTCAGAGTTCTTCACCCCCAAAAACTGGAATATACATTCTTTTCAAATACACACAACACATACTCAAGGATAGACCACATATTAGGCCACAAAGACAGCATCAACAAATTCAAGAGCATTGAAATCATCCCAAGTATATTCTCAGACCACAGTGGAGTAAAGCTTACATTTAACAACAAACAGAAAATTGCTAAAAGACACAGAATTTGGAAACTAAACAACATACTGCTTAAGAACCACTGGGTCAGAGAGACACTCAAGCAAGAAATTCAAATGTTCCTGGAAACAAATGAATATGTGTTGGGCCTTAAGCCAGTGCCTGCCCCTGCTCTGCTCCATGCTCCATTGCTGATACTATGGCCTATTTACATAATCATTGTCTTGACTGAAAGATCCCCACCTTTGGTCTATCTTCTTTCTACCTCAAGACCCACCCTACCTGCAGGGTATTAATTAATCCCACCGGTTAAAACCTTTGTAACAGTTGCTAAGGGAGTTTCTACCTCAGCCCGATCTTTCCTTTTCTCCACCCCCTTTCCTAGCCATTTCCTTTTCCGACTTGCCGCTTCCAGTTCTAATAGATAGAAGCATTGTCTCTGATTGATAAAGACCCATTGCATTCCCACTCTGCCACGAGTTCCTGGTCTCTCTCCTGTGTCGCTGAATAAGCAGCAGCCCAGGATGGCTCCAGTCGAGTTCTCTCCAACCCAGAGAGCACGTGCCCAGGAAGAAACACCCTCACAGTAGCCTGGCAAAAATGAAGACACAAGCTATCAAAATATTTGGGACACAGCTAAAGCAATATTGAGAGGGAAACTCATAGCCATACAATCACATATTAAAGAACAATAAAAAGCTCAAATAAATGACATTACTGCACACCTTAAGGACTTAGAGGAAGAGGAACAAAGGAACCCTAAAGCAACCAGAAGGACAGAAATCACTAAAATTAGAGCAGAAATAAACAACATCAAAAATAAGAGAACCATACAAAAGATCAATGGAGCCAAATGTTGGTTCTTTGAAAAATTAAACAGGATTGACAAACCCCTAGCCAGACTCACTAAACAAAAAAGAGGGGAGAACACTCAAATTAATAGAATCATAAACAATAGAGGAGATATCACAACTGACAACACAGAAATCCAGAAAATCATGCAAAACTTCTATGAAGAACTATATGCCACCAAGCTAGAGAATCTGGAAGAAATGGAAGAATTCCTAGAAACATATGCCCTTCCAAAACTGAACCAAGAAGAACTACAAAACCTAAATATCACAGACAAAGAAATCGAAACAGTTATTAAGAATCTCCCCAACAACAGAAGTCCTGGACCAGATGGCTTCACAAACGAATTCTACAGAACCTTCAGGAAACCGTTAATACACATACTTATAATGCTTTTCCACAAGATCAAAGAAACAGGAACACTCCCTTTCACCTTTTATGAAGCCAACATCACCCTGACACCAAAAGCAGATAGGGACACAGCAAAAAAGAAAAACTACAGACCAGTATCTCTGAAGAACATAGATGCCAAAATATTAAACAAGATCTTGGCCAATCAGATACAGCGGTATATCAAAAAGATTGTTCATCACAACCAAGTGGGATTTATCCCAGGAATGCAAGGCTGGTTCAACATACGTAAGTCAACCAATGTCATTCACCACATCAATAAAAGCAAAGCCAAAAATGACACGATTATCTCAATAGATGCAGAGAAAGTCTTTGACAAAATCCAACACCCATTCATGCTCAAAACACTACAAAAATTGGGAACAGACAGGAAATTCCTCAAGTTAGTGGAATCCATATAAAGCAAACCTACAGCCAACACTGTACTCAATGGACAGAAGCTGAAAGCATTCCCCCTCAGATTGGGGACCAGACAGTGCTGTCCACTATCACCGTTACTCTTCAACATAGTTTTGGAAGTTCTTGCCATAGCAATCAGGCAAGAGAAAGAAATAAAAGGAATACAGACTGGAAGGGAAGAAGTCAAGCTCTCACTATTTGCAGATGATATGACAGTATACACAGAAAAACCTAGAGAATCCAGCAGAAAACTACTGGAAGTTATTAGGCAATATAGCAAGGTGTCAGGCTACAAAATCATTGTACACAAATTAGTGGCGTTTCTTTATGCAAACACTAAATCTGAAGAAGACATCTAAAAATCACTCCCATTCACCGTTGCAGCAAAATCAACAAAATACCTAGGAATAAAGCTGACCAAAGAGGTGAAAGATTTGTATACTGAAAACTATGAGTCACTATTCAAGGAAATAGAAACTGATACCAAAAAATGGAAAGATATCCCAGGCACATGGATTGGAAGAATAAATATCATCAAAATGAATATTCTCCCCAGAGCCATATACAAATTTTATGGGATACACATCAAAGTTCCACCAAGCTTCTTTAAGAGAATAGAACAAAAACTAAAGTCATTTATCTGGAACCAGAAAACACCTAGAATTGCCAAAACCATCTTGAGGAAAAGAAACAGAAATGGAGGCATCACACTCCCAGATCTCAAACTATATTATAAGGCCATCATCATCAAAACAGCCTGGTGCTAGAACAAAAATAGTCACACAGACCAGTGGAACAGAATTGAAAGCCCAGAACTAAACCCCCACACCTATGGGCATCTAATCTTTGATAAGGGGGCCCAAAGTATTAAATGGAGGAAGGAGGCTCTCTTCAATAAATAGTGCTGGGAAAACCTTATCTTACCAGAAACAAAAATCAACTCCAAATGGGTCAAGGACATGGATGTTAGACCAGAAACTATCAAATACTTAGAGGAAAGCATTGGTGGAACACTTTCCCACCTAAACCTCAAGGACATCTTTGATGAAACAAACCCAACTGCAAGGAAGACTAAAGTAGAAACAAACCAATGGGACTACATGAAATTGAAAAGCTTCTGCACAGCCAAAGAAACTATCACACAAACAAGGAGACCACTCACAGAATGGGAGAAGATCTTCCCATGCCATACATCAGAAAAGAGACTAATCTCCAAAATATACAAAGAGCTCAGCAAACTTAGCAACAAAAAAGCAAATGACCCCATCCAAAGATGGGCAGAGGATATGAACAAAACATTCACTTCAGGGAAGGTCCAAAAGGCTAACAAACACATGAAAAATTGCTCCAGGTCACTGGTTGTCAGAGAAATGCAAATAAAGACAACACTGAGATACCACCTCACCCCTGTGAGAATGGCATACATCAAAAAGGACAGCAGCAACAAAAGCTGGAGAGGCTGTGGGGACAGAGGAACCCTTTTGCATTGCTGGTGGGAATATAAATTGGTTCAGCCTCTGTGGAGACCAGTCTGGAGAACTCACACAAGGCTAGACATGGACTTTCCATATGACCCAGTAATTCCTCTCCTGGGGATATGCCCCAAGGATTCCATAATGTCCAACCAAAAATATATGTGTACATTTATGTTCATAGAAGCACAATTCATAATAGCTAAAATCTGGAAGCAACCCAAGTGCCCAACAACAGATGAGTGGCTGAAAAAGCTGTGGTATATATACACAATGTAATACTACGCAGCTATTAAGAACAATGAACCCACCTTCTCTGACCCATCTTGGATGGAGCTATAAGGAATTATGTTAAGTGAGCTAAGTCAGAAAGATAAAGACAAGCATGGGATGATCCCACTCATCAACAGAAGTTGAAAAGAATAACAGAAAGGGAAACTCAAAGCAGGATCTGACTAAATTTGCAGTAGGGCACCAAAGTAAAAACCCTGGGTGGAGGGTGAGGGTGGATGTTCAGCTTCATGGGGTGGGGGGGGGGGTTAGGGAATGGGATGGGACACAGTCTTTTAATGGTGGGAATGGTGTTTATGTATACTCCTTTTAATTTGCAGTCATATAAATCACTAAGTAATATGAGAAGGGAAAAACTGATCGTATATCTCAAACTTTTTAAAGCACAGACTGAGTCTTTTTAATATATAGGCTGAGTCTTTGATATGTTGACTCTCTCAAAAGCCTAGACCAGGGAGAACAGAAGCAACTGATGGCACAGCTATATCCAAGATTCTGGGTATTATACAGTAAACCCTAACAAAGGGACTTCTCAAAGTTAACTCATTACCAAATAATGTGATGATAACAATAATCCATTGTCTTCTTGAACCCTAAGACAGCAGGAACCTCACATTCCCACTATAGAGCCTATATTTCCCCCAGTCCTGGAACCTTAGGGCTGGGTGCACTTTCCTGCATGCTTTTCTCAATTCATATCAAATAATATTGCATCTGCCAATCACAACCTAATCAATGCAACGAGTGCTACCTCAGCATGCTTCACTTCAGACTGTGTCCAGAGACTTCAAGTGTGGAATGACAAACCTTCAGCTTCATTCCTCGGGTGAGACCTTTCCTTTCATAGGATTCTCTAATTCCATTCCAGGTGGTTCACTTCCTAACAAAGTTCCAAAACCTAGATATATACCAGGTCCCCTGAGATAGAGCATATGTTCACACGTATCCATAAACTAGGGCAAAATATATACCTGAAAGCAAAAGTACACAATAGTCTGCAGTGAATACCCCCCAACACTTCATCTGCACTATTCCAGCCTTTTGGTCCATAACCGTTCAACAATTTGTTTGGCTTTGTATGTTAACTCTCTTATCAGCCACCAGATTCCAGATGCCAGCACGATGCCTACCAGACTTCCTTGGACAGACGACCCCACCAATATGTCCTGGAGCTCTGCTTCCCCAGAGACCCACCCCAGTAGGGAAAGAGAGAGGCAGGCTGGGAGTATGGATCGACCTGTCAATGCCCATGTTCAGCAGGGAAGCAATTACAGAAGCCAGACCTTCCACCTTCTGCATCCCACAATGACCCTGGGTCCATACTCCCAGAGGAATAGAGAATGGGAAAGCTATCAGGGGAGGGGATGGGATATAGAGATCTGGTGGTGGGAACTGTGTGGAGTTGTACCCCTCCTATCCTACGGTTTTGTTAATGTCTCCTTTTGTAAATTAAAATAATAATAATAATGTCTCCAAATGTATGTAATTACATGTGGTCTTTTTCTCCTACTAGTCAATTTAATGATAATTTATTTGCTTCGTCAGCCCGGGGAAGATTCCAGAAGGCTAGGGTGACTACTTTGTTTTTTCTCACTGTTCTGTACAAACCTTAAGATGTAGGCTTAAATAGAAAGACCTTCGTGCTTGAGGAACCAAAAGTTCCAGGTTCAGTCAGAACCACCAGAAGTCAATGTTTAGCAGTGCTCTGATAAGAATTAATTAAGTTAATTGATTAAGAGGCTGGGTGCTGGGTGGCACACCTGACTGAGTGCACATGCTGCCATGTTCAAAGGCCCAGTCCCAAGTCCCCAGTCCCCACCCGCAGGGGAGATTCATGAGTGCTGGGTGGCACACCTGACTGAGCGCACATGCTGCCATGTTCAAAGGCCCAGTCCCAAGCCCCCAGTCCCCACCCGCAGGGGGGGCTTC
Organism: Erinaceus europaeus; assembly: GCF_950295315.1. Taxonomy (NCBI): domain Eukaryota; kingdom Metazoa; phylum Chordata; class Mammalia; order Eulipotyphla; family Erinaceidae; genus Erinaceus; species Erinaceus europaeus. Next base: position 144,134,521 of record NC_080165.1, on the reverse strand, counting down.
ATGAGTGCTGGATGGCACACCTGACTGAGCGCACATGCTGCCATGTTCAAAGGCCCAGTCCCAAGCCCCCAGTCCCCACCCGCAGGGGGGCTTCATGAGTGCTGGGTGGCACACCTGACTGAGTGCACATGCTGCCATGTTCAAAGGCCCAGTCCCAAGCCCCCAGTCCCCACCCGCAGGGGGAGCTTCATGAGTGCTGGGTGGCACACCTGACTGAGCGCACATGCTGCCATGTTCAAAGGCTCAGTCCCAAGCCCCCAGTCCCCACCCGCAGGGGGGCTTCATGAGTGCTGCAGGTGTCTCTTGCCCTCTGCTCTGTCAATTTCTCTCTATTGCATCAAATTAAAAATTAAGTAATTAAATAAACTGAATCATTAACAACTGCGATGTAGGGGAGAGGGCTGGACCAAGGTGGGAGCAGACAGACAGCGTGAATGGAGAGCAGAGGCTGCACACAGAAAGTGTTCTGAGGAAGTAATAGGACTTGGTGATTGACAGGGGAGTCTTTTTCAGTTATCTCATCCATGTAGCAGTCTGTTGATGTTTCTGGCCTATGGGGAGACCCTTCCTAGACTTATTCAGGGTGAAGTGGTTGCTTTGATACCCAGCTTTACATGAAGGACCAAAGATCAAATGGATTGTTCCTCTCATGCCTTCCTTCACCATCGCCGATCACACACAGAGGAGTCCAGTCTGCATGATGGTATCGCCACAGTGGGTGTAGAAAGGCATTTGACTGTGGCTCTGAGACTCAGTTAGCGAGTCACACTTGGGTAATGTCCACACAGCCACATGGCGGGCAGCTGAATGAGCTCACGTGGAGTGTGCTGCTTTGCCACGTGCTTGGTCCAGCCTCCAGCCTGGCCTCCACAGCACAGGAATCCGCAGTCCTGGGAGACATGGCACAATGGTTCTGCAGAGACATTTCCCACCTGAGGCTCTGAGATCCGAGGCTCAACCCTAAGGCAGAGCTTAGCAGTGCTCTGGTAAAAACAAACAAACAAACAAAGTTTAGTTTTATGAAGGAAGAAGCTTCCATGCTGCGGTCTGTTTCGCTCTTTCTCAGCCTCCATCTTTAAACATATTACAGAGTGCTCTCGAACGGGGCTCCAACTTCCTGTGGAGTTTTCAGCTACTGGCTGTCAGGGTCAAAAAGAAAAGGATGTGGGACAAGAAATTATGGAATTTACCGAGTTGTACGTACTTCACCCTAAAAGGAAGCTAATGTCTCTCTGATGAAACTGACCGGTAGCTTCTTGGCTCTCCTGGAAAGGAAATGGAAAAAACAAAAAAAGAAAGAAAGCCCACTGAAACGGGGGTAGTGAAATATTAGCTCACTTGAATACTGTGCTGTTTTGCATGTATATAACCTATGTTTGAGCCTGGCCCTCTCTTCTTCTAGAAGCTTTGATACTGTCCTATCTATCTATCTATCTATCTATCTATATATCTATCTATCATCTATCTAAAAATAAACAAGTAAAATTATAATTAAGAGCCACTGAAGCTAGAATTCTAGAACTCTTGTTGGTAGGCCCAAACCCACTGACTCACAGAAAGGAGGAGACAGAGGAAACCACAAGGAGATCCTAGACCTTCAAGTGCAGGAAGGAGACGGTCACGTGTGCTGTGGAGGGTGTGGTTCCAAGTCGGTGATCTACAGCCGGGGGTTCTGTGGGGCAGGCTGCCCCATTGCAGATAGCTGCTAAGGCCTGAGCTTACTCTCAGCCCTGATTTCCCAGCCCTCGTCAGCCCATAGTTGGCTGGGAGATCAAATTTAGAGATACAAATCTGATCGCCTAGACTTGAAGCATTAGGTAGAAGCTAATATGGGCAATGTAGAAATAAAACACAGGCTAAGAGTCCAGCACAGTATCTTGATGGCCGCTGATGCTAAATGCAGTCTCAGGATACGGGAGAAGTATTTTGTATCTACTAATCATTTTTTATTTATAAAAAGGAAACATTGACAAAACCATAGGATAAGAGGGGTACAACTCCACACAATTCCCACTATCAGAACTCTGTCCCCTCCCCTGATAGCGTTCCTATTCTTTAACCCTCTGGGTGTATGGACCCAAGGTCATTGTGGGATGCAAAAGGTGGAAGGTCTGGAGAAGAAGTATTTTTAAAGAGTAGACAATTTTAATAAATGTTGTTGTCTATGGTTGGCAGAGTTTAGCATTTTATCATTATATTGTTGTTGTTGTTGTTATTATTATCATTACTTGCCTCCAGGGTTATTGCTGGGGTTCAGATGCCTGCACTATGAGTCCACTCCTCCTGGAGGCCATTTTTTTTCCTTTTGTTGCCCTTGTTGTTCATCATTACTATTATTATTGTTGTTGTTGTTGTTGGATAGGACAGAGAGAAATGGAGAGAAGAGGGGAAGACAGAGAGGGGGAAAGAAAGATACCTACAGACCTAATTCACCGCCTGTGAAGCGACTCTCCTGAAGGTGGGGAGCTGGAGCTCAAACCAGGATCCTTACACTGGTCCTTGCGCTTTGTGCCACCTGCGCTTAACCTGCTGTGCTACGGCCCAACAACCAATGACCCCATCCAAAAGTGAGGCGAGGATATGAACAAGTATTCACCATAGGAGAGATTCCCAAAGACCAACGGACATCTGAAAAAAATGCTCCAAGTTATTCCTTGTCAGAGAAATGCAAATAAAAATTACAATGAAATACTGCCCATCAGAAATGATAGCAACAGCAAATGCTGAAGAGGCTATAGAAGTAAGGGAACCTTCCTGCACTGCTGGTGGGAATGTAAATTGGTTCAGCTCCTATGGAGAGCAGTCCAGAGAACTCTCAGAAGGCTGGAAGTGAACCTACCCTACGACCCTGCAATTCTTCTCCTGGAGATATTCCCTAAAGAATCAAACACACCATCCAAAAAAGATATGTGTATACCTATGTTCATAGCAGCACAAATTCTAATAGTCAAATTTGGAATATATATATATCCTCTTCTTTGGTGAATATTCTGTTCATATTATCTCCCCACTTTGGGGTGGGGTCAATTTTTATTGTCATCACTACTGAGTTTTGGTGATCTCTTTACATACTTTTGGAAGCAGGCCAGGTGTCCAACAACAGGTGAGTGGCTGAGTACTGTGTGGTCTATATACACAATGGTATATTACTCAGCTATTAAAAATGGTGAATTCACCTTCTTCACTTCATCTTGGATGGAGCTTGAAGGAATCATGTTAAGTGAGGTAAGTCATAAACAAAAGAGTGAATTAAGGATGCTCTCACTCATGGACAGAAGTTGAGAAATAAGAACGGAAGGAGAAACACAAAGCAGAACTTGGGCTGGAGTTGGGGTATTGCACCAAATTAAAGGACTGGGTGGTGGGGGCAGAGTTCAGGTCAGGGTTCAGGTACAAGATGGTGGAGGAGGGTCTAGGTGGGGGAAGAAGGGTGTTTTGCAGTAAAGTGGGAAATAGTACACTTTATTGTAGCAACAACTGTAAACCATTAATCTCCCCAATAAAATTTTTAAAAAATTTTAAGTTTGTTTCTGGGCCTGGTGGTAGTGCATTGACTGAGCACATGTTACCATGTTACCCCTAGTTTGAGCCCCACCCCTCCACCTATAAATGGTTTTTTGTTTTTGTTTTTTGCCAGAGCACTACTCAGCTCTGACTTACAGTGATGCTGGGGATTGAACCTGGGACGTTTGGAGACTCAGGCATGAAAATCTTTTTGTATAACCATTATGATATCTCCCCAGAAACTCTTCCTCTTTATCTATCCCTCTGAACTTACCTCTGTCCTATCAAATAAAATAGGAAGAAAAAAAGAAAAAAAATGTTCATTGGAAGTAGAAGATTCATAGTGCTGGCACCAAGCCCCAATGATAAGACTAGTGGAAATAAAAAATAAAATAAAACATAAAAGTTTGTTTCTTAAAACAACTCTAAACAATCTTCATTCTCTAAATATTATTTATTTATGTATTTATTCATTTATTCATCTATTATTGGATAGAGACAGAAATTTAGAGGGGGAGGAGAGAGACTGAGAGGGAAAGAGACAGACAGACACCTGGTTGAGAGGGAGAGAGACAGAGAGACACCTGCAGCCCTGCTTCACCACTCTTTCCCCCTGCAGGTGGGGAACAGGGACATGAACCTGGGTCCTTGAGCACTATAATATGTGTGCTCAACCAGGTGTGTCACTGCCTGGCCTCAACAACCCTCATTCCCTTCTTCTTCTAGCGTTTGCCCTTCTTCCGTAGCCAGTTAACAGCATCAGGTTGAGCCTGATGTAAAGTTTCGAGACCTCATTTGAATCTGGAGAGATGGCAGTCGTTGCAAAGGACAGCCCCTCAACATTAAGTTGGAGGACTTGAAGAGCAGGACCAACAGCTTGAAAGCTGTCAGGAGCTGCTTGTTGCTGGCTTTGAAAGTGACTGGGATCCATGTGGATTCAGTCGGCTAGGAAGGATCGTCAGTTTCTCCAATGTATGGGTACTCACGGGATGCACCACGGCAAGGTCGATCTAATGCATCCCCCTCATTCTCTAAGGAATAGTAACAGTTTGTCTTAGTCCTACAAGATCTCTGCTGACCACATTTCCAAGTGCCAATGTACCACATAATAGAAAAATCCTGCTCTGGACATCTTTTCTTTTTAAGATGGATTTATTTATTTATTTACATGAGAAGGAGGAAGGAGGAGAAGCAGAGCATCACTCTGACGCATGTGACCTGGGGGATCAAACTCAGGACCTCATGCTTTTAAGTCCAAAGCCCTAACCACTGGATCACCTTCTGAGCTGTTGGGCAGCTTGAAAAAAAGTCTCTGAATATTTTTTTGGAGGGAGGCCTCTCTTTTAACATACACATTAAAGTTTCACTGGAAAACTTTCTAGCATGTTAGATGAAAATAAAAGCCCTAAAGAGAGTCGTGTAGCTAAGTACTGGTTTGGTTGGAGCCAGGAATTGAACCAATTGAGTTCTCACATCAACACACTAAACAGGGAAACTAGCAACAGTCTCTGGTGCAGGCAGCCATAGGGAGGCAGAAGATGAGAACCTGACTTCAGCTCCTTGAATAAAAGGACAGCAGGTGAGTACCTCTCCCTCTTGAAGCTGTCATACTTTCTCAAATTTGATCCATAGACAGTTCTCAGGAGGTTGTGGGGATGTGGTGGAGCCTGGAAGGGCTTTACCTGAGAGGTGAGTCCATCCTGGTAAGTCTCTCTCTCTATGGAGGGGTTGAGCAAAAGGGGGAGACACATGAACCTCAGAAGGTTGGCGGCCATTTAAGTCTTCCTGCCTCACAAAAACATCCTGCATCTTCCCGCCTCTGGGAGCCTGGCTTTCCTTAAAACATTAAGCCTGCTCCACCCTGCATTCCCTGATACTATGGCCTGCCCTTTTATTATCTACATAGCAATCTTCTGCTTTGTCTTACAAATAACTAAAGGTCTCCTTCCTAATTCCCCACAGTATTGCTAATCCTACCAGTTGAATTCCTAGCAACAGTTGCTGGGGAAGTCCATACCATTCCCGGCCCCCTTTGCCTTTCTCCACCCCTTTCCTAACCATGTATGGTATTGTCAAGCCACTTCTGTTTCTGTCTTTTCTCTTCCGTGTCCCAAGCTGGAGGAGGGCGGGTGTGCAGACCAAGAGGCTGATGCTGGTCACTGTGGTTTACACCATGTGGCTTAACCAGGTGTGCTACCACCCGACTCTGGGGTGTTCGAATGAATAAAGATTTGAATTGTCCTTCCGCCACAAGCTTGGTTCCTGGGTCATCTCTATCTCTTGAGACACTAGCCCGACAGACGGTCCATGTCCCTGTGAAGATAGAGCATGCAAAGGGAGGTTAAGCAAAGGAAAAGCAAAAGAGATTTATTTTTTTCCCAATTAGCAAAGGTTAACATGAGTAGTTTCCCCTTTGTTTGCTTTTCCCGTGGGGCTGCATCAAGGTAAGTACTTTGCTTTCTCTGTCTGAGCAGCTACTGTTCATGGTACCTCTGATTTCCACCTGTAAGATCAGGAAGTATACCAAACCAAGGGCAGGACTCTTCATTCAAAGCTGCGATTCAATCCTGACAGTTATAATTACTGTGTGAACCCTGGCAAGTTCCTTACTCCCTGGAAAGGAGACAAAGCTATAAAATGTCAAAAGGAAGAACAGTCACATAGCTTAGCTTGACCTAATAGTGTCTCCACTCTTACCTCTATCAGCAGGGCTGAAACTTTGAGAGGTATGACCCAACAATAGCTAGAAAGTGACAGACCCTGGACCAGAAGAGATCAAGTCTATTTCTCTCTCTCTTTTAATTTTTTATTACCTTTATTTATTTATTGGATAGAGACAGCCAGAAATCGAGAGGGAAGCGGGGGATAGAGAGGAAGAGAGACAGAGAGACACCTGCAGCACTGCTTCACCACTCGCAAAGCTTTGCAGGTAGAGACTGGGAACTTGAACCTAGGTCCTTGTGCATTATAACATGTGCCAGGTGCACCACCACCTGGTCCCCAAAGTCTATTTCTTAAGGGCCCAGAAGATAGTTAAACCTGATATCTCTTTTTTTTAAAAAATTTTATTATCTTTATTTATTAGAGATGGTCAGAAGGGGGAGATAGACAGGTAGAGAGACAGAGAGACACCTACATCCCTGCTTCATTCACCACTCACAAAGCTTTCCCCTGCAGGTGGGAAACGGAGGCTCAAACCCAGACCCTTGAGCATTGTAACATGTGCACTCAACCAGGTGTGTCACCACCATGTCCCTTAAACCTGATATCTCTACCTGGATGCTCCAAAGTCTCTCTTTCTTCAACTCAGTTCCATAGCTGATGGATGCTCTGACACTTTAAGGTGAAACTGCAAGTGACCCAGAATCACAAAGGACCCTCAGTGACATTTTGCCAGAAGGAAAATGAACGGTCACACCATTTATCTTACTCCCCTTTGACTGCAAGTCATTATCAATGTTTTAACTTGTGGCCTGTTCAATCTTCTCTCTCCTTTGCTTCTGAGTCCTTTAATTTTCCACTCTTCATGTCAACAAGGAAATAAAACTCTTCATGTCAACAAGGAAAATCTCAACACAAGATGCTGAAACAAACACCTTATTGACTTTGGGATTAGAAATTAACTAACCTCCTTCTCAAAATTGCCCCTGTTCCTCCTTTCTGCTCTTTTTTTTTTTCTTGTGCAAATGAAACTGAGCTTTGGGCTGTCTTCCAGCCTGCCAAATAAGTATACCCTTAGGTTGAATGAAACAGAGAAAGTTGAAACTGTAGGGTTGAATAGATTTGCATTAAAGCAACTCTCTCTGAAACAAAAGCATTTATGAAAGTTCAGAAAAGGTCAGGCATGCCAAGAATGTTGTATTTCCTGGTATCTTCTGATTAGCTTTTAAAGATAATTAGTGGGGCAATTGAAAGTACCGCTTTAGTAACAACCACATTTCAGAGAAAAGGAGAAAGGAGAGAGCTAAGAATCTTGAGCATAACCTCTGCAGTTTACAAACTTCTTCTGCACCTACAGATACTCTTTCTAGCTTCAGTGATACTGAATGAACTTAGGGGCAAGACTTAGAATGTGTGTTAGATGGCTCTAGGCTTCTAGTACTTTGCATACATTCCTACTGTGGTTCAGGGATGAATGACTTTTTTTTTTTTTACTACTTTTGAGAGACAGAGAGAGAGATGGAGAGGAAGAGAGACTCCAAAGCATTGTCCCAACACCCATAGTGGTCCCTTAGTGCTGTCCATGGTTGTTAGGATGCTTCCAGTCCTGCTTCTGGGAGCCCTTCTGTTACATTGCTTGACCTTGTGGTCTATTTACATGGTCATTCTGTTACATTGGTTTGGTCTTGCTCCCCCTGCCTCCGAGAGATTTTGGTTTAGTCCTTGCTAGTTTGTGTTTCTTCCTGCTCCCCGCCCCCTATCCTACATACTTCCTTGGTTCCTGACTCTTCCACCAGAGGAGAGGCAGGACAGAATTGGGTTGTGATTAGATTAGATTAGTTTTTTGAACTGTTCGCTCGTGAATAAAGAAATACTGCTTCTCCGCTCAGCCATGTGTCCCTGGTGGTCTGTCACCCTCCGCGAAGCTAGCCCGGCATACTGGCGCTCTGAACTTTGATGACACATGGTGTTTCCATGTGGTGCTGATGTCAAACCTCACATGTGGAAGGCATGTACTCACAGCTCAGTCATCCTCCCTCCACTCCCATTTTCATAGTCAGTGCTGGGGATCAAACCTATATGCATTATCAAACAAGTCAATACAGTAAAACTTAAGGTTAACTTAGACCCCACTAGAACCCTAGGTGTATGTCCTCCTTAATATGAGGCCAGACCCCATAAACCTAATACCAGTTTGGTTACAATAAATGACACTCAACCCTTTAAGTGGGAGAAAGTCTAAACTCATCAGATAATGACAGGACTACGAAAGCTGGATCAGGGCAAGAGACTGGCTCAATTAAAGCTGGACTTCTTGTTCCCTACCAGGCCAACCCATCTTCTGGGGTCCTAGTCAGGGAATCCTCGGATTCCCACAGATATGATGGTCTTAGACCTCTAATAGGTCCCTCTCTCCACCATCAGTGATCAATTCCATCAGGGAAGTGATCATTATAAGCCTTCTTATGGGCCTCTCTAGGACCTTGCCCTCAATATAAAGCAACAATGGTAGAGATTGCCCCACTTTCCAAAGGGAGGCTGGGTCATCGTACTCTGCCATTCAAGGCTACACTCATTCCTGAAATGAGTGCAGCCTAGAATATTCCTAATTATGACCATGGACTGTGAGCTCAGACTGACAGAGCTGCAGAGGTTACAGGCTCCTGTGCTAAATATGAATAGATACGGGCCCTGGGTCAGATTCATGGGGTCAACAGTTAATCGTACTTATATATTGTTTTCAGGTTGCGAGCTACTCTTTGCCATAATCCAGCTTTATAGCCCTATTCTGACACCATCTTCCTAGACAATATTTTTAGGTCACCTGCATGTTAACTATCAGAATCAGGTAAAAATTATCAAAGTCATGAGCCCCTAGGAACAAACACCTTTCAGCCACCAAGTTATAGATGCTGCTATGATTCCATCCTAACTTCCCTGGGCAGATGTCCTCACCAATGTGTCCTGAAGTCTCACCTCCCCAGAGCCCTGCCCCACTAGAGAAAGGTAGAAACAGGTTAAGAATATGGGTCAACCTACCAATGCCTATGTCCAGCAGGGAAGAAATTACAGAAGCCAGAACTCCTACCTTCTGCACCCAAAAACTATCTTGATCCAGACTCCCAGTGTGGGGGGGGAATGATAGGAGGGAGAGGATAAGAGGGCTCTGAACTCCAGCTCCATCAGCACCCAGAGAGAGAAGAGGAAAAAGAGAGAGACATTTTGATGTAGTAATAGGGTCATGTGTGGCTTGGAGGGGAAAAAAGGGCTGGACCTGGAAGAAAATGGGGGAAATTATGTACAAATCTAGAGGTGACAGTTAACTCATGTCTGCAACCTTGGGAGCACTGTGGTGGTTTGCAATGGAGGGACTTGGGATTCAGAACTCTGGCTGTGGGAATGGTGTGGAATTATACCCCTGTTAACATGTAATTTTGTAAATAAACATCACATCACTAATAAACATTTTAAAAGAAGAATGTTGGTCCATGCACCGGCTGGTGGTGCACCTGGTTGAGAAAACATGTTACAATGCTCGCTCTCTCTCTCTTTAATAAATAAAAATAATAATAAAAAAAGAATTTTGATCCATACTCCCAGAGGGAGAGAAATGTTGGGGGGAGATGCTGGAAGACCTGGAAAGAGAAGAGGAAGAAGGGGAAAGGAATTTGGAAGTAGTGACAGGTGTAGGTGTGACTTTAGAAACAATGGGAACCATATACAAATATAGGTGGTTATAGAAATAATAGTTACCCCATATCTGTGACCTTGGAAGAACTACTGTAGTTTCCAGTGGAGGGAATGGGGATGCACAGCTCTGGTGTTGGGAATGGTGCAGAATTATACCCGTTATGGCTTAATTTTGTAAATCACTAATAAAAAAAAAAAACCGTCTATGAACAGATAAACCCTACTGCTGAGCCATCTTTCTGGTCCAGTTTTTATTTTAAAGACTATGTATTTCCTGAGAAAGAAAAAGAAACAGAGCTTGACTCTGAAGTATGTGGTGTGGGAGACCAAGGTGGGTCGTTGCATAGGCAAATCACGCACTCTACCTGCTCAGCCCGCGTCACTTCAGACTTCAGTGAGAGAGACCATAGCAACACTTTATCACCACTTGTTTTTTTTCTTTATCACTCTTACGTGTTGTCAGGCATCAGACGCAGGGCCTCACATATGCAAGGCGGTTCCACTCTAAACTATGCATCACACCTCTTTCCCTGAAAAAAGCATCTGCTATTTCTTTCTCTCTTTCTTTCTTTCTTTCTTTCTTTCTTTCTTTCTTTCTTTCTTTCTTTCTTTTACATCTCCTATTCCTATATCAGGAAAGGAAACTGCAGACACAAACTCACACAGCCTTCCTCACACTCTAACGTGACACCTAATATTCCTATTTTACAGCTGAAGGAACTGAGGTCTGAAGTGATTTCACAACATTCCCAATGTAATCCAACTAATATCAGAGCTGCACCGCACTCAGTCTAAGTCCAGAGCCTGAGTCAGATAACAAGAGAGAATGTTTCTGCCTCATCTTCCACATTTCCACAACCATGTGGTAGCAGAGAAAGGCAAAAACCATCAGAACAGAAAGGTCATATGTGTTCCTAATAGTCACTAAACCTTTTCACCCTCTGGCTAGCCAAGTGGGTACCACAGAAATTAATATTCAACCAACTTGGTTTTCTTCCTTCTTTTTCTCAGACTGTGAACTGCTTCTGACTAATGATCAATCAGAGTTTTCAGACTTTCCCTTTTCACTTCCCTTGGAAGTAGCCACCTTGGAAGAGAGGAAATCTGGCGACTCCTGGGTATTTACCATAGGATATATCAGCACTCAACATTCCCAAGCCTTGTCACCCATCATTACTTGCTATAGAACTCCTTCACACTAGGACTAAAAAGAGAGAGAGAGAGATTCAGGTTCTTCTCATCACAGTGCTTCAGAGAACTACAAGCAATCAGAATTGCACCCTGGGTAACACACATTTGTTCTTTCTAGTCTAAACCCTTGGCTGGGAACTTCCTTTGTTATATGAACATTCACCACCCCCAAATTTCAGTTAGGCGGTTACAAAGAGAGAGCAGAAGTCATCATCACACAAAAATATTCACTAAAGAGTTCACTATGTTTCTCTTTCATACCTTCTGTAGGGGCAGAGGGGGAAATCTCCCCTACTCATCTGAGTTTCTTCTCAAACTGGTTGAGCAAAGTAATAATAAAACAGACTCATAGGAAAAAGAAAACATATTTAATTGCATACATATAGAGAATTTATAAGAGTGTAAATTCTATAGTAAATAGCACTGGTGGAGGGCTGTTTGTTCTGTTGTGTTTTGTGTTTTTACTACAAAGATTGGGGCTCAGTTCCAACAAGATTCCGCCATTCTCAGCAGCCATCTTTATTTCTTTTTGATAGGAGGTAAGAGACAAGAAGAGAGGAAGGGATGGAAGGAGGGGAGAAACAGACAAAAAGAAAGATACCCACAGCACTTCTCTGCTACTTGTGAAGCTTCCCCCTGTCAGGGGTGTTCAAGGATTTGAACCTGCCTGACCCCTGATGCAGGCCACTGTGTACACTGTGAGGCTTGAGCCACTACCTACCTGATGGAGGACTTCATTCACCAGCAGAGGGTGATTCATTTAACAAAACCAGATGTTCTGAAGGGGAGTGTGTGTGTGTGTGTGTGTGCGTGCGTGCGTGCGTGCATACTCCTTTAATAGAACATTTGTTTCAGGAGGTGACCCTAAATACAGACCATCTTCATTATTCTGGCTAGTTAAGGTAATGGCAATCATTTCTCTGGAAGTACGCAGTCTCTATTGGCCTTAGCTGCACATGCTAAGGTATCACATCTTAAAAAAAAAAAAAAGTCGGGGAGTCAGGTGGTAGCATAGCGGGTTAAGCACACGTGGCACCAAGTGCAAGGATCAGCAGAAGGATCCCAGTTCTAGCCCGGCTCCCCATCTGCAGGGGAGTCGCTTCACAGGTGGTGAAGCAGGTCTGCAGGTGTCTATCTTTCTCTCCCCCTCTCTGTCTTCCCCCTCCTCTCTCCATTTCTCTCTGTCCTATCCAACAACAATGATATCAATAACAACAAGGGCAACAGAAGGGAAAATAAATAAATATTTTTTAAAAAGAAAAAAAAATCTTAAAAAAAAGTCTTTCCTGGGGTCAGATGGTGTTGCATCTAGTAGAACACATACATTAGAATCATGTGTAAGCCCGCAGGTTCAAGCCCCTGATCCTTACCTGCAGGGGAAGCTTCACAACTTGTGAAGCAGTACTGTAGGTGTCTGTCTTTCCTTCTCTCTGCCTATCTCCTCCCTTCTCAAAGAAATGTGTGCTCTCCACATCAGGTTTTCATTCCTCAGTCATCTCTCCCCTTGTTATACTCACAAATTCCCCTGAGCTAGAAGCACACTCCCTGCCAACTGCTTTGCATGCTGAACATGCAAAAAATACAGAGAGAAGGCAAATGCTGGGGGAAAGAAACTTGCTGTCAAGAGGGTGAACGTGTTCTTGGGCCAACTGTTGAAATCAGACACTTGAAGCCATTAACACATGAGAATTTGGGAAAGCTACACCCACTACCAGTTGAAGCAAAGAAAATCCTAGGGTGATGACAAGATAGGGGCTTCAAAAGAGATCACTTGAATATCAAAGGGATTGAGCTGAAGCTCCTAGGAAAAAGAAAAAAACAACAGAGAAAGCCCTGGAATATTTTTGAAAAGAATAAAAAAAGCACCATTATTTATACATGCAGTGTGAAAACCAAACATAGAGTGAAGGTTTGTGTCACATTCCTGAACAAGACTGTCAGAAAGCAATTACACCAAGAAAAAACAAGCAACGCTCCCAGAGTCACCACTGAACTTGACCACATTTTATCGAAGGTAATTCTACCTCCAGTGGGTCCCACCCAATCTTATCACTCATATTAAATTTGAGTTTGAATACATGGATGTTGGTATGCATGAGACCCTTTCTGTTTCATTTGGTTTAAATCCCCCCTGCTTAACACTATTCTATTTACATAACCACTTCATTCTATTTATATAACCGCTGTTAACAAGTACCTCCCTCCAGGGCATTGGTTCAATCCCCACTGTTTCATGATATGTTTTTGCTCCACCCCCCCTCCTTGTCACACCCTGATCCTCTCCTTGTCACACTCTGATTGTCACCAGTCACTTTTCTCTCCACCCTCTCTATGTCACACCCTGTTTCCACCCTACTTGGCAAGTATATATAAAGACAGCATTGTGAGTTTTAGAGTACTTTACCTTGAGTTTAGCTTAGCTCGTCTTAGATTGTGCTGCGTCCTGCATGAATAAAGAGATACTGCCTACAGCTCAACTATGAGTCCCTGGTCGTCTGTTACCCGCCCGTGAAGCCAGCCCGGAGAAAACAACCTAACCCGTCGAAAACGACACATGGAGTTTGAAATTAATTGGGGGATTTTTTTTATGTTGTTGTTCCAGCTTGAGAATCAAGTTCTTTTGTTCAAGTCATTTTCTTTTTTTTTTAATTTTAAAAAAATTTTCCCCTTTTGTTGCCCTTGTTTATTGTCATTGTTGTTGTTAGATAGGACAGAGAGAAATCAAGAGAGGAGGATAAGACAGAGGGGGTGAAGAGAAAGAGAGACAGATACCTGCAGACCTGCTTCACCACCTGTGAAGCAACCCCTCTGCAGGTGAGGAGCTGGGAGCTCAAACCAGGATCCTTACGACTGTGCCTGTGCTTTGCGCCATGGCTCCCTGTTCAAGTCATTTTCTGGCCTAAAGGCCACAGAGAGTAGGTGCTGTGCTGATGTTATCAGGGATGAGGGGAAGGGAAGGCACCATGCAGGCCACCACAGAAGGACAAACACTCACTATCACACCATCTTTTGTGGAAAAGGAGAAGACCGATTTGATGCTGTTCTTTATAAGCAACAGGGGGCTAGAGCAATGCTCAAGTCTACCTTCCTCCACCCCTGTCTCTGGGAACGACTACGGGGGCGAGGGAGGGGTGGGGGAGGAGGTGGCTAGCAAACCAGTTAGTGAGTTCCAGGGTGTACAGAATGGGGGCCCAGGACTACTGGGTCTTCCTACCTCCCAGATTATGATGGGCTTCGGAAAAGGTCGTAACTCTTCATTATTTTGAAAGAGCAGGCTTCATATGTTAACTATCCCTTGAAAAAAAAAAAAAACAGTTCTGGGACCAGGAGGTGGCGTACCTGGTTAAGCGCATGCATTACAATGCACAAGGACCTGGGTTCAAGCCCATGGTCCCCACCAGCAGGGAGAAAACTTCACTAGTGCTTAAGCAGGGCTGCAAGTCTCTCTCTCTTTCCCTATCTCCCCTCTCAATTTCTCTCTGTCTCTATCAATAAATAAAAGGTTAAAGAGAGAGAAAAAACAATTCTTACAGGAAGAGAATTACCTTTTATTTATTAATTTATTTTTTTAAGTTTTATACTAAGTATTTGATTGTGTCTGCCACCAGTCTATATAAAATAATATTACCCTTGTGAAATAGAAATCCATGAAAATTCAGAGAGGTAGAGGTTAAGAACTGTCAGAAGTTTGCATAGTTGGGAGTTGGGCGGTAGAGCAGCGGGTTAAGTGCACTTGGTGCAAAGCACAAGGACTGGCGTAAGGATCCCGGTTCAAGCCCCCAGCTCCCCACCTGCAGGGGAGTCGCTTCACAGGCGGTGAAGCAGGTCTGCAGGCGTCTGTCTTTCACCTTCTTTGTCTTCCCCTCTTCTCTCCATTTCTCTCTGTCCTATCTAACAAGGATGACATCAGTAACAACAACAGTAATAACTACAACAATAAAACAAGAGCAACAAAAGGGAATAAATAAATTTAAAAAAAAAAGAAGTTTGCATAGTATGGCAAGTGTTAGAGGGACAATCCATAGGAGACTAAAATTAAGCTCCAGTTTGAACATTGACTGAGTCATGAAAAGTAGATCAGAAAACCTTCCAAAGATGTGTTTTACTACAAAAAGGAACAGACTTTCTGAGGTCTGAAGGGATTCGTACTTCAAGACACTCCAGCCAGCAAGGGGTCGCTCTGAGCATTTTGCAGACAGGATTGTTTTAAGTCCACAGCTGCTTGGGAAACCTTCACACGGCTCAGCCCGGCCTCCAGCCAGAGCTGCTGAACCACCTTCTTCACAGCCACGACACTGGAGAAGCCAGACATGGCGCCGGTGAGGACCGAACCAGTCCGTTGGTCTGCTGGTCACTGGGTCGCATGGGTCGACTTATTAATTTTTTTTATTGTCACCAGATTAATTATCATTGGGACTCAGTGACTGCACAAGGAATCCATCACTCCCAGAAGTTATTTTCTCCCTTTCTTTCGTTCTTTCTAAAATTATGATAGAGATAGAAAGAAATAGGGGTGAGACATGGGGGATAGGGAGGGAGGGAAAGAGAGAGGGAGAGAGAGAGAGAGAGACAGAGAAGATACCCTGCAGCCTGTTCATCACTAGTGAAGGTTCTCCCCATAGGTAGGGACCAGGGTCTTGAACCCACGTCCTTGTGCAAGGTAACGTGTGCTTTCCCAGTTGCACCACCACCTAGCCCTGAGGGTTATTTTCTGTGTATCACAATTTCTCAGTGTCAGATCACTTCCTCCCTCCAGGGCCAGTTTGCCCAGCCCTCTTGGGTCCAGTTTCTTCCTTCCTGAATTCCTTCCTTCCTTCCTTCCTTTCTTTTCTCAGATGGAAATAGCCAGAGACAAAGAAACAGAGAGAAATTAAAAGAGATCACAGCCTGAGCTCAAACCTGGGTCGTGCACATGGCTCACTATCCAAGTGAGCTATTTTGCCAGCCCTAGGCTTCAAGGTCACACAGCAAGCTAGAGCTCAAGAACCGGTGTAAGGATCCCGGTTTGAGCCCCCGAATCCCCACCTGCAGGGAAGTCGCGTCACAAGCAGTGAAGCAGGTCTGCAGGTGTCTATCTTTCTCTCCCCCTCTCTGCTTTCCTCTCCTCTCTCCATTTCTCTCTGTCCTATCCAACAATGACGACATCAATAATAACAACAGTAAAACAACAAGGGCAACAAAAGGGAATAAATAAATAAATATTTTTTTAAAAAAAGAACAAGGAAAGAAGGAAGGAAAGAAAGAAAAGAAAGTAGGAAGAAAGAGAGAGAAAGGTAGGAAGGAAGGAAGGAAGGAAGGAAGGAAGGGAGGGAGGGAGGGAGGGCCCTTGGGCAACACTGCTCAGTGATTCCAGCTGTGGCTAGCTCAGAGTACAGCTCTACAACTCTCTGACTGTAGGGACCATGAGGTGAACCAGCCTCGCTGAGTCTCAGTGGCTTCATCTAAAAAGGGAAGATCGTAATGTGAAGGCTAGGTCGACAAATACAAGCCAAGAACCCACAGAATTAAAGTAGACTTCTTTCTCCCCATTCCAGCTTTCTAGCTGTTGGGCAGTAAACCAGCTCCCCCCTGCTTAATGCTGTGGTCTATTTACATAATCACTGTTTTACCTGAGAACTTCCCTCCCTGCAGGGCACTGGTTTAATCCCCACTGGTTCTCACTCTCTTTTTGCTCCGCCCCCTCTCCTAGTCACACCCTGTTTTCCACCAATAGTTTGCACTCTCTTTTTGCTCCACCCTCTCTACGTCACATCCTGTTTTCCACCCTACTACTTCCTTCTTGGCGAGTATGAATACAGATGCTCTTCTGATTAAACATTGGATTGCCTTCCGGCTCCAAGAGTCCCAGAGTCTCTCTCCTGTGACAGTAGCCCGGCAGGAGTTCCTAATCCCTCTCCCACGCAGCAGCCTAGGCTGGCTCCAGTCGAGTTCTCTCCAACCCAAAGAGCACTTGCTTGGGAAGAAGCACCCTCAGGCCATCCCAGCATCTAGCCCTATTCTTAATCAGACACCATCTTCCTGGGCAATCTTTTTAGTCCACCTGCATGTTAGCTATCAGACTATCTCTGAGGTCTCATTCCATGGAGTTTGGATTCAGACCTAGGAATGCCTTCTTCTCCCCTGCAGGAATGCAGACAAACAAAAACTATGAAGAGAAGGATCCTAACTGGGCACCTAGATACCTTCCGTATGTGCCCTGTGCTAGCTCCTTACAATTTTGCACCCTTCTCCTCCAACAAAGCTGAGATGAACTTTAGGACTTGAAAACACAGAAACAAACAATGGGTCCCTATGGCTGAGAGGGTGTGCCCATCCGTTCTCCATGAAGACTTATGACCACATTCTTTTTGTTTGTCTAGTTCTCATTTTAAAAAATGTATTTGTATGGAGTCGGGTAGTAGCACAGCAGGTTAAGTGCACATGGTGCAAAGCGCAAGGACTGGCTTAAGGATCCCAGTTCCAGCCCCTGGCTCCCCACCTGCAGGGGGTTCGATTCACAGGCGAAGCAGGTCTACAGGTGTCTATCTCTCCTCCTCTCTGTCTTCACCTCCTCTCTCCATTTCTCTCTGTCCTGTCTAACAACAACAACATCAATAACAACAAGAATAAAAACTACAACAATAAAAAATAAGGGCAACAAAAGGGAAAATTAATAAATAAATAAAATGTTTAAAAAATTGTTTGTGATTAATAGCGGTTTACAAGATTGTAAGATTACAGGGTCTATAGCTCCACGCCACACCCACCACCAGAGTCCTGTGCTCTCATTCTCCCAATGATCACTGCTGTAGCTCTCATGCCATAGAGACAGTTTCTGTTTTACTTTGGTTTTCTGCAAGTTTGTGTTTTGTGTATTTTAGTTCTCTAGATTCTGCATATGAGTGAAACCAGCAGATAATTGTCTTCTACCTCTCATTTCACAAAGCACAATCACCTCCAGTGCAGTCCATTTCACACCAAAGGACACAATGCCATCTTTTTTGGATTGGGGAGTAGTGTTCCATGGAGAATATATTTACCCCATTTCTTCTTTGTCCAGTCTCCTGTCGATCGGCATTTAGGCTGCTTCCACCCTCTAATTGTTGTGAATAATACATCCATGAACACAGGGGTACATATATCCCTTTAAATTAGTCTTTGCATGCCCTTTGGATAAATGCCTCAGAGTAGTATTGCCAGATCATAAGGTAATTCCATTATTATTTGTTGAAGGACTGTCCAAACAGTATTCCAAAAGGGTACACCAATTTGCATTCCCACCAGAAGTGTGGTTACATTTTTTTTTTTAGCTTTAAATGAACCAAGACAGAATGTTACAGATACCATTGTGCTGATAAATATATACTCCCCCTCTGCCCCAATCATTGACTGAATGGCTTTGGGGACTGAAGTCTGCACAGTGGTGCCCACCCCAACATTTGATCACTTTCTTTTTTTAATCTATTTATTTATAAAAAGGAGACATTAACAAAACCATAGGATAAGAGGGGTATAACTCCACAGAATTCCTACCACCAGCTCTCCATATTCCATCCCCTCCCCTGATAGCTTTCCTATTCTTTATCCCTCTGGGAGTATGGACCCAAGATCATTGTGGGATGCAGAAGGTGGAAGGTCTGGCTTCTGTAAGTGCTTTTCCGCTGAACATGGGCATTGACAGGTCAATCCATACTCCCAGCCTGCCTCTCTCTTTCCCTACTAGGGTGGGTCTCTGGGGAAGTGGAGCTCCAGGACACATTGGTAGGGTTGTCTGTCCAGGGAAGTCTGGTCAGCATCATGCTAGCATCTGGAACCTAGTGGCTGAAAAGAGTTAACATATAAAGCCAAACAAATTGTTGACCAGTCAAGGACCTAAAGGCTGGAATAGTGCAGATGAAGTGTTGGGGAGGGGTCCTCCATTTTGTAGATAGCTAGTAGGCATATTTTAGTTATATTTCAAAGGGTCTGTGGCTATACTAGTTGTTGTTGTTGTTTTTTTCCCTGAGTCTGAAACCTGATATGCAGGTGCATCCAAGTTATTGTCTGGGGAGATGATGTCATGGCTGCATAAAGGACCAGAAAGCTGGATCAGGGGAGAGAGTAGCTCCCTAATATGGGAAAGGGGTATAAATATTATTGACTGTAAACCCTATTTATTTGATGTGATCTGGGGCCCATATTCAGCTTAGGAGCCTATGTGACCTCTGCATCCCTGTAGATCTGAGCTCACATTCTGTGGTCATGAATAGGAACATTCCAAGCTGCCCCAATTTCAGGACCCATCTTCCTCAAGTGGAGCATAGAGTATGTTGTCCATCTTCCCTCCAGAGGATGGAACATTCTCTACCATTATTGATGCAAGTTGAGGGCAAGGCCCTATGGGGGCTCCACAAAGGGGTCTATTTTGTTGTTCCTGATAGAGATGACCAGTAACAATGGAGAGAGGGATTTATTTGAGGTCTAGGCCCATCATGTCTGTTTGAGAATCTCAGGACTCCCCGAATAGGGCCCCAGCTGATAGGGTGACTTGACAGTGACTAAAGAGTCATCATTAAAGTATGCCAGTCTCTTGCCCTTATTCAGCTTTTTCAGTGCTTGCTTTGATGAGGTTAGCTTTGGAGTGAGTGAGAGATCTGTAATAGGAAGTAGGTGAGGAGGGTATCTAAGTCTAATTAGATACTATTTCATTATGAACTTGATACTGACTCACTGCAGACTGTTGTGTACTTTTGTTTTCAGGTATATATCTCCCCTAGTTTGTGGATACTTGTGAACACACGCTCTGGCTCACAGGCCCTGGTCTATATCTAGGCTTTGGGACTTTGTTAGGAAGTGAACCGCCTGGAATGGAAAGTGACATTTAGTCACTTTCATCCTCTTTTCCAGACTAAAAATCAAACCCACAGTGGTGTTTCTTGGCCATTTTCTCCAGCATGTATGATTACATACGATTGCTCTGAATTCCCACACAGGCTCATTCCTCCCCTTCATAAATATGCATGGTTTTTTCTGGCAAACTCCTAAGTGTGTATAGATGATTGCATCTCTCTAATTCTGTACTTAGTATAAAACCAGACTCCACCATCTCTTCTTGGAAGCTTACCATCAGGCTTCACAACTCAAGAGGTTTTTCAAGATAATAAAGCCCCCCCCCCCCCCCCCCCGCCTCTAGACAGTCTCTCCTGTGATTCTCTGACGACTCCCTCAAAGGCTGTGGTTTTTCCTAAGTGCTACTGCAGCTAGGCACTGGCAAGGCAAGAGACCCTGAGTTGCCATGAGGCGTTGCCACGAGGCACTGCCACAAACAAAAGGAGGTAAATGACCAGACAATTGACCGATCGACTGAAACGTGGATGTGTACAGGCAATGGATATAATCAAGAAATGCTATGGCACGTAACGTTGTTGCCCAGAACAAATGGCAAAGGATCAGGAAGATCAACTGGAGGTCGGGTGGCGGTGCATTTGGTTGAGTGCACATATTACCATACACGAGGACCCAGGTTCAAGACTCCAGTCCCTACTTGCAGGGGGAAAACTTCACTAGTGCTAAAGCTTTGCTGGAAAGCCCTCTCTCTCTCTCTCTCTCTCTCTCTCTCTCTCTCTCTCTCTCTTTCCTCCAGGGTTATCACTAGGGCTCGGTGCCTGCACTACAAATCCACTGCTCCTGACAGCCATTTTTTCCATTTTATTAGATAGGAGAGAGAGAGAAAGGGAAAGACATAGAGAAAGACAGACACCTGCAGAACTGCTTCAGTGCTTGTGAAACATCCTTTTTGCAGGTGGGGAGAAGGAGCTCGAACCCAGATCTTTGTGCGAGTCTTTGAGCTTTGTACTACGCGCACTTGACCTGGTGTACCACCATGAGGCCTGTTCTCCGTCTCCTTCTCTATCCCCCTCCCCATTTCAGTTTCTCTCTGTCTCTTTCCAACAATTAAGTAAATAATTAGAATAGTTTTAAGAAATTGTGAACTGTTACCCAAACTGTTATTGATCACCTTAACAACCCAAAATTTCTTTTCCCTACAAGAAGGGGCTCTGGGAGCTCACTGCCACTCATCCTTTGAGAGCCTGCTAGTCTATGGATATACCACTTCTTTTTTTTTAATTTAAAAAAATATTTATTTATTCCCTTTTTGTTGCCCTTGTTGTAGTTACTATTGTTGTTGTTATTGATGTCGTTGTTGTTGGATAGGACAGAGAGAAATGGAGAGAGGAGGGGAAGACAAAGAGAGAGGGAGAGAAAGACAGACACCTGCAGACCTGCGTAAGGGACTCCCCTGTAGGTGGGGAGCTCAGGGCTCGAACCGGGATCCTTATGCCGGTCCTTGAGCTTTGTGCCATGTGCGCCTAACCCACTGTGCTACCTTCCGACTCCCCACATATCTCTTCTTTATCTCACTTTTGCTTCTCATCATTGAGAGCTCAATGTGCCTCTGTACTTCCTTCCCTGCTCTTGCAATAAACACTTGTCTAGCCTGAGCTTGAATGGTCCAAGTGACTCTTCCTCTGACCTCTCATCAGAACCTGGATACAAATGAGACTGCCATCAGTCACCTGTTACACTGGCGTCTAAAACCGCCAAGCAGAGACCACCATCAGTCAGTCACCTGTTACACTATCATCTAAAACTGCCAAGCAGATGCTCTCAAGAGTCTCAGGCCCCAAATCCTGTTCCTAAATAGCTTTTTATTTGAAGCCAGCTCCCACAAATCTCGTCATCTCAGAACTGTTGACGCCTCAGTAAGGACAAAAAAAGAACAGAGAGAATAAAATAATGAAAATACCCTCAGTAAGTCTGGTCTTTGCTTTCTTCACATGCGACTAAACTATTTCCCAAAGCATTGACTTGTCTTTTGAGCTTCTGTACAATAAGTATTATTATCCAAAAATTGACATAATTTTTAATGTAGTCAAATTTATTCGCCTTTTCCCTTGACGGCCTCCGGGATTTTTCCTTTTTTTGGTCTTCGCCTTAGGAAGTCTGGTCCCAGAGTGAGATTATTAAATTATCTTGTTTCATGTTTATGTCTAACATTTTCATGATTTCATTTTCTTACACTATGTCTGTGATCCATCTGGAACTTATTTTGGTAAAAGGCATAAGACAGCAAGACACATTTTTCAAACAGAATGGTTAGTCATTTTGCTCATGGTCACGGATTAAATAATGTCTTTTCCCAACTTGACTGAAGTGACTTTTGATGGGAACAATCATGGTTCCCGAAACATCATCAGCACTGGGATGTGGAGCTGCAGGAAACCAGGAGTGAGATTCCAGACAGGACCCCGCCCCCAACAGTGCAGGATGTGCCCAGTACACACACACACACACACACACACACACACACACACACACACCAGGGGCCCCTTAGGCCCACCACCACCAGCCCGAGGTGGCTTCAGATACTACTTGGTAGGCACAAATAATCTTTAAAATGAGCAGAGTGGCTGCTGCTGGAAAAGCAATGCTTAAACCACTGGGCGCACGATTTTGAAGCAAATGCTTAAGGGGAAAGGAATGTGAAGGTGCCATAAACAGGCATCTGGATATAATAGGCAAGTGCCCTGAGTGGAGGGTCAGAGCCCTGGCCTCTTGGTCCAGCTTGGGGGGGCTCTCAGACACATCTCCTCCCCTTCTCTGGGCCTTTCCTGTCTCTCCTCCTCATGAAATATGAAGCTTTGGTAGAGAAACCAGCGTTTCCTTCCACAATGATATTTGAGGTCCCAGAACTGCCTTTGAGCCTCCTTCCAGGGATTTCTTTCTTTCTTTCTTTCTTTCTTTCTTTCTTTCTTTCTTTCTTTCTTTCTTTCTCTCTTTCTTTCTTTTTTTTTTAATTCCCATATAGTCTTTGATGAGTCTCCTGAATCTACTGGAAGTTTCTGAGGCTTCCTTGACACTATGCCGAGGAATACAAAGAAGCCTCTCCTTTGTATTATTATCACGCTTTTATTTTCTTTTTCCAAAAGCTTTTGCAAAAAAGGTGTGTGTGTGTGTGTGTGTGTGTGTGTGTGTGTGTGTGTGTGTGTGTGTGTGGCGCTAAGGGGTGGGGGTGGGGTGGGGGGTGGTTCTCATGTAACAAAGACAAGTTTCCCACCTTCCTGGTTCTTGACTTCTGAAAACAACAGTTAGAGTGGCTTCCCAACTTAACAAAGTTCCCTTTTTAATCAAAATGCTGGAACTGGGGATCAGGCGGTAGCATAGCTGGTTAGTATGCCAGTTCAAGCCCCCGGCTCCCCACCTGCAGGGGAGTCGCTTCACAGGCGGTGAAGCAGGTCTGCAGGTATCTATCTTTCTCTCCCCCTCTCTGTCTTCCCCTCCTGTCTCCATTTCTCTCTGTCCTATCCAACAACGACGACATCAATAACAACAACAATAACTACAACAACAATAAAAAAACAACAAGGGCAACAAAAGGGGGAAAACTATTTTTAAAAAAATAAGAAGCTAGAACTGAGAGACAAGCATTCAGGTGGTCCCTGGAAACCATCTGGCCTGCAGAAAGAGGAAATACTGAGTATATAATACATCTTGAGAAAGGAGAAAGAGAAATGTGGAAGACCATCAATGCAAGCTGCGTGACCCGCTAGCCGTGCGAAGTGTGGAACATCCACGTTACCGTTATTTCCACCCTGAAGCAACCAACCAAACAAGGAAGTTCTCAAAGCAGTTGTTTCATAAGAAGTTTTGGAAATTTGGAGCGTGGGAAAGATCACTGTCCATTTCTTCTTCTTCAGTGATCAGAATTGTTGTCTAGGTGTCCAGATGTACATAGTTAGCATAAAGATATATGAAAATTAGGGGTCTGGAGTCTGACTTTAGCCACTCTGCATGAGAGTCCCTTTCAAGAGACAGGGTCTTGGTGTACCCATTACAGCAATGCACAAGGGTCCAGGTTCAAGTCCCTGGTTCTTAACCTGTAGAGGGAAAGCTTCATGAGTGGTGAAGCAGTGCTGCAGGTCTCTCTCTCTCTGTCTCTCTCTCGCTTTTCATAATCCCCTTCCCTCTTGATTTCTCTGTCTCTATCCAATAAATAAATAAACATATTTTTTTAAAGTTCCTTTCTTTTTTAAAATTTTTTTATTTATAAAACGGAAACATTGACAAAACCATAGGATAACAGGGGTACAACTCCACACAATTCCCAACACCAGAACTCCGTATCCCATCCCCTCCCCTGATAGCTTTCCTATTCTTTATCCCTCTGGGAGTATGGGCCCAAGGTCATTGTGGGATGCAGAAGGTGGAAGGTCTGGCTTCTGTAATTGCTTCCCTGCCAAACATAGGCGTTAACAGGTGGATCCATACTCCCAGCCTGCCTCTCTCTTTTCCTACTAGGGTGGGTCTCTGGGGAAGTGGAGCTCCAGGACACATTTGTGGGGTTGTCTGTCCAGGGAAGTCTGGTCAGCATCATGCTAGCATCTGGAACCTAGTGGCTGAAAAGAGAGTTAACATACAAAGCCAAGCAAATTGTTGACCAGTCAAGGACCTAAAGGCTGGAATAGTGCAGATGAAGTGTTGGGATAGTGCAGATGAAGTGTTGGGGGTGGGGGGTCCTCCATTTTGTAGATAGCTAGTAGGCATATTTTAGTTATATTCCAAAGGGCCTGTGGATATACTAATTTTTTTTTGTTCTTGTTGTTGTTTTGGTTTTTTTTTTTCTTTTTTCCCCCTGAGCCTGAAATCTAAAATGCAGGTAGATCCAAGTTTTTGTCTGGGGAGATGATGTCATGGCTGCATAAAGGACCAGAAAGCTGGATCAGGGAAAAGAGTGGCTCCCTAATATGGGAAAGGTGTATAAATATTATTGACTGTAAACTCCATCGATTTGATGTGATCTGGGGCCCATATTCAGCTTAGGAGCCTATGTGACCTCTGCATCCCTGTAGATCTGAGCCCACATTCTGTGGTCATGAGTGGGAACATTCCAAGCTGCCCTACTCCAAATTCAGTCAAATCCTGCTTTTAGTTTCCCTTTCTGTTCTTCTTTCTCAACTTCTGTTGATGAGTGGGATCATCCCATACTCATCTTTATCTTTCTGAGTTAGCTCAACATAATTCCTTCTAGCTCCATCCAAGATGGGTCAGAGAAGGTGGGTTCATTGTTCTTAATAGCTGCATAGTATTCCATTGTGTATATATACCTGTTGGGTAGTTGCCATCTCCCCCTGGCTTCTTCTTATCCATATGGCTATATAGGGATTTACTGATCCAAAGGTTTGGTCTATTTACATAAATCACTTTTACATAAAGCACTCCAGGGCATTGGTGGTTCAGTTATAGGATTCTCGCCTGTTCCGCCCCCTCCTTGTCACACTCTGATTTTCACCAGTCACTTTTCTCTCCACCCTCTCTATATCACATCCTGTTTCCACCCTACTTGGATAGTATAAAAACAGCTGCTCTTCTGATTAAAGACACTTGGAAATTGCTTTCTGGCTCCGAGAGTTCCAGAGTGTATCTCCTGCGGAAGTTGGTGCAGCACGCGTTCCTGATCCCTCTCCCACACAGCAGCCTAGATCAGCTCCAGTTGAGTTCTCTCCAACCCAGAGAGCACCGGCTCGGGAAGAAGTACCCTCAGGCTATCCCGGCATATACCACAGCTTTCTCAGCCACTCATCTGTTGTTGGGCACCTGGTTGCTTCCAGGTTTTAGCTATTATGAATTGTGCTGCTATGAACATAAATGTACACATATATTTTTGGATGGGTGTTATAGAGTCCTTGGGATATATCCCCAGAAGAGGAATTACTGGGTCATATGGTAGGTCCATGTCTAGCCTTGTGTGAGTTCTCCAGACTGCTCTCCACAGAGGATGGACCAATTTACATTTCCACCAGCAGTGCAAAAGGGTTCCTCTGTCCCCACAACCTCTCCAGAATTTGTTGCTGCTGTCCTTTTTGATGTATGCCATTCTCACAGGA
This sequence comes from Erinaceus europaeus, assembly GCF_950295315.1. NCBI lineage: Eukaryota > Metazoa > Chordata > Mammalia > Eulipotyphla > Erinaceidae > Erinaceus > Erinaceus europaeus. The sequence continues at coordinate 144,108,572 of NC_080165.1, read as the reverse complement.
GTGAGGTGGTATCTCAATGTCATCTTTATTTGCATTTCTCTGACAATCAGGGACCTGGAGCAGTTTTTCATGTTTGTTAGCCTTTTGGATCTCTTCTGCAGTGAATGTTCTGTTCGTATCCTCTGCCCATTTTTGGATGGGGTCATTTGCTTTTTTTGTTGCTAAGTTTGCTGACCTCTTTGTATATTTTGATGATTAGTTTCTTGTCTGATGTATGGCATGGGAAGATCTTCTCCCATTCTGTGAGGGGTCTCCTTGTTTGTGTGATAGTTTCTTTGGCTGTGCAGAAGCTTTTCAGTTTGATGTAGTCCCACTGGTTTGTTTCTGCTTTAGTCTTCCTTGCAATTGGATTTGTTTCATCAAAAATGTCCTTGAGGTTTAGGGGGGAAAGTATTCCACCAATGCTTTCCTCTAAGTATTTGATAGTTTCTGGTCTAAGTATCCAGGTCCTTGATCCATTTGGAGTTGACTTTTGTTTCTGGCGAGATTAAGTGGTTCAGTTTCATTCTTCTGCATGTTTCAACCCAGTTTTCCCAGCACCGTCTATTGAAGAGAGCCTCCTTCCTCCATTTAATACTTTGGGCCCCCTTATCAAAGATTAGATGTCCATAGATATGGGGGTAAAAGTTCCTTTTTAAGAGTGGGCTTCACAGATACAGATGAGTTTGTATAGAGCATTAAATAGGATGGAGTTTTTCTATGTGTGATTTCAGAGCACATGAAGATTTGCTCTCTTTTAATTCCATGTTTAGTGCACCGCTCTAGCACACATCTGTGAGGAAGTGAGCCGGGAGTCTCCAGAGAAGCAAGCCATGCATTTTCCCAGCTCATTTATCTCTCCCATCAAGATTCTCTTTTGATTCGTTATATATATATATATATATATAATTAGTAACAACATTTATTCACAAAATTATAAGATAATAGGCTATAATACCATAACATTCCCACCACCAGAACTGTGTCCTTATCCCCTTCATTTGAAACTGCAGTAGTTCTCCCAAGACCACTGATATGGGTAGACCTTATAACTATAAGTGTATTTATATTGTTCATTTTCCTTTCTTTTTTAAAAGTTTATTTCTTTATTTATTTATTATTGGATAGAAACTGAGAGAAATTGAAAGCAGAGGGCAGGAGAGAGAGAGAGAGGGAGAGAGAAAGAGAGACATCTGCAGCTCTAATTCACCACTTGTGAAGCTTTCCCCCCTGCAAATGGGGACCAGGGGTTTGAATCCGGGTCCTCGTGCACTGTAGCACACTACCACCTGGCCCCATTTTGTCTACCGCCCTGCCTTCATTTCCATTCTAAGTCATGCCTACACCTATTACTACTTCTGAGTGTCCTTCCTTTTTCCCTCTTCTCTTGGATAAGGGAAACAGTACACGGCTCCCTCTGGTGTTTTCCAGATTCACTTTCGTTCCCGTGATGGTACAAAAACAAGATTCCTGGTGACAAAATGGTATAAAAACAAGATTCCTGGGTCCTGGTGGAATTAGGGTTCAGAGTCCTTTGTAGAGTTACTCTTTAGGATTTTATATATTTTTAAAAGATAGAAAAATAAAAGGGGAAAATATGGAAGGAACTGTGCCTTCAATGTTAAGAGCCTTAATAACCCAGTGGCATATCTGGATTATTTAAGAAGCTTCCAGAGCCCATGTTTGTAGATATAACAGTGTGACACTGTTAAAAGCAAGTTGACTCCCAAATGGAGTTATCTTTGTCAAACCCTCATCACACAGCTTTAGCCTCTCCAGAAATGCATATAGCCGTACAAGGAGGAGGAGGAGTGCGAGGAGGAAGAAGAGGAGGAGGAGGAGGAAGAGGAGGACTAGTAGTAGTATTTAACCAGAGCACTCACTCTCAGCTCTGGCTATGGTGGCTCCAGGGACTTGAGACTGGGACCTCTGGAGCCTAAGGCATGGAAGTCTTTTTCCATAGCCATCATACTCTCTCCCCAATCCCAGAAGTGAAATCTTAAACCAGCCAATCAAGAATCACTGGGCAGTGTGTCTCAGGAGATTGTGCAGTGAATAAACCTTCAGACTCTCAGGCATGAAGTTCTGAGTTCAGTCCCTGGCATCATATGATCATATGTACCACACTTCTCTCTCTGGTTCTCTCTTGCTCTCTGGTCCTCTCTCTCTCTCTCTCTCTCTCTCTCTGACTCTCTCTCTCTCCCTCTCTCTCTGGCTCTCTCTCTCATTGGTAAATAAGACTTTAAACAAAGCTCACTGAGTAGCACTGATGAGGTCATTTGCCTGAGAGACACTTACCAGGCCAGAAAGGAAAGGAATTTGCCACAACGGGCCCACACCTCACTAGCATGGCTTCCTGGTTCTGCTCTTTCTGCCTTACAGTTCCTTAGAGCTCCTGTCTGTCTGCTGGAGCAGCACTCACAAGCTGAGCTGCTATTCATTCAGACTGTGCTGGAATGGCCTAGAAGGACCTGGCAGTGTTTCCCTCTGGGGAGAAGTAGAAGTAAGGGAAGGTGAACGGAAATTTTCACTTTTTACTTAATCTGCTTCTGTATGTGTCCCTGCCCTCCCCGGAGATTTATTTCTTTTAAGTGTTTTACAAAAAGTTTCTATTTTTTTATTATATTAATTTTTTTATTAGATAGAAACAGCTAGAAATTGAGAGGAAGGGGAAAGATAGAGAGAGACAGAGGGAGAGAGACACCCGCAGCCCTGCTCCCCCACTTGTGAAGTTCCCCCCTGCACATGGGGATTGGGGGCTTGAACACAAAACATTTTTTTTATGAGGACCAGCATCTTTGAGCAGGACCCCCAGAGGCCCCAGTGCTGGCCCTGTAGCACAGGCCTGAGGCCATGCCCCCTGCAGGGTCTCAGCAGAGCAGAGTTGGGACACATCCCTGTCCCTCTTGCTTGAGCTGCCCAGACCTACGTCAGTCTCGGGAGCCCTGTGGAGCCCCTAAGAGAAATACTCCCCAATTCAGAGCATTGGGCTGCAGGGAGCACTTTACCTCACTTTCTTTTCTTTCTTTCTCTTTCTCTTTTTCTTTCTTTCTTTCTTTCTTTTTTCTGCTTCTAGAACTTAATATTTTTTTAATTTCTTTATTGGGGAATTAATGTTTTATATTCGACAGTAAATAAAATAGTTTGTACATGCATAACATTTCCCAATTTTCCATAACAATACAGCCCCCACTAGGTCCTCTGTCATCCTTTTTGGACCTGTATTCTCCCCACCCACCCACCCCAGAGTCTTTTACTTTGGTGCAATGCACCAACACCTGTTCAGGTTCTAGTTGTGTTTTCTCTTCTGATCTTTTTTTCAAATTCTGCCTGACAGTGAGATCACCCCATATTCATCCTTCTGTTTCTGACTTATTTCACTTAATGTGGTTTTTTTCAAGCTCTATGCAAGATCGGTTGAAAACTGTGAAGTCACCGTGTTTAATAGCTGAGTAGTATTCCATTGAAACAAAACATTTTTAAAAGGCCTCATGGACTCATTCACCTCCAGGAGACACACAGGTGTAGAGACCCAGGAATCTTCTGTTTTGGAGAAGAAACGATATAGTGTTGGCCACCCATGGAGGCAGGCATCTTGAGATCTTGACTAGGAGACCACGGTGCCAGACCGTGTCATAGGCTGCTGTGAGATCAACAAAGACAGCACCCGTCTGGGTGACAAGTCTAGCAGATGGAGACTTGTCTCAAGTGGCCTCCCCCAGGGCTCTGTTCTGGCTCCTACGCTATTTAATATTTACATCAATGACCTCCCAGAAACTTCTTCAAGGAAGTTCATCTAAGCCGATGACATCTGCTGTGCATCTCAGGCATCCAAGTTCGACATCCTCGAGGAAACACTCACGAAAGACATGTCTCTGGTATCTGATTACTGTAAAAAATGGCGACTAATCCCTAGCACTGCAAAAACGGTATCATCTGTTTTCCATCTACACCATGCCTCGGCCTCGCGTGAGCTTAATGTGCAGCTTGGCGATACGAGAATCCGGCATGAAGCCCAGCCAGTCTATCTTGGCGTTACTCTCGATCGCACTCTGTCATTTCACGAACATCTCATAAAAACTGCAGCAAAGGTGGGTGCGAGGAATCACATCATTGCAAGACTGGCCAGCTCCTCATGGGGTGCGAGCGCTTCCACACTACGATCATCATCTCTGGCATTATGCTATTCCACTGCAGAATACTGTGCCCCAGTATGGTTCCCTAGCCCCCATGTCCACTTGGTCGATTCCAAATTATATTTCTCCATGAGGACCATTTCTGGAACCATCCGTTCCACCCCGGTTCCATGGCTGCCAGTTCTTAGCAACATCGCCCCGCCAGATATTCGTCAGGATGCGGCATCATCTAAGTTCATTTCCCACGTCTATGCTCGACCGGACCTGCCAATATACGCGGATATCTTCGCCCACCCTGTCCAACGCTTGACGTCTCGTCCCCCAATCTGGTCCCCTACACCTACACTGAACTTCTCTGTTCCAGTCTCTTGGAAACAGAGTTGGCAGTCAGCTGAGGTCAAGAACAAACACCTCATCACAGACCCCTGCGAGCGTCAACCCGGCTTTGGCCTGGCACGTTATGATTGGGCCCTCCTCAATCGCTATCGAACAGGCCATGGCCGGTGCGCCGCTATGTTCCATCGCTGGGGAGCCAGAGACGACCCGAACTGCCCCTGCGGTTCCAGACAGACTATGACCCACATAGTCAACGACTGCCACCTCTCCAGATTCAAAGGAGGTCTCGAAACTTTACATCAGGCTCAACCTGACGCTGTTGATTGGCTACGGAAGAAGGGCAAACGCTAGAAGAAGAGACCCAGTGGTGGGGAGGAGAGTTGGGGCAGATTAGCTCCAGGTCTCTAAGCACAGTTTCTAAGCTCTGTTGGAGACAGCCCTATGCTTTGCTAGCCTGGGCCTTCTGCAGAGATTATTTGCAAATGAAGTTGCTTTGCTCACCTGTCCTCAGGGGATGAGGTGTGGGTCAGAAAGGTAGAGTCTGGAGTGGGTAGATAGCATAATGGTTATGCAAAGAGACTCTCATGCCTGAGGCTCCAAAGTCCCAGGTTCTATCCCTGTACTACCATAAGCCAAGGCTGGGCAGTGCTCTATTAAAAAAAAAAAAAGAAGAAGAAGAGGGAGTCGGAGGTAGCACAGTGGGTTGAGCACATGTGGCACAAAGCCTGAGGATCGGCCTAAGGATCCTGGTTCGAGCCCCCGGCTCCCCACCCGCAGGGGAGTCACTTCACAGGTGGTGAAGCAGGTCTACAGGTGTCTGTCTTTCTCTTTGTTTTCCCCTCCTCTCTCCATTTCTCTCTGTCTATCCAACAATGACAATAACATTAACGATAACTACAACAATAAAAAGTAACAAGGGCAACAAAAGGGAAAATTAATAATAAAGAAAAAAATTATTTTAAAGTCCTATTCTTAGAAGGGTAGGGTGGTAATTGGCCAGGGCAGGCATTAGGTCAAAGCTGGAGACACCCACCCTTTGATGGATTCCTCCACCTCTATCTCCCACCAGACTGCAGGCGGACTGTGAGCAGGGCCAGCTGACAGGCTGTGTGTGGGCTGTCAAGCTATGGGGCTGGGAGGCTCTGAGAGCAGAAAGGGAGGGTGGGGGCTATAGTGAGGGCAGAGCTGCCTCTGGCCCTGAGACAGAGCAGGTTTCTGGCCAAGAAAGAGAAGCAGGGAGAAATCTTGACCCTAGTGTGGAACACTGAGAGGAGCTCAAGGTCAGAAGAGAAGAGGAGAAATTTTCGGTTCCAACCTCAGTGACTGGATGACTGGGCAGTAGGCCTGGAGGCACTTACTGCCCAGCTGGTGGGAGGTGAGCACTGTTTGCAAAGATAAGGAACCAAGTTTTAGCAATCCAAAATTCAGAGTTGAAGTATACCCTTCATGCAACTTTTTTTTTAAATTTCACGCAGTGCCAGAAATGAGGGGGGCTGGGGGAGACATAGTAAAAGGCACACGTCAGCATGCTCAAGGAACTGGGTTTGTGCCCCTGGACACTCACGTGAGCTTCTGCCAAGGGGGAGCTTCGTGCTGTTGTTTCCCCCCTTTTCCCTCTATCTCTCTCCCTCTATGTAAAAGGCTGAGAGAACAGTTACCAGGAGTGAAGCTCATGCTGGCACCAAGCCCCAACAGTAGCCACAGTGGCAGAAAAGACAAGGGGCCAGGCAGTGGCATAGGCAGGAGAGTACACATGACACCATGGACAAGGATAGGGGTTCGAGCCCACAGTCCCTACCTGCAGGGAGGAGAGAGAGAGAGAGGAGAAATAAAGCTCAGGGTCTCATGCCTGCACATACCACTGAACCACCTCTCAACTCGACTTTTTCCTATTTCTTGAAATGAGAGTGAGCCGGCATCTTTGCTCACCCGGACAGCCCCCCGCACAGTCGTGCACATGACGCTCGTTTCTTCTCTCCCTCCCTCTCTTCCTGTTTCTGTCTGAAAAAGTCAGCCCAGAGCAGTGAAGTCCCAGCAACAACCAGCAAGAAAAAGAATAGTAATGATAGATAAGTAAATAAAATGTGTGTGAGTGTGTGTGTGTGTGTGTGTGTGAGTGTGTGTGAGTGTGTGTGTGTGAGTGTGTGTGTGAGTGTGTGTGTGTGAGTGTGTGTGTGAGTGTGTGTGTGTGTGAGTGTGTGTGCGTGTGAGTGTGTGTGTGAGTGTGTGTGTGTGTGAGTGTGTGAGTGTGTGTGTGTGTGAGTGTGTGTGTGTGAGTGTGTGAGTGTGTGTGTATGTGAGAGTGTGTGTGTGAGTGTGTGTGTGAGTGTGTGTGTGTGCGTGAGTGTGTGTGTGTGTGAGTGTGTGTGTGTGAGTGTGTGTGTGTGAGTGTGTGTGAGTGTGTGTGTGAGTGTGTGAGTGTGAGTGTGTGTGTGAGTGTGAGTGTGTGTGTGAGTGTGTATGTGTGAGTGTGTGTGTGAGTGTGTATGTGTGAGTGTGTGTGTGTGAGTGTGTGTGTGAGTGTGTGTGTGTGTGTGTGAGTGTGTGTGTGTGAGTGAGTGTGTGTGTGAGTGTGTGAGTGTGTGTGTGAGTGTGTGTGTGAGTGTGTGTGTGAGTGTGTGAGTGTGTGAGTGTGTGTGTGAGAGTGTGTGAGTGTGTGTGTGTGAGTGTGTGTGTGTGAGTGTGTGTTTGTGTGTCTGTGTGTGTCTGTGTGTGTGTTTGTGTGTGTGTGTCTGTGTGTGTGTCTGTGTGTGTGTCTGTGTGTGTGTGTCTGTGTGTGTGTGTGTGTGTGTGTGTGTGTGAGAGAGAGAGAGAGAGAACATACACAAGGGGGAGGAAATCAGTCCTCCGTGTCCTGTGGAGTTCTCCTAGCTGCTCTCCTGAGGTACCTCAAGACTGCAAGGCAGTTGCTCTACTGCTGAACCACTTCCCTGCCCCCAGTCATGCAAATTTTCACCTACTTAGGGATGGGAGCGGATGTAGAGGAGATGGGAGTTTATGTGATTTGAACCTCAGATCATCTATTCGCCTGTGCTTTCTCCTCCGAATAAGAGCTACATTATCCTCGGGCATTTTCAGCGGATGTATTTTGCATATACCAGCACACAATTTTCCCTTGCACTAGCTAAACTTCCTGATCTTTCTACTGGTGGGTCAAGATCCCATTTCTTTCTTTCTCTCTCTTTTTTTTTCTTTATTGGGGGAGGGTAATGGTTCACAGTTGACAGTAAAATACAGTAGTGGATGCATGTGTCACATTTCTCAGTTTCCCCCATAACGCTCTAACGCCCCACCTACATCCTCCTCCACCATCCTGAACCAGGACCTAAACACTGACCTCTGCCCCCTGGCCCCTGCCCCAGAGTCCTTTACTTTAGTGTAATATACCAAATCCAGTCCAAGTTCTGCAAGCATAAGACCTTGAGTTTGTTCCCTTTTGAACAAAACTGGGAAATAAAGGACAAGGGGAAAATTCAAGGGGACTTCGGCTAAGATGCTTTTTTATCACTTCACAGCATGGCTTTCACATCAGATATTTCATAGTCCATTAATTTGACTGTGGTACAATTAGCCCTACCTCCAAACCTGATTAGTTACTCCAGTCTTGTTTCGTACCAAGATTCATTTTAGATTTTTTTTCTCCATTAGGATTAAATGTCAACTAGCATGTAGCCCGTGATAAATGTTATTAGCATTATCACAATAACAATGACGCTCACTCCACACTATAGCTTATAACACGTTTGCCGACAATGTGTGGTTGAAACCTTTTCTTCCCAGCCTTAAAAGCAAAGCAGAAGATGCAGGAACAGAATATAAATGAAACCTTCTGTCAAGAGCTCTTTGCAAATGCCCTAATTCATGCAAAATCAAGTTTATCTCCATTGGATTAAGTTTAACTGGTTCAAGTCTACACAGCTGACAAAGAGGATAGTTAAACTTTAAGAAATGATCACTTGGACTGGGTTTGGTGTATTGTACCTAAATAAAGGACTCTGGGGCAGGGAGGGGGCGTTTTCAGATTCACCATATGGGAGTTGGAGTGGGGAATAGTCTCTAGGTGGTGGGAGCAGTGAGAGACTGTACTCTTAGTAACTTACAGTCTCATGAATCACTATTCATCCAATAAGCCAGGGAAAATAGGTTGACTACTTCAAATTCGTTAGCTGCCTACATTTTAATCTGAGTGTGTATTTCTTTAGTCTAAGCATTTAATGTATCAGATTTTTTAACTTGGCGAGGGTTCAGGTCCTGGGACATGATGGCAGAGGACCTAGTGGGGGTTGTATTGTTATGTGGAAAACTGGTAAATGTAACATATGCACTTTTAAAATCTTTTTATTATCTTTATTTATTGGATAGAGACAGTCAGAAATTGAGAGGGGAAAAAGGTGATAGACAGGGAGAGAGACACCTGCAGCGCTGCTTCACCACTTGTGAAGCTTTGCCCCTGTAGGTGGGGACCAGGGGCTCGAACCTGGATCCTTATGCACTGTAACATGTGCACTCAACCAAGTGCACCAACACCTGGTCCCCCATAACTGGGAAATGCTATTCAAGTGCAAATTATTGTATTTACTGTCGACTGTAAAGCATTAATGCCCCAATAAAGAAAATTTTAAAAAATTGTAAACTGATTGAATTCAAACCTTGGGCTTAAACTTGTTAGGCAGTTGGAAATATAAGTTGAAAGAAAGAAAGAGCTTTGAGACAATCCACTGGGCTCCCACAGTCTTCTCTTTGTACAGTCAAATGCCCTTTATGAATTAGCAATGAGATTTGACAGAATAAATTTTCTTTGGGAATGATATGATATATTCTATTTTTAACCGGAAGCTTAAAAAAAAAGGTGTGATGAGATTAGTGCTTTCAAATTAAGTCTGCATAAATTGTCAAGAAAAAGTTCTCATCAAAGAAACCAACAAGACAGCAAAGATAAGGAGCAGAGTGAGGAGGTCCTGGTTAAAATTCTTGATGGACATTAGCTGCTGTCAGACCTCTGCTGTGAAGATCTGGTGTCTGTGCGATGGCCTAGGAAGAGAAGCAAAAGGAGAATCGTGACACCCACTTGATCAGCCAGACACCAGAGAGTATCCCCAGCCTCTGGCAGGGAGACTGACCTAGTCATTTGTATTCTGAAGCCTTTTCTTGAGTGAAATCTCAAAGGCAAAGGCTGGGGTTTTATCTGACAGAAAGATGAACTGAAAATATCTTGACCTTATATTCTGGAACATGAAGAAGCATCAAGAGAGGAAAACAAAAAACAAAACCAAGGAAGTAGGAATAGTCTAAAGGTAGTCGTTGCTAATACGTCTAATATTTCTGGTATTCCCAACAACAACAACAACAACAACAAAGTGAACTAGGTTTGTGTGTCTGATCTTTTTAAAACAAACCTGAGATCCTATCATACTTGACTTTTATAGTTGCTGTTTACTGAAAGACCCTACAGAACAGACTGTCAGAGACTGTTGCCTTGCTGTCTGATGCTGTCCGATGGCCCCAAGAAGGCAGGAATAAAAATGATTTCAAGCTACCACTGAGCTGTTGCCCTGCCTCTAGATTCTGCACAGCCAAAGAGATGATTCCCAAGACAGAAAGGCGCACTACTGAATGGGAAGAGATCTCCACATGCCATGTATCAGACCAAGAAGGAATAACCAAAATAAATAAAGAACTCACAAAACTTCACAACAAAAAAGTAAACAATTCCAGTAAAAAAAGATGGAGAGAAGGGAAGCCAGGTGGTGGCACACCAGTTGAGTGTACATGTGACAGTGCACAAGGACCTAAGTTCAAGTCCCTGGTCCTCATCTGCAGTGGGGAAGGTTCATGATCAGTGAAGCAATGCTTCAGGTATCTCTCATTCTCTCTCCTCTATCTCCCTCTCAATTTATCTCTGTCTCTAATAAATAAACAAACAGGAGAGAGGACAGGGACAGAATTTTCACTAAAGGAGAGATCCAGATAGCCAACAGGATTATAGGGGGGAAAAAAGGTCAAAATCATTGATTATTGAAGAAATTTGAACAAAGACAGCAAAGAGATACCACTTTGCACCTGTTAACAATGCCATGCACTAAAAGGGACAGAAACAAGAACTGCTGATGAGCTAGTAGGGGAAGGAACACTTCCACACTGTTAGTAGTAATGTAATTTTGCTCAACCCCTGTGGAGAACAACCGGGAGCTTCCTCAGAACACTAGAAATGGATCTACTCGTGACTGGGAAGTTTCTCTCCTAGAGATCTACCCAAAGAATGCAAAAACACTTATGTGCACCTGTGTTCATAGTGACATAGCTTGTGATAACCTGGATATAGAATGCAACCCAGATATCCAACAACAGATGAGTGGCTAAGATAGCTGTGGTCTAGATACACAATAAAATACTACAAAGTCATCAGAAATGATAAAATATTCTCCTTTTCCACATCTTGGATGGATCTTGGAGGAATTAAATTACAGGAGATAAGTCAGAAGGAAAAGGATGAACACTGAATGATCTCACTTGTAAATGATACTTAAGAAGCAAGGTGAGAGTACAGCAAACCATAACAAAGGGACTTTTCAAAGTTAACCCAATTAACAAATAATGTGATGAGAATATTAACTATTGATTGTCTTTTTGAAGCCTAAGACAGCAGGAACCTCACATCTTCACTATAGAGCCCCTACTTCCCCCAGTCCTGGCACCCATGGATAGGGCTCACTTTCCCGTATGCTTCTCCCAATCCATACCAAATAATATTGCATCCGTCGATCACAACCTAACCAAAGCAACGATTGCCATCTCAACATGCTTCACCTCAGAGTGTATCCAGAGACTTCACGTGTGGAATGACAACCCTTCAGCTTCATTACTCGGGTGAGACCTTTCCTTTTATAGTACACTCTAATTTCATCTCAGGTAGTTCACTTTCTAACAAAGTCCCATAACCTAGACATACACCAGTTTCTGTGAGAGAGAGCGTATGCGCACACGTATCCATAAACTACTGCAAAATATATACCTGAAAGCAGGATTACACTAGAGTTTGCAGTGAGTACCTCCCCAACACTTCCTCTCCACTATTCCAATCTTGGGATCCATGTTTGCTCAACAAATTGTTTGGCTTTGTATGTTAACTCTCTTTTCAATCACCAGGTTCCAGATGCCACCAGGATGCTGGCTAGGCTTCCCTGGATTGAAGACCCCACCAATGTGTCCTGGAGCTCAGCTTCCCCAGAGACACACCTTACTAGGGAAAGAGAGAGGCAGACTGGGAGTATGGACCGACCAGTCAACACCCATGTTCAGCGGGGAAGCAATTACAGAAGCCAGACCCTCTACCTTCTGCAACCCTCAACGACCCTGGGTCCATGCTCCCAGAGGGCTAGAGAATGGGAAGGCTATCATGGGAGAGGGTGGGTTATGGGGATTGGGTGGTGGGAATTGTGTGGAGTTGTACCCCTCCTACCTTATGCTTTTGTTCACTAATCCTTTCTTAAATTAAAAATTTAAATAAAAAAAAAAAAAAAAAAGAAGCAAGGTGAGAAAAGGGGAAGAGGGTAGAGCTTGAACTGGATGGAGTGTATTGCAGGAAGGCAAAGGACTCCAGACTAGGGGAGATGCATGCTAGGGAGGGTGCTGGTTATCTAGTGCATGCTGGTGAAGAGGGAGTAAGGTCAGCGGTGGGAGTATGCATAGACACCAGGAGGAAAGACTGTGCCAGTATGTCATGGAAATCATTATTTCCCCAATAAAATTGTTTCTTTTTTTTTTTTTAAAGTGATCTCAGGTCTGTCTTCACAGCAGAAATATTGATCAGACAGAATGCAAGAGTTAGTGTGGAGGTAACTTCAGAGTGAAGTGGAGTCCATTACTTTACAATAGAGAGTCATAAGTGTTCTATGTTCAACTAAGCAACTTAAATTCTAAAGAAAGAAGGTTGCAGTCTGGCCTGGATGAATGAAATATATTCCAGAATCTGTCCAGTTGATGCAGGGAGAAATGGGGTGCATGGAGCAAAACCTGCTGTCTCTGCTGTGAGTTTAAGAGCACAAAGGACTTCGAGCCGGCTCCCCACCTGTGGGGGAGTCGCTTCACAAGTGGTGAAGCAGATCTGCAGGTGTCTGTCTTTCTCTCCCCCTCTCTGTCTCCCCTCCTCTCTCCATTTCTCTCTGTCCTATCCAATAACAACAACAACAACAATAACAACTACAACAAGCACAACAAGAACAACAAAATGGGGAAAATGGCCTCCAGGAGCAGTGGATTCATAGTGCAGGCACAGAGCCCCAGTGATAACCCTGGAGGCAAAAAAAAAAAAAAGTAAAAAAAAACCACGAAAGAGGGAGAAAACAGAGCCACGCAGAACACTACCCACCAGGTGTAGCCAGCCACTATACCCTGCAACTCTTAGGGTAAACTTGGAAAATATTTACCTTGCTGTCAATGAAATTGAGATTTGGGGTCCAATGTCACCAGTTAGTAAGTGACCGAGTTGTGATTTCAATCTAAGTTTCCCCATTAATGAGCCTCCCACCTCTCAGTTGTGTTACCAGTACTGGGATCCTTGTCTCCTCAGTTTCATACAAGATGAAAAAAAGAATTCCTGTCCCCATGCAAAGCTTCATAATCCACTGTCTCATCCAGACAGCCATTCAATAGCCACTAAACTTTATGCTTAGGTACCGGGCAACTGCTGAGAATGTGCCTGGGGCCATTACAGGTGCTGATGACAGAGCAGGGAACGAAAGAAATGAAGACCTGGGATTTGCAATGAGATTGATGAAGATGAGAGAAATATGTGTGTGCTATGTGAACAGATAGATAAGCTAGATGATAGAGTGATATGCCGGGTACTGATAATCAAAGGTAAGGGTGTGGTCCAGGAGGTGGTGCAATGGCTAAAGCACTGGACTCTTAAGCATGAGGTCCTGAGTTCGAGCCCTAGCAGCTCATGTAGAACCAGAGTGATGTCTGGTTCTCTCTCTCTCTCATTAATAAATAAATAAGATCTTTTTTTAAAAAAAGTGAGGGCAAAGGAAATAATGAGAGGGTTTAGCTGTATATTAGTTTTCTTTCATATATATGTCATGTATATATGATAGACAAGACAGACAAACAGACAGACAATGGACCGGCGAAAGGATCCCGGTTCAAGCTCCCAGCTCCCCACCTGCAGGGGTGGTCACTTTATAAGCGGTGAAACAGTGTTACAGGTGTCTACCTTTCTCTCCCCTTCTCTGTCTCCCCTCCTCTCTTGATTTCTCTCTGTCCTATCCAACAATGATGACAGCAATAACTACAACAATAATAACAACAACGATAAACAACAAGAGCAACAAAAAGGTAAAAAATGGCCTCCAGGAGCAGAGGATTCGTAGCGCAGGTACTGAGCCCCAGCAACAACCACGGAGGCAAAAATAAATAAAATAAAATAAAATAACAACAAAATCCTGTAAATCAGCATTTCCTTAATAAAGTACATTGGAATTGAAAAAGAAAAAGTTAAACGTCCACACCGGGTCAGACTAATTACCATACTTTTATGAGAACAGGAAATAATTGATTTTTTTTCCTCCAGGGTTATCACTGGGGCTCAGCACCTGCATTATGAATCCACTACTCCTGGAGGCCATTTTTCCCATTTTCGTAGCCCTTATTGTTGCCCTTGTTGTTGCTATGATTGTTATTGTTGTCATTGCTATTGTTGTTGTTGGATAGGACAGAGAGAAGAGAAAGGAGAGGAAGACAGAGGGGGAGAGAAAGACACCTGCTTCAGAGCTTATGAAGTGATCTCCCTGCAGGTGGAGAACTGGGATCCTTAGAGTTCTTCCTCTTTGCACCATGTGCGATGGCTGTTTGGGATCAGTGCTAAGAGTGCTTCCCAGCAAAGCTAGTTTGGAATTTAAACAAGTCATTGCAGTGGTCTCAGAGGTGGTGAAGTGGACAAAGGTTTGGACTCTGAATCAGGAGGTTCTGAGTTCAAACCCCAGCATTGCCTATACCAAAGTGATGCTCTGGTTCTTTCTTCTCCTCTCTTTTTAACAATGGGGTAAAATAAAATCTTCAGATAAATACATAAATAAACAAGCAAGTCACTGCAGTACTAACTTACCTACTTGGAGACCTGGAACATTCACAGGGAGGAAAGACCTTATATTCCACAAGGCCCAACCTCTTCTTATCATTTTTTTTCCTTTTTTTTTAAAAAAATTGATTTAATAATAGTTGGCCATAGGATAACAGTTCCCACCACCAGAGTTCCTTATCCCATCCCCTCCAGTGGAAGCTTCCCTATTTTTTTTTAATTTCTTTATTGGGGAATTAATGTTGTACATTCAACAGTAAATACAATAGTTTGTACATGCATAACATTTCCCATTTTTCCATATAACAGTACAACCCCCCGCCAGGTCCTCTGTCATCCCTTTTAGAAGCTTCCCTATTCTTTATCCTTCTGGGTATCCTGGGTCCTCTTACTCTTGAGAGGACCCAGAACCCAGAGACTTGCCGGAGGTCAAACCACTCTCAGCAAAGACTGAGCAGAGCCACTCTCCCACCTCCCCATGCCCACGCTGTGATGGCAGGAAGCAAAGCTCTCTTATTTTGTCTTTAGTTTTGCAGATGGATATGTTCTTAGTTACATCTATTCCTAGGTCAACATGAACCTTGCAAGACTACCATGGTCTTGGCTGATAGGATTGAGTAGCCATCCAAGAACATATAAAATGAGATCTTCACCATTCATTCACTCACTCATTCATTCACTCACCCATTCACTCACTCATCCATCCATCCTAAAGGCATCCCATTGCTTGTCTCTTGTAAGCCAGACACTGTGTAGGTGTGACGACTATAAAGATCAATTATTTCTGGACCACACTTCAGACACTCTGAGACATCCCGGGGGAACTTGGGAACCTTCTCCTTCTTGCTTCTCACTGCTCAACTTCATGAATCAGTCCGGCCCACCTACCAAACAGAAAGGAGCTCTGGAGGGCTGGGCAAAATAGAAACGTTTATTGACAGTAGGGGGAGAAATAAGGAAGAGAGCAAACTGCTGAGGGAAGGTCACCTTCGCCTGGGAAGTGGGAGGGGTCTGTGCAGCTGACTCGCCTCTGTTGTTGACTAGGAAATTCCAGACTGACTGACTGGTTAGGATTACATTCCTGGGAGGTATTGAAACTGTAGTTAAGTTAGACATTAAGTCATGGCTTCATGAGGCGGTCTGTAGCACAGGTGACTCCATTTTGGACCTACTGTTTTTCTTTCCTTTCTCCCTTTCTCCCTTTCTTCTTCTTTCTTTCTTTTTCTTTTTCATTTTCTTTTTTTTAAACAATCTCAGCAACTTAATAAGTAACTGGAAACATCACATAAAACGTCATTCCTTTTTCACAAAGTGCAAGACAGCTAGAATAAAAATATATAATTTAGGACATAATTTGCTGCAAAAAAAAAAAAAAAAAAAAACCTTCACTGAAAGGAAAACAAGAGACCAATAAGCATGGAGCTCAGGATAAAGATTATCGTGGGGGTAAGGAGCTAGTGGCAGAGGAATGAGGTGGGAGTAAGAGGAGTTAAATAGTTTGATAGAAAATATTATAAAATATTATAAAACATTAGCTTTTGTTTTGCATAGTGGCCTCACCTCACAGGCATTTACTGCAGTGTGTTGACATCACTGAACAATCAAGCAAATGAAAAACCTGAAATTTTTCAGAAATGCATAAAGCTATAAAACCTTGAACTGGAGCCAGGTGGTGGTGCAGCAAGTAAAGCATCTGTATTACCCTGTGCAAGGAACCAGGTTCACGTCCCCACTCCCTACTTGGCAGGGGGAAAAACTTCACACGTGGTGAAGTAGTGCTGCAGGTGTTTCTAGGTCTATTTAATCTATCTCCTCTTCCCTCTCCATTTCTCTGTCTCTAGAAAAAGAAGGATTTTTTTAAATGGTGGAATAAAAAAAAAAAAAAAAAAGCCAGAGAGAAGGGGACTTAGGTTCAAGTGAAGTGCCAGCCTGCTCCCTCCAGAGAAGGAAGCACACTTTGTGAGAACCAAAGGAAAAGGACCAGAGCTGCTGGAACCCACTCCCTACGAATTCATGCCATGATCAATATAACAATTTAATAAGATATCTGAGCTATTTTTTTTTTTAAAAAAGGTGGAGGTATGGTCACCAGGAGCAGTGGATTTGTCATGTAGGCCCCAAGCCCCAGCAAGAAAATAAATAATAAATAAGTAAATAAATGCCGCACCGCCCCAGGAGCTGGCCTGGCAGGTAGGGTGTTTACTTTGTCACACATGAAGCCCAGAGTGCCTGGAGCCCCATGAACAGCACCAAGGAATTCCAAGGATGGTAACTGTGACATAATGCTTTGGTGTCTCTCTCTTTCTTTCCCTCCAAATCCTCCTTCCTTCCCATCCCCCTATAAACTATGGCGTGGAGATTAGGCTAGTCAGAAGGAACAGAGGTGTTGCACACAGGCAAGGCCCTGCGTTCATTCCCTACACACACACCAAACAGCCCGTAAGCCCACCCTGGGAAGAAGAAGTGGGATCGGTGGTGACTGAAGCTGCTATGCTAACAGTGATTGCACGAGGCTTCTCTTAAGTCACTTGCACTAGGTACAGTCCAGTTAAGTCTTGAAAATCAAGGTGAAGGGCTTCAACACGATGAGCAATAGAAACAGTCAACTTCCTTCTCGCCCAGCCCAGTTTCTCTCTTCTCAGAAGTGGACAGAGAAGACTTGAACTTCCAAAATGAGACTTGGAGTAATTGAGGGGATTCTGAACAGTCGATAGCCTTTCTACTCTCTAGAAAACCATAGCCTTCTCAGAACCTGGAAAAAGGGAAACAAGAGTTTCTCTTTGTTATCAGAGAATAAGAGTTCATTGGGTCTAGATACCAAAAATTCCTTATTCACAATCTCCTTTCTCTTTCATTCCTTTCAAATCTCTAAGCAAGCCAGCCCCAACTGTAAAAAAAAAAAAAAGCCAAGGCCCCAACACCATCCCCAAACTGTCCAACGTTCCTCATTTCTCTCTAAGAAACTCAAAAAGTCACACACTTGGCATCCCAACTTGATCGGAGCGCACAGATAGTAGCAAGAAATAAAGGGGAGGGAGGAAATTACGTCCCCCAAGGCCTCGGGCATGCAACTTAGTGCTTTTACAGACTAAGCTCTCTCCACAGAGACAGACAGTAAGCCTAGGGTTGGCATGACAGCAGAATTGTTATGCAAATGACTTTCACACCTGAGACTCTGGGTCCCTGAGGTCAGTTCCCAGTATCACCATAAGCCAAAGTTGAGCAGTGCTCTGGTAAAAACAAAAAGAAGAACACCTGATTTTAGTTCACTTCACCTACTCTTGCAATGACTCCAGTAACTGATAACAGGACAAAGGCAAAAATGTACCATGTTAGGTTTGAAGCACATATGCAATAAAGGTTAATTAAGTTCAAGGTCTTTGAAGATGGGTCTGAAGAACAGTAGATGTTTGTAGATGAAATGTGTGCTAACATTCTAGAGCTTCTAATCGCCATATGACAATAAGTTAGAAGGTATCCTGTTGCCTAGTATTTATATATCACACATGCAGCATTGTGAAAGTACTGAATTTGTAAAAAGTCAACTTTTTACATCTCAAGGACTGGCATAAGGATCCTGGTTCAAACCCCTGGCTCTTCACCTGTGGGGGTGGGGGGTCACTTCACAAGTGGTGAAGCAGGTCTGCAGGTATCTGTCTTCCCCTCCTCTCTCCATTTCTCTCTGTCCTATCCAACAACAACGATAAACAACAAGGGCAACAAAAGGGGAAAATTATCCTCTGGGAGCAGTGGATTTGTGGTGCAGGCAGGAAGCCCCAACAATAACAGTGGAGGCAAAAAAAAAAAAAAAGTCAATTCTAATCACTTTTTCTTATTTATGTATGTGTTTTCTTTCACAGTGTGAATAGTCTCCTACCACAATAAAGTCTAATAAACTAAGATGATAAGTATTGAAGAAGAAGAAGAAGGAGGAAGAGGAGGAGGAGGAGGAGAGGAAGAGGAAGAAGAAAGAAAAAAAGACCTAATTTTGTCTGAAAGCTTCCCCTAGAGCCCCTCTAGCCCCCATGATCGGGCTACCCCCCATCTCCAGATGTCATCACCAAAGGGCCAGACAAATGAGTCAAGTGGAGAAGGTGGGGGTTACTACAAAAACACTCAGTTCATGGCGTGTCCTGCCAAGTCCCCTCCACTACCTTGCTCAGTCCTGTGGCTGCCTCTCTGCCATGGCTTTGCCCTGTCCTAGTTCTACCCAGCAAAGCTGTCCACTGTCACTGTCTCATACCAGCTACTGAACTTCCCTCCAGAACTCCACTCCGTACACAAGGCTCCCACCCTGCTCTTAAGGAGACTCGGGGTCTGTTTCATCCATAATGGGGCTATCAGGGTAATGACTCAGGCCTCGGTCATGGCCCCAGTTCAAAGACTTGGACACAAGAGAGACACTGGTCCCTGAGGTGCTAAATGCCGTCCAAGTGAGTCTTCGCTGGCACCAGTCTGGGGACCAGCCAACAGAGCCCCGGATAAGGAGAGGCTGACTGGGCACTGACAGGCGGTGATGACTCAACCCCAGTGAGCTCCTGGGTGAGAACAGTGTCCTGGTGGTGGCCCTTTGCCAGGTCCTTCTGTGCAGCCCTTCTCAGAAGCAGGCTCTCTCTCTACATGGGCAAAGACAGAACAACCCAGCTACATGCCAGCAGCCAAGAAGTTAGAACACCGAGCTCCTGCCACATGACAGCAGGGCAGCAGTTTCCTTTGGGTCACAAGCTCTGGGAGGACAAGGACTGTCTACAGCCTTGTAACCCTAGCACCAAGCCCAGAACTGGGCTCATAAAGGGTGACAATGCCTGCTGTCATCACCTAGTGTGCACTTGTGTAGGCCAGGAGTTTGATGTGTACTCAAATCAATTCATCTTCAACCCAGTTTCTAATATTTTTGTTATTGTTATTTGGGGAGGGGATTAAGACAGACAGAAATAGAAAGAAAAGGAAGAGGGGGAAGAGGCGGGCAGGCTATGGCACACCTGGTTGAGTTCACATGCTACCATGCACAAGGACACCAGGGTTTGAGTCCCCGGTCCCCACCTGCAGAGGAAAAACTTTGTGAGTGGTGAAGCAGGTCTGCAGGTGTCTCCTTGTTTCTCTCCCTCTCTATCTTCCACCTTCCTCTCAATTTCTGGCTGTCTCTAGCCAATAAATAAATAAAGATAATAAAAAAATTTAAGAGAAGAGAGATACAGTGGGAGAGAGAGAGAGACAGAGAAACCTGCAAGATTGCTTCACCACTTCTAAAGCTTCCCCCCACTGCAGGTGGGGACCAGTGCTTGAACCCCAGTCTTTGTGCACTCAGACAGACACACCACCATCCGGCCCCATTCTTCATAGTTTTAAAGGGTGTGTCATTCTCTCTAGTGCTTAGGTAGGGGGACTAACAGCTTAGAGTCCACCCTTGCAGTCTCATCCTAACTTTGTTACATCAGCAAAAACTCTATTTCCAAATAAGGCCCAGAGAGGTCAAAGGACTTGCTCAAGGGCGCTCACCTGTGAGAGGAAGAGGAAGAGCAGAGATGGGACTCCACAGTCAGAGTTCTGAAGGGTTGGGTCATGGGTCATGGATCATGGGTCAGTTTGTGATGGGACCTCTGATCACGTGGGGGCCACTGTCATGGGCTGAATTACTTCCTCAGATAAAGCTCTGTTGAAGTCTCTAATGTTACCAAAAGATTTTGAAAAAAATTCATCATTTTACTAAAGCCTGAAGAAAGATAAGACTAAAAGCCAGTACTGTACAAAGATGTGATTTATTTTAGAAACTAATGGATGTGACTTCTCAGGTTGAAGGTTTATTCAGTTTCTTTTTATGTACTCATCAATCTTCCTGGAATCACTGTCTATTTTATTTGATTCGTAGGCGTGCCCAATTATACTGATAATTTAAATAATATTTGCCTTAGCTTTTATCAACATTTGACATTTTTAATAAATGTTATCAAAATGTACTGCTTAGACACTTAGTAAGCCGTTGAATAATTGAGTGTTTAATTCTTTTAGTATTTATCTTTCTCCAGGTACTGCACAGAGAGGCATAGCTGAATTAAAAACTCATTTTAGGCTGTGCACAGCCCGCTCCTGCCTGGCCTTGCGGGAGCTGCAGTGCTGTGATTTGCTTATTTCTTTCTGTTCCCTCCCCCTCCCTCCTCCCCTCCCTTTCCTTTTAAATCTTATTTTTAAAATATTGTCTTTATTTATTCAGTAGAGACAGAAGTTAAGGGGAAGGGGAAGGGGAAAGAGAAGAGCTGCAGTACCACTTCACTCGAGAAGCTTCGCCTCTATAGGTGGGGTCCTGGGGCCTGAACCAGGATCCGGAAGCATTATAACCAGTGCGCTCAGCTAGGTGTGCCAATGGTTTCTTTTCACTTTTTTTTTTTTCTCTCTCTCTGTCTCTGTCTCTTCCCCTCGTCTTTCTGTCAAGTTAGCACAGAAACTGGGCCAGCCAGAGGCTGTTCCGGTCCAGTGAGCTCGAGCTGCTGGCGGGTGGCCTGTGCCCTTGGTGTGGCACGTGGCAGCCCTGCACCTGGCTGGTGTCCCCCCCAAGCCCTGTAGCCCAGGTCTAACTGCGAGAAAGCACCACACACAGGGACATTTTATAAAACATCTGGCCACTGTGCTTCTATTCTACCCCTCCTCTTTTTTTTTAATTGCCGCCAGGGTTATCCTGTCAAAGATCGCTCATTATCTGTGGCTAGTGTACTAGTTATGTGACATATTAACAACCAGAAAAACAGGGCTGGGTATGAACTACATACCACGGTCTTGGCACCATTTTTTTTTAATTCAAAAAAAAAACAACTCATTTCAGTGTGGTCCGGGAGGCGGTGCAGTGATAAAGCTTTGGACTCTCAAGCATGAGGTCCTGAGTTTGATCCCCGGCAGCACATGTGCCAGAGTGATGTCTGGTTCTTTCTCTCTCCTCCTGTCTTCCTCATTAATAAATAAATAAAAATTAAAAAAAAAAAAAGACTCATTTCAGTCTACTTGACCAAAAATCAGTCAGCGTATCTGGAATATGTATGTACAGCCAGCACAGTTCAAAAATTGGAACCAGAGTGTGTCAGATCCAGGAAGCGTGGACCAGCAAAGCACTTCACTTGGTAGGGCACTGCTTAACACGTACAAGACCCAGGTTTAAGCCCAACTCCCACCGCAGTGAAGGGAGTTGTGAAATCATAGCTCCCCCCCCCCCCCCGCCCGCCCCCGCCCTACGGCAGAGAGAGAATGAAAAGACCACAGCGCCAACGTAAAAGGTAGGAAGAAAGAAAGAAAGAAAGAAAGAAAGAAAGAAAGAAAGAAAGAAAGAAAGAAAGAAAGAAAGAAAGAAAGGAGGGAGTGAGAAAGGAAAGAAGGAAGGAAGGAAGGGAGGGAGGGAGGAAGGAAGGAAGGAAGGAAGGAAGGAAGGAAGGAAGGAAGGAAGGAAGGAAGGTAGGTCTGGGAAGTGGCACAGTGGATAAAGTACTGGACTCTCAATCAAGCACGAGGTCCTGAGTTCGATCCCCAGCAGCACATGTATCAGAGTGATGTCTGGTTCGCCTCTCTCTCTCTCTCTCTCTCCTATCCCTCTCATTAATAAATTTAAAAAATATGTTTGTGGTCCAGGAGATGGCACAATGGATAAAGCACTGGACTCTCAAGCATGAGGTCCTGAGTTCAATTCCTGGCAGTACATGTACCAGAGTGATATCTGGTTCTTTCTCTCTCTTCCTATCTTTCTCATTAATAAATAAATAAAATATAAAAAACATTAATTTCTAAAATATATATATATATGTTTAAAAAGAAATAACAAAAGAACTAGGAAGCTAGTTTGTGAATCCATGAATGCCAATACTTGTTGGGAGAAACTAGTGATTCCTAAATCAAAATTAAAAATGAGCTTGTGGTTCATCTTGAGGCATGTGCTGGGGATGTCGGCTCACAGAGGCTTCTGCCTTGAACAGCTCCTGACCTGCTCTTCCACCTGGAGGGAAACTGCAATTGCTGTGGCGTGTAGCCGCAGTGAGTCAGCTCCTGTGTGGGCAAAGCAAACTCACAGTGGGAATGACGTGGCATCTTTGACACCCTCCCCACCAAGGAAAAGGGTCTAGAACCCAAAGGCCATTCATCCCACCAGTGTTTATGGGGTCTCTGTTCCAAGTCACTCTATCACGCACTATGCCAGGGCCTGAGGCCAGGATGTCTGGCCAAACAGACCCACTTCCTGTTTTCCTAGGAGGGAAGAGAAAGTAGGTGATAAACATCTGGGAAAGTGCAGATGTTGATCATTATGAGAGACCTGAAGCAGGGTGACAGACAGATAAGCAATTCATCTGAGCTGAGCCGCAGAGAAGGTTCCTCTAGGCAGTGGTGACAGCCAAGCCTGGAAGCAGGCAGGCAGGCAGGCAGGGAGATGGTTCGCCAGGCAGAATGACACACCTCACCATGCTCAAGGATCTGGGTTCAAGTTCCCAGTCATTATCACAGAAGAGCATCCCACCGGGTGGAAGCTTCACAAGTGGTGAAGCAGTGCTGTGGCGTCTCTCCTCTGCCTCTGTTCCTCTCTTTCACTCTCTGACTGGAAAAAGAGAGAGAAAGAGAAAATTAAAAGAGAAAGTCTACTTACTAGGAATGGTAGAATCAGGCAGGCATGAAGCCCCAGCAAAGCACTGGAAGGAAAAGAAGGGAGGGAGGGAGGGAAGGAGGGAGGGGCAGAAAAAACGCAAAAGGGACGAAAGAAGGGATGGAGGGAAGAAGGGAGGGAGAGTAGGGGAAGGGAAGGCTGGAGAGAGGAAGGACCCAGCCCAAGGTAGTTCCGCAGAAACAGCTGAGGACAGTTATGCAAAAGCCCCAGGGGCCAGGAAGCAGCTTCTGCAAATGGGAAGATCATTCTTATCTGACGCACCTGGTTTAGCGAAGTACAAAGTACAAGATCCCATGCAAGGATCCAGGTTCGAGCCCCTGGTCCCCACCTGCGGGGGAGTCACTTCACAGGCATTGAAGCAGGTGTCTATATTTCTCTCTCCCTCACTATCTCCCCCCTCTCCCCACTCTCAATTTCTCTCTGTCCTATCCAATAAAAAAAAAAAAAAAAAATGGCCACCAAGAGCAGTGGATTTGTAGTGCTGGCACCAAGCCCTAGTAATAAACCTGGAGGCAAAAACAACAACGAAAGAGTAATTTTAAAAAAGGTCATCTGGAGAAGAAAGTTTACATCCTTGAAGAAAAGTATGCCTCAGTCTTAACCACAGAAAAAAAAATGCAGGCATATCAGTAGTCATAGCATTAGCATTAATCTTAGTGAACATAGAAATAACATATCCAGGAGTCGGGCTGTAGCGCAGCGGGTTAAGCGCAGGTGGCGCAAAGCACAAGGACCGGCATAAGGATCCCGGTTCGAACCCCGGCTCCCCACCTGCAGGGGAGTCGCTTCACAGGCGGTGAAGCAGGTCTGCAGGTGTCTATCTTTCTCTCCTCCTCTCTGTCTTCCCCTCCTCTCTCCATTTCTCTCTGTCCTATCCAACAATGACGACAACAACAATAATAACTACAACAATAAAACAACAAGGCCAACAAAAGGGAATAAATAAATAAAATTAAAAAAAATAAATTAAAAAAAAAAAAGAAATAACATATCCGTATGTTGGGGATACTGGAGGCTTTAAAGCTAGCAAGAGTTAGGGCTGGCAGGGTGCCTGCACTGCCCCATCCTTGGCCGAAGCTTGAACTCTCACTGCATTGGAGCAGGTGTTACGACAATGGAGAAAACTCTAGGTCTGTGGTGTCTCCCTCTCTGTCTGAATGAACAGGTAGCCGCGTGCAGGGAAATCACACACATACAACAAGCAGGAGGCTCTGGCTGAAAGACAAGCTAGCAAAATTTAGACAGAGTGTTAAACCCCCGGCAGCACATGTGCCAGAGTGATGTCTGGTTCTTTCTCTCTCCTCCTGTCTTCCTAATTAATAAATAAACAAAAATTTAAAAAAAAAAACTCATTTCAGTCTACTTGACCAGAAATCAGTCAGCGTATCTGGAATATGTATATACAGCCAGCACAGTTCAAAAATTGGAACCAGAATGTGTCAGATCCAGGAAGCGTGGACTAGCAAAGCACTTCACTTGGTAGGGCACTGCTTAACACGTACAAGACCCAGGTTTAAGCCCAACTCCCACCGCAGTGAAGGGAGTTGTGAAATCATAGCCTCTCTCTCTCTCTCTCTCTCTCTTTCTCTCTCTCTCTCTCTCTTTCTCTTTACCTTTCTACCTTTCTGTCTCTACCAAAATAATAATAATAATAATAATAATAATAATAATAATAATAATTGTGTTTGGGGGTAAAGTTATTTTTGTATCTATTTCTCTCTATTTTCCAAATTTCCTTTAATAAAGTGAATGCATTTTGTGATTTAAAGAAAATCTGAGCCTCCACATAAAATAGACTTTTTTTCTCCTCTGTGCTCTGGCAGACCCCAGATGCTCTGTCTTCCTACCCTCTGTCTTAACCTCCACTCCACTCCAGCCTTGTGCACACAAGCCTACTTGATTCTACTCCACGGCCAGAGACACACCCATTCCATACTGCCACAGGTGCACAAGTGACTGTGTTGACTTAACACTAGGTTGAGCTGTCCATCCAGAGAACTTAGCAACAGCTCCCACTTGGAAAATACATGGAAAGGGGTAAGGCAGCTGGTGATAGGAGGGGAGAAGAGATTTTGGAATTCTATGGGAAGTGGAGTTCACATGGGCAAAATCGTACTAAAGAGGAAGTTAGGGCCGGGCAGTGGCGCACCCAGTTAAACGCACACACATCACAGTGCACACGGACCCAGGTTCAAGCCCCGGTCCCCACCTGCAGGGGGAGAGCTTCACCACTGGTGAAGTGGGGTTGCAGGTGACTCTCTGTCTCTCTCCCTATCCCCCCCACTCTTAATTTCTCTCTGTCTCTATCCAATAACAAATAAATAAAATTAGTAAAAAAAAAAAAAAAAAAAAAAGCAGGGAGAAGTGAAAGGAGTTTGAAGTAACTGAGACTCCGGGGGCAGAAGGAGGAGGTGGTGTTGCTGTGGGTATGGGATTGAGAATCAGAAGAAATCTAGGACTTAGTGTTACAGATGAGAGTCTCTGGAAAATAGAGTATTTGGGTTTGTTGTTGTTTGGATGAGCTAGGGTCTCAAGCATGCACAGTTTAAGTGCTTCTAGGCTTTTCCATTGAGAGAAAGAGAGAAGGGGAGTGGCCCACAGCACCGGAGCTGCCTCCAGTGCCATGACACTCCCATGCGGTAGCTGGATACAAACCCAGACCCCCCCCACACACACACACACACACACACACACACACGGCAAGACAGGTGCCCAACCAGGTGAGCTATTCCTCTGACCCTCACAAACACTGTGAGGTGGAGACCTGCAGGCAGATAAAGTGTTGGTGTTACAGGGTGAAGGTGCTTCTCCAAAAATGAAGGTTTGACTCCTACCCCCAGTGCCTGCATGTGAGACGGCATTTGGAGATCGCCTGCTCGTCGTCAGTGGGGGAGGCCCCGTGACTCTGCGTGGCGCTTTCTTCACAGGGGATCATACTGATCCTCTGCACGTGAACTGAAGCAGGGACAGCAGCCAGTGCTTACGCTGGCTGGAGAAATGTTTCAGCAAGCCGTGTCAGACTCGCATGTGTGAGCTTCCCAGTGTCCTCCCTAGTTGGATTTTGGCTTCTCACTTTCCACCCCATGGGACACTCTCTCATATGTAATACATAACAGCAATTTTTAAAAAATAGTTCTTTATTTGCTTATTCCCTTTTGTTGCCCTTGTTGTAGTTATTATTGTTGTTGTTACTGATGTCGTCATTGTTGGATAGGACAGAGAGAAATGGAGAGAGGAGGAGAAGACAGAAAGGGGAAGAGAAAGACAGATACCTGCAGACCTGCTTCACCACCTGTGAAGTGACTCCCCTGCAGGTGGAGAGCTGGGGGCTCTTATGGGGATCCTTACGCCGGTCCTTGTGCTTTGAGCCACCTGCGCTTAACCCGCTGCGCTACCACCGAATCCCAGAGTGATCTTTTTTTTAAAGAAGGTAAGGGGAAGGGCAGTAGCTCACTCAGTAGCACATACATCACCACATACAGGGGCCTGGATGTAAGTCCCAGTCTGCACCTGCAATGGGGAACCTTCACAAAAGGTGAAGCAGGGATAAATGTGTCTCTCCTTTCTGTGTGTCCGTCTCCCTCTCTTTACTTCTCTTTCTCTGTGTGTCTCTGACTCTATCAAAACCACAAAGGATTTTCAGCCACCAAGTTGCAGATGCTACTATGATTTCATCCTGACTTCCCTGGGCAGATGGACTCACCAATGTGTCCTGGAACCTCACCTCCCCAGAGCCCCGCCCCACTAGGGAAAGACAGAAACAGGCTGGGAGTGTAAGTCCACCTGCCAACACCCATGTCCAGCAGAGAAGCAATTACAGAAGCCAGCCCTCCCACCTTCTGCATCCCATAATGACCTTGGGTCCATGCTTCCAGAGGATTAAAGAATAGAAAAGCTATCAGGGGAGGGAATGGGATACAGAGTCCTTGCGGAGGGAATTGTTTGGAGTTGTACCCCTCTTATCATATGGTTTTGTCAATATTTCCATTTTATAAATAAATTTAAAAAAAAACAGAAAGAAAAAAAAAGGCCAGTAGAGTCCTTGTATAAGCACAAAGACCTAGCAATAACCTTGGTAGCAAATAAAATAAAGATAAGAAAACATTTTTATAAAGGAAATAGTCTTTGTAGATGTGATAAGTTAAGATGAAAGCAAGCTGGTTTAGAGTTGGCACTTCATCCAGTATGTCTAGTACACAATAAGAGAGGTCAGGAGACTGGGCGGTGGCACGCCTGGTAGAGCGCGCACATTACCACGTGCTAGGACCCAGGGTTAAACCTGGAGTCCCCACCTGCAGGAGGGAAGCTTCGTGAATAGTACAGCCGTGCTGCAGTTACACTGCTCTCTCTCTCTCTGCCATTCTATTTCTCTCCATTTCCATCAGAAAGAAAAAAGTGTATCCTGGGAGAGAGGGAGTCTTTGTGCAGACCTCGAGCCCCATAATCTATAACCCTGCTGTCAAAAAAGGAAAAGAAAAGAGGAGGAAAGAGGAAGGAGGAAGGAGATAGAGAAATAGATTGGAATACAAGGAGGAAGAATGTCACTTTAAGATGGAAACAGAGATGGCACCAAAGCAAAGAACTCTAGGGAGGGAAAGCAAAAGTGAGCCATGGGCTGGGCAGGGCGTATTGCACCAAAGCAAAGGATTCTGGGGAGGGAGGGATGGAGAAAGGGAGAGGATGGATAGGAAGAAAACTCTGGAGGCCTACTATATAATGACATTGTGTGCATATGTCAATGACTGTACTGTAAAGCATTAACCCCCCCAACAAAAAATAAAAATAAAAAAAGATGCGAGTAGAGATCTCAGTGGTTCACCTATAAGGAACACTGAGGATTATGGGCAACACCAGACATCATGAATAAGATTTCCCCCCTACAGTGTTTAATTTTTTTAACATTTATTTATTTATTCCCTTTTGTTGCCCTTGTTTTATCGTTGTAGTTATTATTGTTGTTGTTGTTGATAATGATGATGTCGTTGTTGTTGGATAGGACAGAGAGAAATGGAGAGAGGAGGGGAAGACAGAGAGAAGGAGAGAAAGATAGACACCTGCAGATCTGCTTCACCGCTTGTGAAGCAACTTCCCTGCAAGTGGGGAGCCGGGGTCTCGATCCTTATGCAGGTCCTTGCGCTTTGTGTCACCTGCGCTTAACCTGCTGCGCTACCACCCAACTCCTTCGTCCTATAGTTTTTATTATGGGTCATGGTCCCAACAACAACTTGACTTCGGATTTGTCACCCAGTTTATTATCCTTTCTTCTAATATTTTATGTATTTTATCTGAGAGAGATGCCAGAGCACTGTTCAGTTTTTAATTATGGTGGTGCTGGAGATTGAACCAGGGATCTCAGAGCCTCAGGCATGAGAACCTTTTGCATAGCCATTAGCTATATCCCCTGTCCTGATAAAACCTTTTTTAAAAAATATTTTATTTACCTTATTTTGCTATTCTTTCTTATGGAAGCATTAGGAAATGAGTGGAAAGTGGCCTTGGGATACACAAGTGAGGGAAGAAGACTAGGAAGAAGGAGGTGTTGAACTGTGGTGCAGTTGTAACAGTGGGCAACTCTAGAGTTGGAAAAACTCTAAAAAAAATGTCCCAGAAAAAGGTCGGGAAATTGTGAAGATGTGGTTGAGCTTGGCAGGGCTTGACCTGAGGAGTGTATCTATCCTGTCAGTCTCTCTCTCTACAGAGAGGTTGAGCAAGGAGGGACAGGAGTAACCCCAAAGGTTTGCCCAGTCTTATCAGACTCCCTGTCTCACAAAGCACCCTGCATTTTTCTGCCTCCAGGAGCCTGGCATTCCTTAAAACATTAAGCCAGCTCCCCCTGCTCTACCCTGCATTCCTGATACTATGGCCTATCTACATAATCATTGTTTTGCCTGAAAGATCCCCACCCATTCCATTCCTTTGATCTATCTCCCTTTTACCCTCAAGACCCTCCCTGCCTGCAGGCTATTATTAATCCTAGCAGTTAAAACCCTCGAAACCATTGCTAAGGAAGTTCCTACCTTTCCAGCCCTTTTTGCCTTTCTCCACCCCTTTCCTAGCCATTTCTATTTCCAAATTGCCACTTCCGGGTCTTCCCTTTAAAAGCCTTGGCTCTCTGATCAATAAAGACATTTCATTGCCTCCCTGCCACGAGCTTGGTTCATGAGTCATCTCCCTCGCGTCACCGAGTGAGTAGCAGCCTAGGCTGGCTCTGGTCATGTTCTCTCCAACCCAGAAAGTATGCGCCCAGGAAGAGGCACCCCCATGCTAGCCCAGCACAAGGGTCTCTTTGCTTCCAGTACAGCTCTGTCATCAGATTGAGAAAGCCACCAGAAGGGGTGAAGAAGCCTTATGTGGGGTAGCTACCTTACACTGTTCCAGAGAGAGGCACTCAGCAGCTGGGGATGTGTGATGATAAGAGCCTCGAGCCCAATGGGAGAGGTGAGCAGAATACCAGGCAGCCCATTACTGGACTCCATTTTGTCTGTGTTTGGGTAGGAACCCAAATAAGAGGAGATACAGTGAACAAAGAAGACAAATAGGGTTCTGAGGAATTGAAGAGACCTGGAGATTCTTGGCCCAAGTCTGCAACCCAAGGTCAAACTCAACCCAAAAGCAAAGAGCAGAGTGAGGTCTCCTCACTGTAGAGTGACTGAAGTTCATTTTCTTGAGACTTCCTGTGACTCACTTTTTCCACCTTGCCAGACCAAGCCTATCATCATCATCATCGTTATCATCATCATTTAACTATGTGGTCTACTTATTCCCAGCAGCAACAAATTTGCTGAGTCTTATTTTCTGTCATTTGCTGTGCGACTTATTTTCCAACTGCTCTCTCTTCCCCCACCTCCCTCCCAGCCGCAGACAACTGCTGAAGCTTGATGTTTGGGAGCTCTGGGGAATGTGACTCCGTCTCTTCACAAGACTGCTCACTCTTCAAAGATTTGAAAATACATTCTGTATGTTCTCTAGAACATGTTTTCTCCAGATCAACTGTACACAGGGATATATACATGCTGACTTCCTGTCCAGTTACACAATACAACTGCGTGAAAACCAACACCCAGTAGAAAACATGTTACTGTACACAGGACCCGGGTTCAAGTCCCCAGCCTCTCTCTCTCTCTCTCCCACTCTACCATTCTATATAGTCCTTCCCTCTTAATTTCTGTTTTGATGCTATAAATAAATAAATAAAATATTTTAATATAAAAGTCCTACTGTTAAAAGTTTTCTTCATCTTCTGTGGTACCCTTCCAAAAATTTATTTAATTGTCATATATTTACTAAGCATTGATTCTAGACCTAGTACTTCATTTGGTTTTGAAGATACACCCAATAAACAAGGAAATTCCTGCTGAGTGAGGTTAGATTCTTCTGGAGTAAAAGATAAGGTGAAATCTCTCTGTTAGAATCAGTGCCATAAACAGTAGTTGAGTGAAGAGGTTGAGAAGTCAGGATGTAGATTTCTGCTTCTAGATCCAACTTCCGCCTTCACCAGTCACTAGCTATGTGTCTTTGAGTTACTTAATCTCTAGACATTAGTTTCTCAGTTCATAAAGGGGATTTAAAAGTTTTCCATGCCTTGTCGCATTATCATGAGGGATTAAAAGGATTAAGACTTATAAAAATCTTAAAACACTAGCTGGCACACTGTAAGGGCTCAGCAGAAAGTTACGCTTGACTTACTGGGAAATTAGAGATTCTATGAAAAGAAGGGGGGGGGTATATTCAGGTTCTGCCAGGTCCACTCCAAGGAAAGCACACTGTTTAAGGAAACGGGAAATACAAGAAAGGAAGATCTGGAGCCCTGCCGCACTAGGAAAGAGAGAGACAGGCTGGGAGTATGGATCAACCTACCAACGCCCATGTTCAGCGGGGAAGCAATTACAGAAGCCAGACCTTCCACCTTCTGCTCCCCATAATGATTCTGTGTCCATACTCCCAGAGGGATAAAGAATAGGAAAGCTTCCAGTAGGGGGCATGGGATGTGGAAACCTGGTGGTGGAAAGTGTCTGGAATTTTATCCCTCTTATCCTACTGTTTTGTTGATATTTATTATTTTTAAATATTTATTTATTTATGTATTTATTCCCTTTTGTTGCCCTTGTTGTTTTATTGTTGTAGTTATTATTGTTGTTGTTATTGATGTCGTCGTTGTTGGATAGGACAGAGAGAAATGGAGAGAGGAGGGGAAGACAGAGAGGGGGAGGGAAAGACAGACACCTGCAGACCTGCTTCACCGCCTGTGAAGTGACTCTCCTGCAGGTAGGGAGCCGGGGGCTCAAACTGGGATCCTTAAGCCCATCCTTGCGCTTTGCGCCATGTGTGCTTAACCCACTGGCTACCGCCCGACTCCCTTTATGTATTATTTTATAAATAAGTTCCATAAAATTAAAAAATATGTTAAAAATAGGAGGAGGGGAAGAGAAGACCTGGGATAAAGCACTGACTTTATTATTTGTGCATTTTTGGTTTGTAGGAATATGTGTCAGAATAGACCTATTAAGTTTGATTTGATAAGTTTATTTTGGGAAGTGAGAATACTTCAAGTCTTTTCATACTTATTAATGTCAATAATATTCCCATTTTTTTAAAGTAACTATCTAGACAGATGGTACAGTGCCTCAGTCAAGACTGATGCATCAGGAGAAGCAAAAGCAGGGAGCAGGTCAAGAGGGAGTCAGAGAGTGACAATAGATGGTCCTGGCAGCTCCTGATGAGAAACTCTAGTGACCTGACACAGTCATTAGTTACATGGAGAGTTGAAAGAAGACAGACATGCGAATGGACTCAATCAGAAAGAGATAAATTGGCCTACGGAGACAAGTGACCAATTGGTATGGAGAATAAAGAAGCTGACATATTCGATTTTCATATTTTCCAAGAGAAAAGAAACTCTCTACCCTCTATCTTTTTTTTATTTTATTTTTGGTTCAACCAAATACATACTGATTTCATTAGTAATGTAGTAATAGTGATTTACAAAATAGCAGATGTACAATTCCACACTGTTCCCAACACCAGAATTTTGTGTACCCATTTCCTCAGTTGGAAACTGCAGTGGTTTTCCCAAGGTCACAGATATGGCTTGACTAAGATATACATATATCCCTTTTTTTTCCTATGGTCCTGCCTTCTCTTCCATTTTAAGTCATACCTCTACTGCCTCTGAATGTCTTTCTTCTTTTACTTTCCCCTCTCTTTCTCTCTCTTTTCTGTCTGATGGAATTGGGGTTCAGAGTCCTCTGGTCATCTTCCCCTAACATTTTGCCCCCTCTGGGAGTCTGGACCAAAATTCCTTTTGGGGTACAGATTCTACCCTCTATCTTAAGTGAAGGAGGGCTTTCTTTAAATTAAACTGACCAAAATCAAGTCAGCAGAATAAAAGGCATATACATTTAAAATTTGAAGGTAATGTTTGAATTTTCTACATGCTAGAAGATCTTTTATTTATTTATTTATTTTTGCTGAAATATCCTAAGAGAAAATATGTGAAAGGCTAGAGAAGACACCGAAGGTTGGGAGCACCCAGCTTGAATCCTTGCCCTCATCACACACCTGAGCTGAGCAATACTTGGTTTTTCTCTCACTTCTTTATTAAAAATAAATAAATAGTGGCTCAGGAGGTGGTGCCGTGGACAAAGTGTTGGACTATCAAGCATGAGGTCCCACACATAATCCCAACAAAGAGTTGAGAAGAAAGCATGACGTTCAGGAATTCTAAAATTCATTTGGGAAAATTGACAACATTCACATTTTGGATTACATATGGGCCAAGAGGGAAAGGGAGAGGGAGAGGGAGGGGGAGAGAGGGAGAGAGAGAGAGAAAGAGAGAGAGAGAGAGGGAGAGGGCGAGGGAGAGAGGGGGAGGAGAGGGAGGGAGAGAGAGAGAGGAAGGGAGAGAGAGAGGAAGAGAGAGAGGGAGAGAGGTAGAGAGAGAGGGAGAGGGAAAGAGAGAGAGGGAGAGAGAGAGAGGGAGAGAGGGAGAGAGAGAGAGAGGGAGGGGGAGAGGGCGAGAGAGAGAGAGGGGGAGGAGAGGGAGAGAGAGAGAGAGGAAGGGAGAGAGAGAGAGGGAGAGAGGGAGAGAGAGAGCCCTTATGTGTTGGCAGGCTCCGTAAGACAAGCTTATAAATGCCCAGCCACACTTCCACCTCTGGGCTCAGTGCGAATCCACAGTTCCTGGTGTCTGTTTTTTCCATTTTTTTATTGCATAGAACAGAGAGAAACTGAGAGAGGAGGAGGAGATAGAGAGGAAGAGAAATAGATACTTGCAGACCTGCTTCACTGCTTGTGAAGTGACCCCCCCCCCCCACGCGCAGGTGGGGAGCCAGGGGCTTGAACTGGCAGCCTTGAGCAGGGCTTTGTACTATCCTTCAACCCCTTTCCCAGCCACACCCACACCTGTTACCACTCCCATTTCCCCGTATACCAATTTCCATGTGTTCTGACATCCTACAGCAGTGTTTGTGTTCCCTCAGGTACTTCCTGTCATTTCTGGCCTCAACAGTATCTCTCTCTCTCTCCCTCACCGTCTCCCCCTCACCTCTTGGTTTCTCTCTGCCCTGTCTAGTAAAAATAAAAGGAAGAAAATATGGCTGCCGGGAGCAATGGATTCATAGTGCTGGCTGGGGGGCAGGGGCGGGGGCGGAAGAAGGCTCGTAGGTTTTCTGGCCTAAGAAAACCTGGGCCTGAGAAGTTCAATTTCAAATTCAAGTCTAGGCTTGTGGGGCCAGTTGGTGGCTCACACACTACCATGCATGAGAACTTGGATTCAAGCTCTTAGTCCCCATATGCAGGGGAGGAAAGCTTTTTTTTCTTTAACTGTTTATTAGTGATTTAATGATGATTAACAAGATTGTAAGATAACAGGGGTACAATTCCATACAATCCCCACCACCAGAGTTCTGTGTACCATCCCCTCCAGTGGAAACTTCCCTATTCTTTATCCCTCTGGGAGTAGGGACCAAAATTCTTTATGGGGTGCAGAAGGTGGGAGGTCTGGCTTCCGTGATTGCTTCTACACACACACACACTGTAAGCAGAGAAGCACTGCTGCAGCTACCTCTCTTCCTCCTTCTGTATCTCCCCCCATTGTTGTCTCTATAAATTCCTTAAATTAGTTTAAAAAGAAGGAAATGGTCTACGCTGGCAAGGGAGATGAGGATGTAGAATGAGGACAGTCTGTTGGCTGTGAACAGACGGGGATGACAAGAGGGCTCAGAAAAGTGAAGTGAGGTGTGGTTGGGAAAGGAGTTGAAGGATAATACAAAGCCCTGCTCAAGGCTGCCAGTTCAAGCCCCTGGCTCCCCACCTGTGCGCGGGGGGGGGGGGGGGTCACTTCACAAGCAGTGAAGCAGGTCTGCAAGTATCTATTTCTCTTCCTCTCTATCTCCTGCCCAGGTGGTACCTTTCTTAGCTCTGTGAAGTGTGCAGGTCCCTAAACTCTGCTTTCCTCTCTACTAAGTGGGGATCTCAAGTTTGCTTTGCCAGATTTCAAAGGTTATTGTGGGAATAAAGGTGAAACGCCAAGCTCTGGGAAGTGCTTTGTAAACTCTCAGCAGAGATGTGCATTGCTTTTATTAGAGAAGGCTTGCTGGGCCAGCATCTCAAACACTCAGCAAGTCTTTGTTGCTATTGACACATTGGCCCATGC
Source organism: Erinaceus europaeus (assembly GCF_950295315.1). Lineage (NCBI taxonomy): Eukaryota > Metazoa > Chordata > Mammalia > Eulipotyphla > Erinaceidae > Erinaceus > Erinaceus europaeus. The sequence goes on along the minus strand of NC_080165.1, from coordinate 144,073,758 downwards.
TAAGCACAACCCTTGCCATCAGCGAGGTCCTTTGGCAACTTCAGGCTGTCCTTTGAACTGCTAGGAAAGCTTCTGCAGGCAATCCTGGCCCCTGTCAGCACCGAGAGTCAATGGTGAGACATCTAAAGGCGGGTGGCTTCTCCTAGAGGGACAGAGGACCTCCCTCCAAGCCTCTCTAAACAGCCCTCTCCCCCCAGGGCTTGTCATGAACACAGCTGCAACAGACCACCCGCCACATCAAAGCTCATAATCACAAAGTTACAATTCCAGAGCCTGAGACAGTGTGTTTAAAGACTTTCTCAAATGTCACAAGTTACAAAGGTATCTACACTTTCCTACTTCTTGTCTTCAAGCTCAGTCGAAATGTCCTTTTCTCCTTCCCCCTTTGCCCTGAGATGAAAATCTTTGATACCATTTGCAGCCTTGAGATGCTGAATAGTGGAGTTCTGTTCAGTTGATCAGTCACTTGAACCCACTGGCTGAACTCCTGGGTGTCCACGAAAACGCCATGCCTGACGTTGCTGTTGGTGTTACTAATTCTTTCTTTCTTTTTTCTATTTTTAATCTTTATGGGATAGAAACATCCAGAAATCAAGAGGGTAGTGAGAGAGAAGAGAGACACTTGTAGCATTGTTTCACCACTTGGAAAGCAGACCCCTGCAGGTGAGGCGTGAGGGCTCGAACCCAGGTCCTTGAGCATTGTAATGTGTGCACTCAGCCAGGTGCACCACCACCCAGCCTCGTTCTATTTTCCTTATCTCTCCTAGGCATCTGTCTCCTCACATTCTTTTCAGATCTATCTTTCCTGTGACCTAGTAGACTTAAAAGGAAAGAGATTTTGCTGGCAGGGAGATAGCTCATCGGGTAGGCACAATATTAGTATAGTATGCACCCATCTTATGTGTGCAAAGTCCTGGGTTCGAGCCCCAGAACCATATGGGAGCAGCGTGAACAGGTCCACAGGAGCCCCATAGATGGAACATCGGTATTTGGGGGTCTCTCCTTTCTCTTAGTCTTCTCCTCCCTCTCTCTAAAATTAACAATAATAAGAAGAAATTATGTGGGAAAGAAGGCCAATGAACAATGGTACTGTGCATATGCAAGACTCCAGTACTACATTAAATAAAATGTTATTTTATTTCATTTTACCAGAGCACTGCTCATCGCTGGCTTACGGTGGTGTGAAGGACTGAACCTAGGACTTTGGAGCCCCAAGCGTAAGAGTCCTTTTGCATAACCATTAGGCTATCTCCCCCACCCTGTTTGGTGGTCAGAGAAATAGCACAGCAATAGCTCACAAGACTTTAATGCCTGAGACCCAGAAGTCCCAAGTTCAGTCCCAGAGATTGCCATACACTAGAGTTGAACTAGAGTTCTAGTCTCTATCTCATTGCAATAAAATAATATATATACTAATTTTTTAATATTTATTTATTCCTTTTTGTTGCCCTTGTTGTTTTGTTGTAGTTTTTTTTTTTTTTTTTTTCTGGCACATGTGCTGCCGGGGATTGAACTCAGGACTTCATGCTTCATAGTCTAGTGCTTTATCCACTGCACCACCTCCCGGACCATGAAGAGTATTCTTTCTTTTTTTAATTTTATTTTCATTTATTTAGAAAGAACCAGAGCATGACTCTGGCACAGGCAATGCTGGGGATTGAACCCAGGACCTCAGGCTTGAGAATCCAGTGTCATACTCACTGTGCTACCTTATATTAATTTTTGTGTTACCTTTATTTATTTATTGGATAGACAGAGCCAGAAATGGAGAGAGAAAAGGGAGGTAGAATGGAGAGAAACAGAGAGACACCTACAGCCCTGCTTCACCATTCACAAAGCTCTCCTCCTACAGGTGGGGACCAGGGCTTGAATCTGGGTCCTTGTGTGTTGTTTGTGTGTGCAGTCAGGTACACCACCGCCCCTCCTCAACAAATACATTTTAATTGTTTTGATTTTGCAGAAAAATTGAAAACAACGTATAAAGTTGCCTGGGTTCAAGCCCCCAGTCCCCACTTGCAAGGAACAAGCTTTGAGAGTGGTGACTGCAGATGACTTACTCTCTGTCTCTCTGTCTCCTCCTCCCCTCTCGATTTCTGTTTCTACCCAATAAATAATTTGTCTAAGGATAGAGTTCTCATATATCTCCTTCCTCCAGGCACTCCGTTATTAACATCTTGCATTCGTGTGGTACACGATTTCAAGAAGTAAGCCAATACTGGGGTCAGGTGACCGCACACTTGGCTAAGCGCACACATTACCATGTGCAAGGACCCGGTTTTGAACCCCCACTCCCCACCTACAGAGAAAAGGCTTCACAAGCGGTGAAACAAGTGTGCGGGTGTCTTTCTCCTCCCTCTCTGTCTTCCCTCCCCTTTTAAGTCCTCTGTATTTTATCAAGAACAGTAAAAACAGAAAGAAAGAATGGCCACCAGGAGAGATGGGTTTGTAGTACTAGCACCAAGCCTCAGTGATAATCCTGGTGGCAATAAAAAATTAAAAATTAAAAGCCAGTATTGACACAGAATCACTAACTAAAGTCCATAGTTTACATAGGATTTACTCTTTGTCATGCATATTCTGTGGGTTTGGACAGGTGTAGAGTGACTGATTCCACCATCACAATATCATCAAGAGGACTTTCACTGACCAAACAATGCCCTGTGCTCTGTCTACACACACACACACACACACACACACACACCTGTGCTCTGTCTACACACACACACACACACACACACATGTGCTCTGTCTACACATCACCACACACACACACACACACACACACACACACCTGGCAACCGCTGATCTGTTATTTCTATAATTTTTCTTTTCCCAGAATGTTACAAACTAAAACCATACAGTGTATATTTCAGGCCACCTAGGAGAGTACCTTTAAGGGCTAAGCAATATTCTATTGTCTGGATGTCCCACAACTTAATTTAACTTAATTATTTATTTAATTAATATTGAAACAGAAAAAGAGGAGAGAGAGAGACCAGAGCACTGAAACTTCCTTCAGTGCAGTGCTGGAGGTGGGGGTGGAGAGGCTAGAATCTGAGTCATGCATGTGGCAAAGCAGTGTACTATCCAAGTGAGCTATTTTGCTAGCCTGATGTCCCACAATTTATACAATTGATCCCTTTACCTTCAGAAGGAGATCTTGGTCCCTTCCAAGTTTTGTCAGTTGTAAAAAAAGCTACTATGAATAGTTATGTACAAATGTTGGCATAGACAAAGCTTTTCAGTTCCTTTGGGTAAAAAGCAAGGAATTTAGGGCAATGAGGGAAAATTCACTTGGATAATACATTACTTTGTCATGTGTGCAAAAAACAGGTATGAGGGGAGTCTGCGGTAATGCTGCTGTGGGTTAAGCACACCACACATGGCATGAAACATAAGGACCGACGTAAGGATCTGGGTTCAAGCCCCCAGCTCCCCACCTGCAGGGGAGTCGCTTCACAAGCAGTGAAGCAGGTCTGCAGGTGTCTGTCTTTCTCTCCCCCTCTCTGTCTTCCCCTCCTCTCTCCATTTCTCTCTGTCCTAACAACAACGACATCAATAACAACAGCAATAATAATAACTACAACAACAATAAAAGAAACAAGGGTAACAAAAGGGAAAAATAAATAAATAAATATTTAAAAAAAAACAAACAGGTCTGAGCCCAGCCCCCACCATGTTGAAGGAAATTTTGGTGCTCTCTCCGTTTCTCCCTCTCTCTCTCTCTCTCTCTCTCTCTCCTTTCTCTCAATTTCTAGCTGTCTCTATCCAATAAATAGATAAAGATAATAAAAATATTTTTTTAAAAAGCAAGTAGTACAACTGCTAGATCCTATAGTAAGATTATACTTAGAAACTTCTAAACTGTCTTCCAATGTGTCTATATGACTTCGCATCCCTACCAACAGTGAGTTTCCTTGTCCCAATTCACATTCCCAGCAGCAGTATGGAAGTGTTCCTTTTGTCCCACAGCCTCCACAGCATTTGTTGTTTACCACTTTCCCCAACCCAGAGCCCTTATCTACTCATATTTATCACAGGATCCTGAGAACCTCTGAGTCCCTGTCAGTCTGAGCTCGCAGTCCATGGTCACAGCTGGGAACATTCTAGGCCGCACTCATTTCAAGACCCGTCTTCCTCCAGTGGCAGAGTAGGCTGACCAGCCTCCCTTTGGAGAGTGGGGCCGTTCCTACCACTACTAGTTTATCCTCACCCCACTTTTTAATGGTGTTGTCTGATTTTGTTGTTGCTGCTGCTGCTGATTTTTGTGAGTTCTTCATATATTTCACCTGATGTATATCTCCTCTGTCATGACACATATATCATCATTCATCATGACATTGTCTCCCATTCTGAAGGATAGCTTTCTGTTTTGGTGATGGTTCTTTTGGCTGTGCTTTTCAATTTGATGTAGTCTTATTAATTTATTTTTCTTTTTGTTTTCATTGCTGCTGGACTTGAGACTTTGAGGACAATTTTGAAGCATAGATTTGAAGTGTTCTGTCAATGTTTTCTTCTTTGTCTTTGATAGTGTCTGGTCTGATGTCCATGTATTTGATTTATTTAAAGTTGACTTGTGTGCACGGTGGTATGTAGTGGTCTGATTCATTGGTCTATAGGTTTCAACTCAAATTTCCCAGCACCATTTTTTGAAGAGACTCTTGGAGTCATTTTCTTAGAGCTCTTTCAGCCTCCTGAATGTGGAAGAGGTAAGGTGAGATATAGATCGAGCTCTTTCAGCCTCCTGAGTGTGGAAGAGGTAAGGTGAGATATAGATCCTTTAATTTGAGGAAAATTCTCAGATAAAGTATATTTAAATATGAATTCTGCCCTTTTTCTCTTCTTGTAACTTTATGACACAGATATTGTTCCTATTTATTTATTTTTTTTTGGAGGGGGTCATTTCTTCTACCCTGTCACCCTTCTCTCCACTTTGACCGTGAGCCTCTGTCTTCCTGCAGGTGACCCCTCCCCACTGCGTCTCTACAACTGAGTCACTGCATTCTTTGTGCCTCACATCACTATTCAGATTTCTTTTTCTCTAAATCTCCTCACTCATTCTCTGAATTTACTCTGTCCTTTTAAACATCATCTCTCTTGGGTGAGCATCCCTAGGACCACAGTTTTGAAGTCGTTGTCAGATGGTTTATATAGCTCTGTTGAATTGAGAATTTCTCCAGGCTACCTTGGTCTAACACTGCAAGTGAATTTCTTTGTCTCTCTATTCTGGTTGATTTACTGGTGAAGATCAGATCACAGCCAGCAGTTCCTGTAAGGACTGACTGCTGCGAACCCTGAGGCAGTGGGTGGCAGCAGCACGGCTGGATGATGATCTCATGGGTTCCAGCTGGAACCAGGTGAGCTAAAGCCAGGGACTAAGCATAGGGTGAACCAGGCTGCCACAGATACTGTGGGCAGTTGTAGCAGAAGTGGTGCTGAGTTGAGCAGAACCAGCAAAAGCCTTTAAACAAAGTAGCCAGAGTCCACAGTGATGAGAGCCCAATAGGGCAGGGGCTGCTGCGGTAAGATCTTGACCAAGCTGTGTGGGGAGCAGACTTTCGCCTGGGCTGTGCACGTCTCTGTCCGTCTGGGTTCTGGGCTTCCCTCCCCCGAGCTCCAGGCTCATGTCCATGCTGCTTTTCCCCAGTCTGTCGTAGTCTTTGCTGTGTTTTGGCGACAACAAGGGAGAACAGGCACTGCTAGTCCATCACTGTCTTTTCTGTCCATTCCCTTAATCGACTGCTTGTTTCCTTATTGCTGAGTTTTAAGAACTTGTACACAGTTTGAATACTAGTCTTTGTTAAATGTGTCTTTTAAAAAAAAATTGATATATTTTACTTGTTTTAATAAGAGAGGGACAGAGATCAAAACACACAAAGAGAAGAGGCCAGAGTATATTGCTCTGGTCCTGGGAACTGAACATGGGGCTTGGGAACCTCAAGCACAAGTCTTTTGCATAACCGTTATGTTATTTCCCCTGCCCTCAGATACGTTTCATTTCGTAAATATTTTCTCCTGGCCCGTACTTAGCACTGCTCAGTTCAAGCTAATGGTGGACCGACAATTGAACTTGCGGGTTTCTGGGGCCTCAGGCATGAAGTCAAATGAGCTTCTGGTTGTGCTGTCTCATGGTCCATTCAGATTTTAAACTTGCAGAGAGTATTGGAAAGCTCTGAACATCTTAGGGGGAAAAAATATACCTGTAAATTTGGTGAAGAGATCCTACACGCTATCAACACAGTGATGCACGCAACAGCTCTCAGTCGGTTACTTCTCCCTCTAGACACACGCACACGCACACCCTTCACAGAGTCAGGGAAAGCTGTGGTTGATTAGCAAACAGCCCAGCTGGCCATGCACACCAAATTCAAAAAGAAAAAAAAAAGGAATTAATGAATTCAATCAAAGGGAATTAAAAAGGCAAACCACAGTTACATCTTACCAATAAGTTCATTATTTTCCACACTGGCTCGGCTCTGGACTATGTCAGAGAAATTGGTGGTGTTATCTAACACAGCCCAGACCACCAGAAGGACACCGGCAAACAACATGTGCGCAGCACACGGAGCGGGAGTGGAGCGCTCAGACTCAACAAGGACGTCATCTAAGAAACAGAAACTCAGGAAGTAATGGCTGCAAAACAGAAGTCGGAATTATCTTCTCTAAACTCGGCAGTTTCACATTTGCCCTCATTACCATGTGGAAACAGGCTGAACTTGTTGGGTAGGCTTTATCCATTTGTTGGCTTTCCACTGTTAACCAAATATAGGCCCCTGGCATTTTGTATAATCACTCACTGTCCTGTCCTTTTAAAACTTTCTCTGTTAGCCGCCAAGAAATAACAGTAATAAGAGACAGCTATAAAAATCAGCTGGGGGATCGATGAAACAGATCACCTGGATGGTACAATGATTTGCCATGTACGTGGCCCAGCTTCAGGACCCGTCTCCACTCTACTTAAGGGATGAAACAGATCACCTGGACGGTACAATGATTTGCCATGTGCGTGGCCCAGCTTCAGGACCCGTCTCCACTCTACTTAAGGAAGCTTTGGTCCTGTGGTCTCTTTTGATCTCTGCCTCTCTGTCTCTACCTAAAATTTATTGATTCGTTGATTTATTAATAAAATAAGATCAGCCTTCACAAATTTAGCCTGACTGAACCATAGGTTGAGCAAATCCCAAAAGCTGACCTAAAAGGTGAACTGTTTCCTGCTCAAATAATTTAAGATTATTATTATTATTATTATTTGCCTCCAAGGTTATTGCTGGGGCTCAGTGCCTGCACTACAAATCCACTGCTCCTGGAGGCCATTTTTCCCATGTTGTTGTCCTTGTTGTTGTCATTATTATTGTTGTCATTGCTGTTGTTGCTGGATAGGACAGAGAGAAGGGGAAGACAGAGGGGAGGAGAGAAAGACAGACACCTGCAGACCTGCTTCACCGCCTGTGAAGGGACCCCTCTGCAGGTGGAGAGCTGGGGGCTTGAACCAGGATCCTACATGGGTCCTTGTGTTTCACACCAGGTTTGCTTAACCCACTGCGCTACCGCCCGACTCCCGAAATAAAATGTTTAAAAAGGGGAGGCTGGGCTGTGGTGCATTGGGTAGAGAGCAGGTGTGACAATGCTCAAGGAAGGACCCAGGTCCAAGCCCCTGGTTCTCGCCTGCAGAGAGGGAAGCTTCACAGGTGGTTCAGGAGTGCTGCAGGTTCCTATCTTTCTTCCCATCCCCTCTCAATTTCTCACTCTCTCTCTTTCTACCCAAAGTAAATTAATAAATTTAAATAAATGTTGGAAAGTTTTGAAACTCTGTGTCTTCTGATGTCCATAGGAATGCTTTCATATTGATATTCCGGATCAAATACACTCCTAGAAAACTCTGAATCAACTGCTGGTGACAAGAACGTGGGTTATATAGCTGACTTGAATGACTGCAAATAAAAGGGCACAATTACATTCTCGACTCCCTTGGTCATCTAATCCAGAATGAGCCAGTCCACACCTGGGTCATCAAAGAGAACAACAGATGTCTGCTTATCACTCTGTCTCGGTTGTATTTCATGTATGTCTCTACCTTTTCTATTATAAACTAAACAGCCCTGTGATGTTGACAAAGTCAGAATGGCAATTATATTTTTCTTTTGCCTATGACTAAATTTTTCATCTAGATGTCCGACAATATGGGGGGAAAAATATGTGTGGCTTCTTGTAGGCTAGGTAGGCCTCCCCACTATATTCAGAACAGACTTTCTAAATGTATCCACTTTGGCACATAGATTATTTCAAGTTGAAGTCAAAAACTGGGTGACTCACGAGAGATTTTTTTTTTCACTACCTGGAAGAATAAAAATTGGGGATACTAGCTAAATTAGGATTTTTTTTTAATTTGAAAGAAAAATCCCCCCACCTGCAGGAAGGTCGCTTCACAAGCGGTGAAGCAGGTCTGCAGGTGTCTGTCTTTCTCTCCCCCTCTCTATCTTCCCCTCCTCTCCCCATTTCTCTGTCCTATCCAACAACAAAAACATCAAAAACAACAACAATAATAACTACAACAATAAAAAAAAGAAAAATCTTAGTAAACCTCCTGATTAGTGATGCAAGGGTATATCTTTCATATATATTTGTTTTGTTTTAATGAAATACAGAGAAAAGGATACAGAGAGAAAGAGACCAGAGCACTGGTTTATGATGGGATTAGGGGTTGAGGGATCGAATCTGGGACTTTGGAGCCTCAGGCATGAAAGTCTTTTTGCAGGCCGAGAAACACATGAAAAAATGCTCCAAGTCTCTGATTGTCAGAGAAATGCAAATCAAGACAACAATGAGATATCACTTCACTCCTGTGAGAATGTCATACATCAGAAAAGGTAACAGCAGCAAATGCTGGAGAGGGTGTGGGGTCAAAGGAACCCTCCTGCACTGCTGGTGGGAATATCAATGGGTCCAACCTCTGTGGGGAACAGTCTGGAGAACTCTCAGAAGGCTAGAAATGGACCTACCCTATGACCCTGCAATTCCCCTCCTGGGGATAGATCCTAAGGAACCCAACACATCCATCCAAAAAGATCTGTGTACACATATGTTCTTGGCAGCACAATTTGTAATAGCCAAAACCTGGAAGCAACCCAGGTGTCCAACAACAGATGAGTGGCTGAGCAAGTTGTGGTATATATACACAATGGAATACTACTCAGCTGTAAAAAATGGGGACTTTACTGTTTTCAGCCGATCTTGGATGGACCTTGAAAAAATCATGTTGAGTGAAATAAGTCAGAAACAGAAGGATGAATATGGGATGATCTCACTCTCAGGCCGAAGTTGAAAGACAAGATCAGAAAAGAAAGTCTTTTTGCATAACTATTATTAGCAATCAATACCTTATAAGAGAAATCTGGTAGATTTCAAAGATCTAAATGCAGAACATCTGGTCCTTAAATTCCCTAGACCTTTCCTCCCTCCTTTCCTTCCTTTTTCCTTTCTTTCTCCCTTCCTTACTTCTCTACTTACTTATTTGCTAGAAATGGGGCCTCGTACGTGTGTGATGTCACTGGTCCAGTCCATTTGTTCAATCAGAAAGAGAGAAAAAGACATCACAGCACACAGGAGCTCGCTCTGGCACTATGGTTCCTCTCATGTCATGTCAGGGTTCACCCAGGCCTTGTCTGTGGCAGTGAAGGCTCCCTAGCCAGTGAGATATATCTCCAGTCCTTAACTCACTCCTTAAATGGGGTAAATACCCTTATTTTGTCCTACTGGTGAGAGTCCACATTTATATGGATTTTTTTCCTTCTATAAAAAAGGAAATACAAAGTTTAACCCCACAACTTTCCTCTTTGCTACAACTGCAAACTACTGCTACAGTTCTAAATAGACTTTTTGTTTAAACTATACATGCAGGAAAATCTAAAAATTAATAAATGATTGCATAGCAGAACATCAACGTTTAACTGCAGACAGTCAAGAAATGAAAGTTAGAAATGCTATCAAATATACAAAGGTTCTAGAACCAATCCTTTAAACATATTCCACACGGTATTTAAAATAATAACAACAAATCCCATCCTTTGTTATTTACAGGCAAGGCCTAGGTTACTAAAACCAAAATTGAAAAAGAATAACCTTCTAAAAGAAATTGTTTTCCCCGTCATTGCTTCTTTCATCTTCAAGCAAACAATCTAAGAAATTTAAAGATGCTAGCTTTTATTTTGAAATGAGACTGGATATGTGCAGTTACTGCCCCCAAGACAGTAAAAGATGCTAGAGATTATAAATCCTCCTTCTCCTTTTCCTTCTTCTCGTCCTTCTTTTTCTTCTCCTTCTCCTTTTTCTTCTTCTTCTTCTCCTTCTTCTTCTTCTTCTTCTCCTTCTTCTTCTTCTTCTTCTCATTCTTCTTCTCCTTCTTCTTCTTCTTCTTCTTCTTCTTCTTCTTCTTCTTCTTCTTCTTCTTCTTCTTCTTCTTCTTCTTCTTCTTCTCCTTTTCCTCCTCCTTCTTCTTCATCCTCCCCTTCTTCTGGCAAGATTTAACCTTTAGATTGCTTTTCAAATTAGTCTGGCTTTACTTCTCCCCAGGACTGTGCTCCTGGCATGGCTGGGTGATTTCCTCCCTGGGGGGGGGGGGGGGGCAGGTAGCCTCAGCCCTCCAGGCTCTCAGCTATCCAGAGTGGGGAGCTCATTGCTGAAAACATGTTGAGCCCACCTTACTAGCACAAAACTGCCTGACTCATGGGAGGGTAACTTTTCTTTTCTTTTCTTTTCTCTTTCCCCAACAAGGATTTTTGCTGGGATTCTGCATCTGCATAATCCTACCTCTTCTAGTGAGAAGTAGTTATTGTAGTTGTTATTATTATTATTTAAATTAATTTTAATTTTGTGTGTTCAATTTAAATTATAATAGCAATGCCTAGATACATACTTTCCTTACTAATAATAACACAACACTGAGATACCATCAAACTCCTGTGAGAATCACTCACATCAAAAAGGCCCAAAACAACAATGTCTGAAAAAGTACAGAGCAAAGAGGGTCCTTATCTGCTACTGGTGGGCATGTAAACTAGTCAGCTTCTCTCTAGAAAGCAGAACAGCAATTTCTTCCCCACCCAACCCTCAACGTTGAGAACGTTTATACTATGTCACCCAGCACAAATTCTTTCTTTTTTTTTTTTTAAGCTAGAAGGTGAAAGACAAGGAGTGAGTGATAAAAGAGAGAAGGAGAGACATCACAGCACTGATCCAATGCCTGTGGAGCTCCCAAAAGTGTGCCACTGGGTCCTCAGTACAGTGGAATGACTAGCCTTCTACCAGCTGAGCAGTTCTGTCCTTGGAAGCCTATTCAGAAATAATCCTCTAATTTGACAAGTAGGTTGCTTCAAGTTAGGAGACATCTGGCTGAGGAATCTGTTGCTGACATTTATAGATAATTCGTTGAATAGAGAGAATCAGGAGGAGAGCAGAGGTAGATAGCATAATGGCTATGCAAAGAGACTCTTGTGCCTGAGGCTCCAAAGTCCCAGGTTCAATCCCCCACACCACTATAAACCAGAGCTGAGCAGTGCTCTGGTAAAAAGAAAAAAAAAAATTAAAAGAATCAGAAGGCCAGAGAACTAGCTCACTTAGCTAGTGTGTTGCTCTGCCATGTGTGGTCCCAGGTTCAAACCTGGCCTCCATCACACTGAAGATTCAGTGCAGCGGTCTTTTTCACTGCCCCTTTGACTTCTCTGTTTATTGAGAGAGAGAGAGAGATGGCAAAAGTTAACTTTTCATATCTTTTACTTAAAGGACTAAACTCAAGATGTGTTCCCGAGGTTCTAGAACACTGAATTTATACTGCCACTGACATTGTTTTAACAAGGCAACAGCATCGCCCAGTTTTATGGAGCAAAGTAGTCGGACTCCGCCTAAAATCAAGAATCTTATTCTCATTTTTATCGGTTTTCTCACTAAATGCCAACAGTTGTGACAAAGTAATGAGGCAGAGGAGCTGTTTATTACCACTGACAGCCTAATAAGGCATGGGGGGGGTAAAGAATTATAGATTGAGACAAAATTATAAATTAATGAGTCGGACCTGGCCAGGCCATTAATTTTGATACAATGCCCACTGTGCAGTGTGGACAGGTGGCTTAGGCAGTGAGCTTCTCTGGGCTTAGATCTCAACAATGAAGACAGGTGGCTCAAGGAGTTAGGGGAGCCATGGCACCGGTCAATCACGCCAGTTCTTCTTCTAGCATTTGCCAATCACGCCAGTAAGGCCTCTCAGTTCATTTCCTCCCCTTCTGGAACTTAACTGAATGAAGGAGACAAAACTATGCCCTCCACACCTCTGCCTAGAGGCAAAAAGCTCTCCTTTCTGAACTGAGAGATGTAAGAGACAGCTAAACAAACGCAGACCCCACCCCTCATTCAGGGACTAGCCAGTCGCTGTGGTGATGCGAGACTATGGGCACTGGTTCAGCAGCAGGTTCAGTGTTTCTGACGTTGCAAAACAACCCCTGCACCCCACCATCGCATCAAATGCACTTTGATGATACAAGGAGACTTCTATACTAAATGTTTACTCTTTCCAGAAGTATTTGCTATCACAAGGGTTCCGAAGCTGGTCAAGGATTATTCTAAAGCATTTTCAGTGGTATTTGTTTGTTTGTTTGCTCTCCCCTTGTATTGCATAAACCCATTTTTTGTTTTTGTTTTTGTTTTTTTGCCTCCAGGGTTACTGCTGGGGCTCGGTGCCTACTGTTCCTGGAGGCCATTTTTCCCCCATTTTGTTGACCTTGTTGTTATTATTGTTATTGTTGTTATTGCTGCCATTGTTGTTAAGGCAGAGAGAAATGCAGAGAGGAGGCCAAGACTGAGGAGGGTAGAAAAATAGACACCTGCAGACCTGCTTCACCGCCTGTGAAGCGACCCCCTGCAGGTGGAGAGCCGGGGGTTCAAACAGGGATGCTTGCGCAGAACCTTGCACTTCACACCATGTGCACTTAACCCGGTGTACTACCATCCAGCCCCCAGTTTGTTTGTTTTTTTTAAGTATTCTGAATATCTGAGTTTTTAAGTCCCAAAGGAGAACAAGGTAACGCTGAGCCCTTTGCAAACAGCACAGGAATGATTTCATCAAGTATCCTTGTGCAAACACATCTGCTCTTCAAACAAACCATGAAGTAGAAGATAGTCTGGAGGTTTGATCTGATGTCTTTGTTATCTCCACTTGAAGGTGTTTCCCTTCAACTAAAACCAAAATCTGTGTTCTTTAAAGTGCTCACCTGTTTTAAATGCAAAGAAAAGTGTCCCCTAAAACTATGTTTAAACTAAAACTTGTGACCCGAAAAGTTCCTCAGCAGACAGAATGCTGGAGTCGGCAGACTGAAGCCCTGAGCTGATGCCCCAGCACTGCTCACTGACGCTCTGAAGCTTGCTCTCCCCTCCCCCACCCCTCTTCCTGTTAAAGAGAGTAATAAGTCAAAAACAAACGACAGCTGAAAAAACCAAACTAAAATTTAAAGCTCTAGGGAGATAGGACATTGATATATAAAGACTTACAAACTTGAGGCTCCTAGGTCCCAGGCTCAGTCCCCAGGACCACCACAAGCCACAGTTGAACAGTGTTCCGGTAATAATTAATTAATTAATTTTTAGTGTAAAATAATGTTATTGCTGTGTTCATGATCTAAAAGACAAGTGAGTAATATAAAGGGAGTCTTTAAAATGTTCACACTAATTCCTTCGCTAATTTGCTTTCCCCCATACAACTCCTTCCTCTCTCACCCAGTGCTATCAGGGAGGCCAGTGCAAATCTATGTTCCCAGCAGTTGTAAAATAAATAAGTAAGTAAACCTCTGAAATAAGTCAGAAACAGAAGGATGAATATGGGATGAGCTCACTCTCAGGCAGAAGTTGAAAAACAAGATCAGAAGAGAAAACACAAGTAGAACCTGAACTGGAATTGGCGTATTGCACCAAAGTAAAAGACTCTGGGGTGGATGGGTGGGGAGAATACAGGTCCAAAAAGGAGGACCTAGGGGGGGTTGTATTGTCATATGGAAAACTGGGAAATGTTATGCATGTACAAATATTGTATTTACTGTCCAATGTAAAATATTAATCCCCCAATAAATAAATAAATAACCTCTGTACCCTTAACACAAAGAGCCAGTGAGCAATTTGTGCTCCTACATTTGATTCAACAAATACTTTTCTGCATCTGTTAAATACTTGGGACAAACCCGTGAAAGGGGGGAAAATTCACAAAGAATCTCCACCCTGGGAGCTTGCATTTCAGAGGGAGAAAGCAAGCGATCAACATAGAAGCCAGTTTTCCACTACACTTGCAGTTTCTAAGTGGAGTGGACAGATGTCACAGCGGGCATCACAGGGAAGAAACTTCCAGGCTGATGGAGGAGATGGAGTGGGTCCAGAGAGCACGAAACACAGCCATATTGGAGGAACAGGAGATACGGGAAGAAAGAGAGAAGTTCAGAAAGAGGTGATAGGCAGTGACACCCCACTGAGCACACAGGTTGCCTTGCACAAGGATCCAGGTTCAAGGCTTCAGTTCCCAAGTGCTGGGTAGAAGCTTCATGAGCATCGATACAAGGCTGCAGCTGTTTCTCTCTCTCTCTCTCTCTCTCTCTCTCTCCCTCCCTCCCTCCCTGTTGGGTAGTATGCCAGCTCCCCCCCCTTCTGTCTCTAATCCTGCTTAACTAAGCACCGGCATACCTGTATGGCATTGGTTTGATCCCACTCAAAGCTGCGGTCTATTTACATAAATCACTAACTAAGCACCACCCTCCCTCCAGGGCATTGGTGGTTCTGTGGTAGAATTCTCACCTGCTCTGCCCCCTCTCCTTGTCACACCCTGATTTTCAACAGTCACTTTTCACTCCACCCTCTCCACATCACATCCTGTTTACACCCTACTTGGCAGTATATATAAGGACAGCATTGTGAGTTTTCAGTTTAGTTTAGTTTTAGCTTAGCTTGGTTTAGATTGTGTTGCGTACCACATGAATAAAGAGATACTGCCTACAGCTCAGCCATGAGTCCCTGGTCGTCTGTCTCCCGTCAGTGAAGCTCAGCCCGACAACTCCCTTTCTCACAGTTTCTTTATGTCTCTATCAAACAAAGTACCTCTTTAGTAAGGGGCAGTCACAATTATTTTTTTAATAAAAAAATTTTAATATTTATTTATTTATTCCCTTTTGTTGCCCTTGTTGTTTTATTGTTGTAGTTATTATTGATGTCATTGTTGTTGGATAGGACAGAGAGAATGGAGAGAGGAGGGGAAAACAGAGGGGGAGAAAATTGCAGACCTGCAGACCTGCTTCACTGATTGTGAAGTGACTCCCCTGCATGTGAGGAGCCGGGGGCTCGAACCAGGGGCTCAAACCCAGATTCTTACGCCGGTCCTTGTGCTTCGTGCCACCTGCACTTTACCACCAGACTCCCAGTAAAAAAGTTTTTAAAGCTCCATTTTATAAGCATCTCCCCCTCTACTAGGGAAATATGGCTGACTATGACAAGAGAAGCTTATCAACAGATGGCTTCACTTAAGATATATATGTTTGTTTGTTTGTTTGTTTGTTTGTTTGTTTTTAACCAGAGCACTGCTCAGCTCTGGCTTATGGTGGTGCTGGGGATTGAACCTGAGACATTTGGTACCTCAGGAATGAAAGGTTTTTTGCATAACCATTATGCTATCTCCTCAGCCCAAGAAGGCTTCACTTAAAACTACATAACAGGGGGTCGGGCGGTAGCGCAGCAGGTTAAGCGCACGTGGGGCAAAGCGCAAAGACTTGCAGAAGGATCCAGGTTGGAGCCCCAGGCTCCCCACCTGCAGGGGAGTCGCTTCACAGGCAGGTCTGCGGGTGTCTGTCTTTCTCTCCCCCTCATTGTCTTCCCCTCCTCTCTCCGTTTCTCTCTGTCCTATCCAACAACGATGACATCAACAACAATGACAATAATAATTACAACAATAAAATAACAAGGGCAACAAGAGGGAAAATGAATAATAATAATTTTTTTTTTAAAAAGCTACACAACAAACCTTACCTTATATGGGCACATTCCCCAGAACTGGCCTTTCCACACCTTTCTTTTTCTTCTCTTCAGTTGAAGCCGAAGCTGGAGTTCTTTGTCACTCAGAAGGCAGCTCATCTTTCTCTGAGGATGTCTGTGTCAATTACACTCCGTTTGCTTTTCTCTTGTCCATCACTCTTTGGTTATAGGAGACTCAGTCAAGAACAAAAGTAGAAAGAAAGTTAGTTTTCCTCCCCCACTTAAGGAATCCAGTTTTTCCCTCTCAAAGTCTCATTGCCCAGGTGAAAGGTGATGTACCTCACAGTGAAGCCTCAAATGTTTTCTCCATATCTCTGAATATCAGAAGCTGACACTACGGTTTAATTTTTCTAACTTGAGTAAGATCTGTAGTTTTCCAAATACTGCCTCCTTTCCTCCTCAGCATTTAACTCGCCTTCCGCAAATAGCTCTTTTTTCCTATTTGCAGAAGAGATCTTTGGGGACTTACTTCTCTCAGATGAATACTGTAAACTTTACCTTTCTGTTGGCTACAAAATTGTTGGCTCATAACATAGCGTTTCCTTTCAGTTCAGGCATAGAACTTTTTTCTCCAGTCACACTTTCATCAAAATTGTGAACTTTACCAACAATATATTTGATTCTTTGCCATTCCTGGCCCTTCAACCTTCTACTCTTCTGCCCCCACTCTTATTTCCCAGGTCTCTTTTGTGTGGTCTCCCTAAAAAAAAAAAAAAAAGGTGATTATCTTCTCATTATTCAGAAGGGGTTACTCATTTTCTATTAGTGATTTAATAATGATTAGCAAGATTGTAAGATAACAGGGGTACAATTCCATACAGTTCCCACCACCAGAGTTCCGTGTCCCATCCCCTCCATGGGAAGCTTCCCTATTCTTTATCCTTCTGGGAGTCTGGACCAAAGATCGTTAAGGGGTGCAGAAGGTAGAAGGTCTGGCTTGTATAGTTAGCTGCTCCTCCGCTGGACATGGGCGTTGGCAGGTCGATCCACAGGGTGGTTACTCATCTTGAGGTTCACTTAGACAATTTGCCTGCTAACCTCGCTCTTCTAGTCACTGCAGAGCAGCAGTACAGTTACGGGGGGGGGGGGGGCATCACACGCATGCACACACACACCCCAAAGTAATGGAGTGCACTTATCTCTAATGGTATATGAATTACTACCAGAGGATACAAAACTGACAAACACATTGATTAAAAATGGGATTTTATTGCAGAAATCACACTGAAAAGCTGTCAGGAATGTCAGTGGCCCATCTGCTGCTGCTGGAGCTCTTCCTTGTCCTCTGTATGCAGTTGTTTTATGATCCGGAGCAGACTGCAGGCTACTCTCATCCAAGAATGTGCCTTATATTCCCATTATTTGTGTCTGAGTGCAAAGAACCAAGGTTAGGGTTAGGGTTAGGGTTTTCTATTAGTGATTTAATAATGATTAGCAAGATTGTAAGATAACAGGGTTACAATTCCATACAGTTCCCATCACCAGAGTTTTGTGTCCCGTCCCCTCCATTGGAAGCTTCCTTCCCTACTTATCCTTCTGGGAGTGTGGACCAAAGATCTCTATGGGGTGCAGAAGATACTTTCCTGTTCTGAAGAGGGAAATCTTCACAAGTGGAGAAGCAGGGCTGCAGGTGTTTCTCCCTCTCTATCCAATAAATAAATAAAGATAATAAAAAAATTACACTAAAATTAAATAACTAAATGTTTAAAAGGCACATGTAGTTGGGGTGTAGATAGCACAATGGTTATGCAAAGAGATTCTCATGCCTGAGGCTCCAGAGAAGGAAGGAAGGAAGGAAGGAAGGAAGCAAGCCAAGAAGAGCAGTGAATTCATGGTGCAGGCACTAAGCAGTAACACTGGTGGCAACAAAAAAAGTAAGAATCCTTTTCTTTAGTCTCTGTGTCTCTTAGTTTCCCATAAGTACCAGCCTTTGTTCTAGTATAGAAACGGAACTTAACCACTTTGAAGTCTTCATTTTTCCATGAAAGTGTTACCAGAGGGTTCAACTTAGGTTTTGTTCACTATACAGGACACAGTATTTGAAAAAAGAGCCTAGACTTCTTTGGAATTGGCCAAGACCAAAAACAAATAGTATCTCAAATTCATTTGGACTGAGAAGCCAAAAGCAAAACCGTTTATAGGAGCAGGAGATGAGACCTTCAAGGAGAAAGAAAATCGGCAGGATCTTGTCTAATCAGATTTCTGGAAATCAGCTGCAGGCAGGCCTGGATTGCAGTTAAGCAGGGACTGGCTACAAAAGCTTTCATGCACATATAAAATTAAATTTGTGAGCATCTCTCCTGCTAATCTGCCTCCTGTCAATTTAATTCTGAGGCCCACATGAAGACTCTAAGAGGGAGCAACAGTTAAGCCTCCTTGGAAGCACTAATGAAGTCCACCAGAGCAGGGAGTGGAGTGGGAGAGGATAACTGAAGAGAGATCACTGGCTCCAAAAAGAAATATTCTCTCCTTTTCCAGAATATTTGCTACACACACACACACACACACACACACGCACCATAAAGCCTTTTTCCAAGAAGTCCAGAGTAAGCCTTTTCTTTTTAAAAACGACGTGTTTCAGGTGGCTCTGTGGCACAATGGGTAGTGCATTAGACTTCCAGTAATAAAGTTGATATGTTTTGGGGGAGGGGCCTGGGGAGAGAGGGAGAGAACCAGAGCATCACGGTGACACATGTGAAACTAGGGGTCGAACTCAGGACCTCATGAGAGATTCCAGTGCTGTGTCTACTAGGCTACCTCCTGGGCTGCAAGCGAGCAGGGTTTTTTTGTTTTGTTTTGTTTTGTTTTCCAGTATTGGTCACCTTAGGGGTCAGGTTAATTAAGGCCTGTCAAGGCCCTCACCAGATTTCGAGCCCAGTTCCCACTGCACTGAAGGAAGCTTTGGTGCTGTGCTTTTTGGCATTATCTGAACTTAAACAAAAAAATCAAGGCCTTGAGAATCTCAGGAGAATCCTTGTATTATTTATTTATGTATTTTTTTAGATAGAATCTCCCCAAATATTTTAAATCTTAAGAAAACATTTTAGGGGAGCCGGGGGTAGCTCGGCGGGCTAAGCGCACACCGTGCGAAGGACTGTGGTAAGGATCCCGGTTCCAGCCCTGGGCTCCCCACCTGCGGGGGAGTGGCTTCACAGGCGGTGAAGCCGGTCTGCAGGTGTCTGTCTTTCTCTCCCCCTCTCTGTCTTCCCCTCTTCTCTCCATTTCTTTCTGTCCTATCCAACAACAACAGCAATGACAACAGTAACAAGGGCAACAAAATGGGGAAAACAGTCTCCAGGAGCAGTGGATTCATAGTGCAGGCACTGAGCCCCAGAGATAGCCCTGGAGACAAAAAAAAAAAAAAAAAAAAAACAGACCTAAACAGAGAACAGTTACTTTAAGAAAATATATCAAAATGTCATTTTAATTTTCTATATGAGTTTATCTAATATCATAATGGAAAAGTGCAATTACTTTATTAACAAGTGAGCACAGAGCATTACTTTTCTTTTTCAACAAAATCTTATACAAAAGAATTCTTATGCAGACCTTTGGGTCAAAGTGAAAACAAGAGTATCCAGGTAGGACATAACGCTCTCTCCTTCCCCCAAACTATAAAGAATGTTTTTCTAATGCGAATTTTATTTCTTACCAATTCTCAATACAATACTAAAAATGTGGTGTCACAGGGGGAAAAAAACGCCTCTTCAGCAAACTTAGCCCTTAAAAAGTTGAAAGTTGGATCTGGGCGGTAGCACAGCGGGTTAAGCGCCGGTGGCACAAAGCGCAAGGACCGGCGTAAGGATCCCGGTTTGAGCCCCGGCTCCCCGCCTGCAGGGGAGTCGCTTCACAGGCGGTGAAGCAGGTCTGCAGGTGTCTGTCTTTCTCTCCCCCTCTCTGTCTTCCCCTCCTCTCTCTATTTCTCTCTGTCCTATCCAACAACAATGACAACAATAACAACAATATTAATAACAGCAATGATAAACAACAAGGGCAACAAAAATGGGGAAAAATGGCCTCCAGGAGCAGTGGATTCCTAGTGCAGGCACCGAGCTTCAGTGATAACCCTGGAGGCAAAAATAAATAAATAAATAAATAAAGTTGAAAGTTCTAGAAAGATGGTTCACTGGGTAGGGCACAAGCCTTTTCAAACACAGGCCCCAGGACTGAGGCCTGGCACCACCTGGAGGAGTACTATGGCATCTGAGGAAATTCTGGTGCTGTGGTGTCTCGAGATCCCTGTTTCTCTGAGTAACAGAAGCAGTATATTCCCCCATGTGGAAAAGCCAAAGGCTCAGAAAAAATAAATAGTTAAGGGGCTGGGTGGTGGCACACCTAGCTTAGGGCACATGCTACAATGCACAAGGACCAGGGTTCGAGCCCCCAGTCCCCAGCTGCAGGGGGAAAGCTTTGCAAGTGGTGAAGCAGTGTTGGCAGGTGTCTCTCTGTCTCTCTCCCTCTCTATCACCCCCTTCCCTCTTGAATTTTGGCTGTCTCTATCCAATAAATAAATAAAGGTAATACCAAAATAAATTATTAATAAAAACATATGGCTGAGTAAGAGAAAAAAACTCTCCTAGTAGTGATCATGTAACACTTATAAAAGGGGAAAATAAAAACCTCTTTTTTAAGTTTTATTTATTTATTCATGAGTAGAAAGGAAAAGAGAGGGGTGGAAGGTAGATAGCATAATGGTTATGCAAAGAGACTCTCATGCCTGAGGCTCCGAAGTCCCAGGTTGAATCCCCTGCACCACCATAAGCCAGAGCTGAGTAGTGCTCTGGTAAATAATAATAACAATAAATAGAACTAATAATAAATAAATAATATTGAAAAGAAAAAAGAGGAAACCAGAGCCTCACTCTGGCGCATGCAAAGCCAGGGGTTTATTTTAGGACCTGATGGCTTGAGAGTCCAACATTTTATCCACTGTGCCATCTCCTAAGACCACATGTAACACTTTTTTAAAGTTTATTTATTTTTTGCACCAAAATAAAAGACTCTGGGGTGGGTGAGGTGGAGAATACAGGTCCAAGAAGGATGACAGAGGACCTAGTGGGGGTTGTATTGTTATATGGAAAACTGGGAAATGTTATGCATGTACAAACTATTGTATTTACTGTCAAATGTAAAACATTAATTCCCCAATAAAGAAATTTAAAAAAAAATTAAAAAAATAATAAATAATATATTTTTAAAGTTTATTTATTTATTTAGATAGGTAGTTATTAGTTAGATAGTTATGAAAGAACTAGGTCATCACTCTAGCACATAGGAAATTGAACCCAGGACCTCATGTTAGAAAATCCAACACTTGGGGCTGGGTGGTGGAGCAACTGGTTGAGCTCACATGTTACAATGCACAAGGACCTGGGTTCAAGCCCCCAGTCCCCACCTGCAAGGAGAAAGCTTTGCAAATTGTGAAGCAGGGCTGAAAGCGTCTGTTTCTTTCTCTCCCCCTCCCCCTCTCAATTCCTGACTCTATCCAGTAAATAAAGATAATAATAATAAAAAAAAAGTCTCCCCAGACAGTAACTTGGATCCACCTACATATCATATTTCAGGCTTAGGGGAAAAAAAAAAAAACCTAGTATAGCCACAGGCCCTTTGGAATATAACTAAAATATGCCTACTAGCTATCTACAAAATGGAGGACCCCCCAACTCTTCATCTGCACTATTCCAGCCTTTAGGTCCATGATTGGTCAACAATTTGTTTGGCTTTGTATGTTAACTCTCTTTTCAGCCACCAGGTTCCAGATGCTAGCATAATGCTGACCAGACTTCCCCAGACAGACAACCCCACCAATGTGTCCTGGAGCTCTGCTTCGCCAGAGCCCTTCCCCACTAGGGAAAGAGAGAGGCAGGTGGGAGTATGGATCAACCTGTCAACGCCCATGTTCAGCAGGGAAGCAATGACAGAAGCCAGACCTTCCACCTTCTGCATCCCACAATGACCTTGGGTCCATGCTCCCAGAGGGATAGAGAATAGGAAAGCTATCAAGGGAGGGGATGGGATACAGAGTTCTGGTGTTGGGAATTGTGTGGAGTTGTACCCCTCTTATCCTATGGTTTTGCCAATGTTTCCTTTTTATAAATAAATAAATAAATAAATAAATAATAAAAAGAAAAGGAAATCCAACACTTTATCCAGTGTGTCACCTCCCTGGCCCTATGTAACAATCTTAAAGCTCATGAATGTCCTCAAAACAATGAGTGCGGGTTCTCTTAATGAAGGGCACCTCCATCTATCTACCCATTCATTCAGGAGCTCCAATCCTGAGCCCCCTTGGGTCTGGGGAAAGCAGTGGTGACTAAAACTCTGAAGATAGTAGGCTAGTGGGGGTTGCCAGCCATCACCAGGGGTCAAGGAATCTCTAACGGAGCAGCCTTGGAGTCCTGTAAGCAAACAGGCAGACGCAGGTAATGACCGCCTCCCTAGACGGCCTCCGTCTGGGTGGTTGGCACTCAGGATGACTGCAGCGTAAGTGGTATTTTTTATTGGCTCTTAGGTCACGCCTTTCAAATGCAAATCCCCGGTGAGCTGCTCCACACCTCGACGAGGGGAAGCAAGGGCCCTTGCATCACAGACTTTGATTTCTATTTATTTATTTTCCCTTTTTGTTGTTGTTGTTATTGATATCTTCGTTGTTGCTGCATAGGACAGAGAGAAATGGAGAGAGGAAAGAAAGACAGAGAGGGAGAGAGAAAAATAAACACCTGCAGACCTGCTTCACCTCCTGTGAAGCGACTCGCCTGTAGGTGGGGAGCCGGGGGCTCAAACCAGGATCCTTACATCTGTCCTTGCACTTTTCGTCATGTGCTCTTAACCCACTGAGCTACCACCCGACTCTCAACCTCACAGACTTTGGTCACCAACTTGTCTACCACACCCCAGCCCCACCTATGTATACCTGTATAAAACCATTCGTCCTTTGTCTGACCCATATAACACAGTTCATAAATGTTGGACAGGGTGTTAACTAGACTTATTGCGGTGAGCATGTTCTGGCTTTGTGTGGCAATGGGGATTGAACCTGGGACTTTGGAGTCTCAGGCATGCATGTCTTTTGCATTATGCTATTATGCTATCTCCCAGGTTGAGGTATATACCAAATTAAGGAAAAAAGAAAATCAGTGTAACACCAGAAGTGAAAATAAACTAGGATTTTACTCTTCCCTCTTCAAGTGTCATAATCAAGGGTAGTTATCGTTCCCTACACTCCTAGTTAGAAAAACAGAATGAGAGGGAGTCGGGCTGTAGCGCAGCGGGTTAAGCGCAGGTGGCACTAAGCACAAGGACCCGCATAAGGATCCTGGTTCAAGCCCTGGCTCCCCACCTGCAGGGGTGTCGCTTCACAAGCGGTGAAACAGGTCTTGCAGGTGTCTGTCTTTCTCTCCCTCTCTCTGTCTTCCTCCTCCCCTCTCCATTTCTCTCTGTCCTATCCAACAACAATGACAACAATAATAACTACAACAATAAAACAACAAGGGCAACAAAAGGGAATAAATAAATAAATATAAATATTAAAAAAATATTTAAAAAAAAAAAGAAAAACAGAATGAGGGAGTCGGGCGGTAGTGCAGTGGGTTAAGCACAGGTGGCACAAAGCACAAGGACCGGTGTAAGGATCCCGGTTCGAGCCCCCGGCTCCCCACCTGCAGGGGAGTCGCTTCACAGGCAGTGTAGCAGGTCTGCAGGTGTCTGTCTTTCTCTCCCACTCTCTGTCTTCCCCTCCTCTCTCCATTTCTCTCTGTCCTGTCTAATGACATCATCAATAACAACGACGATTACTACAATAATGAAAAAGCAGCAAAGGCAACAAAAGGGAAAATAAATAAATTTAAAAAAAAAAAAGAAAAACAGAATGAAGATGCTGGAGGTTTCTTTTCTTTTTTCAAGTTGGATGTTCGACTTGTAGTTGGGTGATGGCTTTGTATAGTCTTGCTTTCTTATAAGGATATATGGAACTTACCCTGTGAAGTTTGATTAATTATTATTTGTTACTAGTGAAAGTGGGAGAGATTAAAATCATTGTTTTATGGGCCCAGGTGGTGGTGCACCTAGTGACCTGCACATGCTACTATGAGCAAAGATCCAGGTTCAAGCCCCCCAGCCCCACCTGCAGGAGGGAAGCTTCACAAGCAGTGATACAATACTGCAGGTACTGTATCTTTCTCCCTTTCTATTTCTCTCTTCCCTCTCAATGTCTGTCTATCTCTATCCAAAATAAATAAATAGATTTTTAAAAAGAACTTGAGTTAAGGGAGTCAGTTGGTAGTGCAGCAGGTTAAGCACAGCTGGCGCAAAGCGCAAGGACCGGCGTAAGGATCCCAGTTGGAGCCCCCGGCTCCCCACCTCAGGGAAGTCTCTTCACAGGCGGTGAAGCAGGTCTGCAAGTGTCTTTCTCTCCCCTTTTCTGTCTTCCCCTCCTCTCTCCATTTCTCTGTGTCCTACCCAACAACGACGACATCACTAACAACAACAATAACTACAACAATAAAACAAGGGCAACAAAAAGGGAATAAACAAATAAACAAATATAAAAAAAAGAAAAGAAATTGAGGGAGTCGGGCTTAAGTGCACATGGCACAAAGCACAAGGATCGGCATAAGGATCCAGGTTCGAGCCCTGGCTCCCCACCTGCAGGAGAGCCACTTCACAAGCGGTGATGTAGGTCTGCAGGTATCTGTCTTTCTCTCCTCTTTTCTGTCTTCCCCTCCTCCTCTCTCCATTTCTCTCTGTCCTATCCACCACAAAGGCAGACAACAATAATAACTACAACAATAAAGCAACAAGGGCAACAAAAGGGAATAAATGAAAAAAAAATCATTTAAAAAAAAGAAATTGAGTTAAAAAAGAATAATGAATTTTAGGGAAAGTGACAAAACAAAGTAAAAAGACTAGGAATTGCATGTTCTGGGCAGTCAATTTATGAGGGAATTATGATAAACTTATGATGCAGGACTAGACTATAAGGTATATCATAGAATATGTCCTATGATAAATTTATGAGGCGGCTGGGTGGTGGCACACCTGGTTGAGCACACATGTTGCAGTGCACAAGAACCCAAGTGCAAGCCCCCTGCCCCCACCTGCGGGGGGAAAGCTTTACACATGGTGAAGCAGGGCTGCAGGTGTCTCTCTGTCTCTCTCCTTCTCTATCTCCCCCTTCCCTCTCAATTTTTGGCTGTCCTAATCCAATAAATAAATAAAGGTAAAAAATATTAAAAATAAAATGTAATTAAAAATAAAGTTATGATATAAGATATAAGGTAAGGGCTGTAATTTCATGTGTGGGAAACCAAATGGCCCAGGTTCAATCCCCAGCACTCCCATAAGCCAGAGCTGAGTAAATTGCTCCAATGCTGTGCCGGAGACCGACCCTAGCATATGATCTTTTACACTAACTGTTCTGCTCAGCCTGACCATAAATGTCACCAAGACATGAGGACAGGCATCTTTGTTTTGATACCCACTGTATCCCTATCACCTGGAACAATGGCCCACGCCAAGCAGTTGTTTGATACATATTTGCCAAAGGAATAAAATCCATTTGCACCTGCAAGCAAGTAGGTGAGCAGGTACGTCGTGCCAGGCACAGCCCTGGTGAACCGTGATGTGAGGAGTATGCCAGGCCCCTATTGGCTGGGTGCTGAGTCAAGCTGCAGGGCACCCAGCCACCTGGCACAGTGATTTCTGTTTTCATTATTAATCTGCTTTGTTGCAGGACAAAGGCAAGGATGTTGATATTGACACAATCCTAAAATAATCCCTTGTGTTGCTTTTTGCTCAGTGTTCAGCTGGGCAGTCAACATAAGCTCCAGACTGGATAAGGGCAGCTGTTTCAACTAAGATCTTGAATAGGTGCAAGCAACTCCAAGGTGAATAACCTGTGCACATCTCTTCTAGGAAGTGTAAGGTGACAGATCCATTGGTAGTAAATTCAGCGTCTGGCCAGCATGAAGCAAATTGGAGAGAGAAGCCAGAAGGAAATTCACAAAGGCTTCAACTTTTCCAAGGAGAGATGTTTCCCTCCCTGCCATGAGAGGAACAAGCAACAGCTAGTAGCATCCAGATGCAAACAGCTCCAACTCCAGCTGAAGTCATGGCATTCACCAAGAGCAGAAACCTAGCACTTACTTCCAGAACTATAAATTTTTAAAACACTACCTCACCGGGCCCTGGGGCTGGAGTGGGGAAGGTGGTACAGCAGGTATATAAGAAAATTACAGCACATCAGACTCTCAGGCTTTCAACTCAGAGTTCCTAGGTTCAGTCCCCAGCACAACCAGAGCTGAGCAATGCTCTGGTCTCTGCCTCTCATTTAAATAAATAAAATTGGGAGTCGGGCGGTAGTGTGGTGGGTTAAGCGCACATGGTGCAAAGCACAAAGACTGATGTTAGGATCCCGGTTAGAGCCCCTGGCTCCCCACCTGCAGGGGAGACGCTTCACAGGCGGTGACGCAGATCTGCAGGTGTCTGTCTTTCTCTCCCCCTCTCTGTCTTCCCCTCCTCTCTCCATTTCTCTCTGTCCTATCCAACAGCAATGACAGCGATAACAACAATGAAAAAACAAAAAGAGAAACAAAAGGGAATAAATAAATAAATTTTTTCATGATCAAAATGCCTGATCTGCATGGGCTGGGGGTATGGATAGACCTGCCAATAACCAGGTTTAGCAGAGAAACAATTACAGAAGCCAGAACTCTAACCTGCACCTCAAAAACAATTTTGATCCATACTCCCAGTGGGGGAGAAGTGATAGGAGAAAGAGCCTAAATGGGCTCTGAACTCCAGCTCCATCAAGACCCAGAGAGAAAAAGAAAGGAAAAAGGAGGAAAAATGAAGAGATATTTGGATATAGTAATAGGGTTATGTTTGGCTTGGAGGGGAAGCGGGAACAGGCCTGGAAGGAAAAAGAGGCAATTATGTACAAGTGTAGACAGACAGTTGTAGAGATGACAGTTAAGCCGCGTGTGCATGCCTACAACCTTAAGAAAACTGCTGTGGCTTGCAATGGAGGGATTGAGGACTCAGAACTCTGGTGGTGGTAACGAAATGGAATTATACTCCTGTTGACATGTAACTTTGTAAATCAATATTAAATCACTAATAAAATTTTAAAAAGAGAGATAATTTTTTCAAAAATGTCTATTCTACCCAGAGCCATATACAAGTGTAATGCAATTCCTGTTAAGGCCCCACTAACTGTTTTAAGAGAATAGAACAAAAGCTACAAAAATTTATCTGGAATCAGAAGATACCTAGAATCACCAAAGCAATCTTCAGAAAAAAGAACAGAACTGGAGGCATCACACTCCCAGATCTCAAACTTATTATTTGGGTCATTATAATCAAAGCTTCCTGGTGTTGAAACAAAAGCAGATATACTGATCAGTGGAATAGAATTGAGAGCCCAGAAGTAAGTCTCCACCCTATGGACATCTTTTTTTTTTTTTTTTTTTTTTACCAGAGCACTGTTCAGCTCTGGCTTATGGTTGTGTGGGGGATTGAACCTAGGACTTTGGAGCCTCAGGCATGAGATTCTGTTTGCATAATCATTATGCTATCTACCCTCCACCCAAACAACTAATTTTTGACAAGGGTGCCCAAACTATTAAATGGAGAAAGGAGAGTCTCTTCAACATATGGTGTTGGGAAGATTGGGTTGAAACATTCAGAAGAATGAAACTGTGACCATGGACTATAAGCTCAGACTCAAAGGGACTCAGAGGTCACAAAGGCACCTGTGATAAATAGGAATATATATATATATATATATATATGCAATCAACCTATTAACTGTAAACCTCACTGTAAACCAGTGAGGTTTACAGTTAATAGTATTTATATACTTTCCTCATATTGTGAGCGACTCTCTGCCCTAATCCAGCTTTCTAGCTCTATTCTCAACTCTGACACCATCTTCACAGACAATATTTTAGTCCACCTGCATGTTAGCTATCAAGCTCAGACAAAAATTTCTAAAGTCATGGGCCCTTTGGAACATACCTAAACTAGACTTCCTTGCTTCTTCCCACATGAAGACCCCTAATTTCATCTGCTCTATTCTTACCTTTGAGTTCCTGTTTATTAAACAATTTGTCCTGCTTTATATCTTACGGCTTCCATCCACCAAGCTGCAGAAGAATGAAACTCAACCACTCCATTTCACCACACATAAAAGTAAACTCCAGATGGACCAAGCACTTGGATGTCAGACTAGAAACTGTCATACTTAGAGGAAAATATCAGAACTCTTTTCCATCTCGGTTTTATAGGCATCTTCAGTGATAAAAATCCAATTACAAAGAAGACAAAAACAAAAATAAACCAATGGGACTATATCAAATTGAAAAGCTTCTGCACAGCAAAAGAAACCACCGTCCACAGGGAAATGAATCTGGAAAACATCAGAGGAAGTCAGGCATGTTTTCACTTATCTGCAAGAAAAGGGGGAAAAAGGAAAGACACTTGGAGGTAGTAATAGGTGTCAGAGTGAACTAGAAAGGAACTGAAGGGGAGTCAGGCGGTAGTGCAGCAGGTTAAGTGCAGGTGGTGCAAAGCACAAGGACCAGGGTAAGAATCCAGGTTTGGGGAGTCAATCGGCAGAGCAGCGGATTAAGCGCACGTGGCACAATGGCAAGGACCAGCGTAAGGATCCCGGTTTGAGTCCCCATCTCCCCACCTGCAGGGGAGTCGCTTCACGGGCGGTGAAGCAGGTCTGCAAGTGTCTGTCTTTATCTCTCCCTCTCTGTCTTCCCCTCCTCTCTCCATTTCTCTCTGTCCTATCCAACAACGACAACATCAATAACAACAACAATAATAACTACAACAATTAAAGAAACAAGGGCAACTAAAGGAAATAAATAAATATTTTAAAAGAAAGGAAGTGACAGCACAACTGCTGAAAAATGGGGGGTTTATAGAGAGAGACACATATGGATGTGGATAAGTAGTTCTAGAATCAGCCTGTATCAACAATCATGGGAGAGCTATTGTAGCTTCCATTGGAGGAGATGGAAAAACTCTAGTGGTGGGAACTGTATGCAATTATACTATACCCCTATTGTCTTACAATCTTGTTCATCAGTATTTAATCACCAAAAAAAAAAAAATAAGTAAATAAAATTGAAGTCTTTTAAAAAGAAAAGAAATTACCAAAGAGATTCTTTACAAAATGGGAGACCTTTACATGCCATATCAGACAAAAGGCTAATAACCAAAATATATAAAAAGCTCACCAAACACAGAGACAAAAAATGCAAATGATCCCATATCCTCTGGGAAGAAGATATGAACAGAATGATCCCAAAGGTCAACAGACAGAAAAAAACTGCTCCAAGTCATTGATCGTCAGAGAAATGCAAATAAAGACAACAATGAGATGCCACTTCACGCCTGTGAGAATGTCACACATCAGAAAAGACAGCAGCAACAAATGTTGGAGAGGAGTGGGGATGGGGATGGGAGTAAGATAAGGGAACCCCCTGCACTACTGGTGGGAATGTCAATGGGTCCAACCCCTGTGGAGAGGAGTCTGGAGAGCTCTCAGAAGGCTAGAAGTGGACCTGCCTGATGGCCCAGCAATTCCTCTCCTGAGGATATATTCTAAGGAACCCAACACACCCATCCAAAAAGATCTGTGTCCACCTGTGTTCATAGCAGCCCAATGTGTAATAGCCAAAACCCAGAAGCAGCCTCGATGCCCAACAACAGATGAGTGGCTGAGCAGGTTGTGGTCTATATAAGTAGACTAGATAATAAATGAACGAATGCAAATTATTGTTGCATGTTAGATTGTCTGGTTTTGTTTGTTTTGTTTTGTTTGTTTTGCTCTTTATCTAAAAGTTTGGGTATGGTTGTATGCCCAGAAACATACCGTAGCAATTTGCCTCACTCACATCAATAAGCCTGAGATGAAGTGGGTTGTTGGTCCGCATCACTTCCTGAGGCCTCAGTGCTTGTCGTTGTTTGTGTGTTAGAAAAGGCTGTCGCTACACCAGGCGAGATCCTTCCGTGTTCATTTGCCCTTCCTCTTCCTTCTCTCTGCGGCCTTCGTGCCACACTCAGGGCTTCCTTTTCTCTGCCTCTTAGCCACCCCAGCACCTTTCCCCACCAAGGCAAATATTCGGTCTCCTTTGGAGAACATGCTTGGCTAGCAATTCTCGTTAGCCTAGCCAAATTACTCCGTCTCTCTCTGATCCATCAATCCGTGCCCTGCACAGTGGGCCTTCCACAACCCCACTCCCCAGCAGATTTATGGCCCACTCCATCTTCCTTTTGCAAAATTTAATCTGCTGTATTTTAATTGGGTAATAAAACTCTGTGTGCCACCCAGCAGAATTCCAGAGCAGGCAATCACCAGGGACAGTCTCTCAGCAGCCAGTTTCTAATTATTTATTCGGGCCCCAAGCCTAATTCCACCGGAGTGCAGCCACTCTGACCTGTGGCATTCCCTGACTAGCAAGCAGAGAGGGAACACAGGGTGGGGAGCACTGGGGACATCGTCTGAGCACATCCGTGGAGAGCAGACTGACCTATAGCCAGGTCATGTCTTGGAACCTGGGAGCAACCTCTTGTGAATCATAGCAAATTGGGCAATTGCCCCAGGAGTCTTGTTAGTCCATACATCCCTACCACTTACAGGAAAGCTGGGACTACATTTCTGGTATCAGGACACCTGGAGAACCATCTGGAAGCAAATGGAGACAGGCAAATTCCACACTGATTAAAAAACTTCGCAGAGCGGGGTCCAGCAGTGGCACACAGGGTTAAGCACACATGGTACAAAGCACAAGGACCCACACAAGGATCCGGGCTCAAGCCTCTGGCTCCCCACCTGCGGGGGTGGGGGGGGTCACTTCACAAGCGGTGAAGCAGGTCTACAGGTATCTATCTTTCTCTCTTTCTCTCCCCCTATTTATCTTCCCCTCCTCTCTCAATTTCTTTCTGTCCTATCATTAAAAAAAATGGGGGGTCGGGCGGTAGTGCAATGGGTTAAGCGCACATGGCGCGAAGCGCAAGAACCAGCGTAAGAATCCCGGCTGGAGCCCCCAGCTCCCCACCTGCCGGGTCGATTCACAGGCGGTGAAGCAGGTCTGCAGGTGTCTATCTGTCTCTCCCCCTCTCTGTCTTCCCCTCCTCTCTCCATTTCTCTCTGTCCTATCCAACAACAAGGACAGCAACAACAACAATGATAAACAACAAGGGTAACAAAAGGGAAAAACAGCCTCCAGAAGCAGTGGATTCATAGTGCAGGCACCAAGCCCCAGAGATAGCCCTGGAGGCAAAAAAAAAAAAAAAAAAAAAAAACAATTGCAGAGAAGACCAGTAAAAAGAGCTGAATTGTCATGCACAGGACTCAAGTTCGAGCCCACTTCCCATCACATTAAAAGAAGCTCCAATGATATGGTCTCTTTCTCTCTTTCTCTTTCTCTCTCTCTCTCTCTCGCTCTCTCCCTCTTTCCCTCTTTGTCTCTATCTTTCTTTTTTTTTTTTTTTTACTTTTTTACACTTATTTATTTTCCCTTTTGTTGCCCTTGTTGTTTTATTGTTGTAGTTATTATTGTTGTTGTTGTTGTTGATGTAGTCGTTGTTGGATAGGACAGAGAGAAATGGAGAGAGGAGGGGAAGAAAGAGGAGGAGAGAAAGACACCTGCAGACCTGCTTCACCGCCTGTGAAGCGATTCCCCTGCAGGTGGGGAGCCGGGGGCTCAAACCCGGATCCTTACAACGTCCTTGCGCTTTGCGCCACGTGCGCTTAAGCTGCTGTGCTACAGCCGGACTCCCAACAGAAGGATTTTTGTGAACTCACAACTGATTAAATCTTTCTAACTGAGCCACAGTTCATCAGGATAAGAAAAGCAGATGGAGCGGTGTCAAAATGAAGAGGGGGAGCAGCTAAGGTTGTTGTAGATTTAAAAGTATAACATCCCAAGTACAGTTTCCAGCATCACATTGGCAGAAGGAGGTTCTAGCTCTTACGCCTTCTTTCACTGGTAAATCTCAATGGGGGGGGGGGGGACCTGGCTTCACAGCCATGAAGTTCTGCTTTTGACACTATGGTCAAATGAGATTCTATTAACACTATTTTACTTGTCTGTATAAAAAAAATTCCTGTGGGGACTGGGTAGTAGCACACCTGATTGAGCGCACATATTATATAATGCTCAAGGACCCGGTCCCCACCTGCAGGGGAAAGCTTTGCAAGTGGTGAAGCAGTGTTGCAGCTCTCTCTCTGTCTCTCTCTCTCTCTCTCTTTCTCTCTCTCTCTCATTACCTTCCCGCTCGATTTCTGGCTGTCTCTATCCATAAATAAATAAAGATAATTTTACTGGGGTCAGGTGGTGGCGCACATGTTACAGTGCTCAAGGACCTGGGTTCGAGCCCCCGGTCCCCATCTGCAGGGGGAAAGCTTTGCTAGTGGTGAAGCAGGGCTGCAGGTGTCTTTCTGTCTCTATCTCTCTCTCTCTCTCTCTCTCTCTCTCTATCACAACCTTCTCTCTCGATTTCTGGCTGTCTCTATCCAATAAATAAATAAAGATGATGCAAAAAGTTTTAAAAATATAATTTTAAAAAATAAAAACATTCCTCTGGTAAATGTAGGCATTGTGTACTCCTGTTTCACCATTTCTTTATGGTTGAAACTGTACCGGGGGGCTGGGCTGTGGTGCACCTGGTTGAGGGCACATGTTACAGTGCACAAGGACACTGGTTCAAGCCCCTGGTCCCCAACTGCAGGAGGAAAGCTTCAAAAGTGATGAAGCAGGGCTGCAGGTGTGTCCCTCTTTCTTGCCCCCTCTCTATATTCCCCATCACTCCCGATTTCTGGCTGTCTCTAGTCAATAAATAAAGATAAATAAAATAACAGCAGAAGCCAAAAAGAAAGTTGCCTGGCCCTTTTTTTCACCTCAGAGAAAGCCTGCCCAGCAAGCTTTGGTCATCTCCTCCTCTTTCTTACTCTTTTTGTCACTGCCAAGCTTCACTGCTCTGGACTGACTCTTACAGAGAGAGAGAGAGAGCCCACAACTTTGGCATTCCCTAGGTGGTGTTCATGGCAAAACAGTGCACTGTCTGCCAACCTATAAACTTTTTTTATTATTATCTTTATTTACTTATTGGAAGGAGACAGCCAGAAATTGAGAGTGAAGACAGTGATAGAGAAACAGCCAGGGAGACACCTGCAGCCCTGCTTCACCGCTCACAAAGCTTTCCCCCTGCAGGTGGGGACCAGGGACTCAAACCAGGGTCCTTGTGTATTGTAACACATGTGCCCTCTGCCAGGTGTGCCACCACCCGACCCTTCTGCCCGATAAATTCCTCCACCTCCACCTCCCCCACCTCCTTCATTTTCCCCTACCTCTCCTCTTTCTTCTTCTCCTCCCCATCATTCTCTTCCTCTAGCGCCTTATTCTTACTTTTCTACTTTTTATTTTAATGTATTCATTTATTTATCAGAGGCTGATTCGGAACATCACTCTGGAGCATAGAATGCCAGGGATCAAACTTGGGACCTCAAGCTTAGAAGTCGAGCACTTCAACCACTGCATCACCTCCTGCGTCACCGTTTGTTCTTAGACACTTCTCACTCCCATTCCCCTGGAGTGTGTCCGCCAACCAAATATCACATGGGGGCTCCCTCAGGTGACTCTCCTGACCACTGCTGTCTCCCCAGGAAGCCCCAGCTCCACCTCAGGAAAGTAAACTGAGGTCAGGCGCTGCTATTCCAAGCTACACATCCTGCCTTTCAGTGAGCTCACTGTCAGTGAGGGAGACCAGGGAGATACCTGGTCTATTAAAGACACTGGGATTTTCACGCACAGGTTCCTCGGAAGCAAAGTCTTCATGTTGGTTTCAGTTTGAATCCCTGAGAGGCAGGGGGTGGAAATTTATCAGCAAGCAGAAGGAATTGGGCGTCTTTTAAAAAAACAAAACATGTGGTCTGGGAGGTAGCGCAGTGATAAAGCTTTGGACTCTCAAGCATTAAGTCCTGAGTTCGATCCCTGGCAGCACATGTGCCAGAGTGATGTCTGGTTCTTTCTCTCTCCTCCTAATTTCATTAATAAATAAATTAAATCTTAAAAAAAATAAATAAACACAGCGGAGGGTAGATAGCATAATGGTTATGCAAACAGACTCTCATGCCTGAGGTTCCAAAGTCCCAGGTTCAATCCCCCGCACCACCATAAGCCAGAGCTGAACAGTGCTCTGGTAAAAAAAAAAAAAAAAAAAAAGGTTGAAAACTGAAAAAAAAAAAACATAAATACGAAGAATATGAGAGTCAGAATTCCCCTGGGGAATAAATACATTTCCACTGGCAACAAATACTGTTTATTTAGAGTGTCAGGCAGCACAGAGGTTATCTAGGAACGAACAGGAAAGATTTATGATCTCCAAGATGGGCCTCTCAGGAGACAAACATAGGATTCGACAAAGAGGAATTAATTATTCAAGAAAGGCCCTCTCTGTTTTCTTTGGGGAGAGCCCTATATCAAGACACTTTTGCTTGATTTTGAGTAGAAGGAGCTCGATCTGGACACTGATTTGGAGAAGGAGTCAGCAAAGAACTGTCTAGCAAGTTGTAAAAGAAGGCTGTCAGAGCCAGGAATGAAGCCACCCCAGTGACTGAGTCCTTGGTAGCAAAGGCTCTCTCTATTTTTTTTTTAAGATTTTGTTTATTCATTAATGAGAAAGGAGAAAAGAAAGATCCAGACATTACTCAGATACATGTGCTGCCAGGGATCAAACTCAAAACCTCATGCTTGAGAGTCCAATGCTTTACCCACTGCACCACCTCCTGGGCCGCACAGAAGTCCTATATACAGGTATGCACCAAGGCCCCTCAGTGCCCTGTCCTTGCAGCCTCATCTACCTACCCATACCATCACATCAAAACTAAAATCATTCTGCATTTATCATAGAGCACCCTGGCTCTGAGGAGGTGGGGAGGTTATAACAACAACAACAATAATAATAGCAGCAATAACAATTGTGGAAAAAAGATGGCCTCCAGGAGCAGTGGATTCATAGTGTAGACACCAAGCTCCGGCGATAACATTGGAGGCAAAAAAGAAAAAAAAAAGAATGAAGGAGATCAGAGGGAGGAGATAGCATAATGGTTACGCAAAGAGACTCTCATGCCTGAGGCTCTAAAATCCCGAATTCAATCCCCTGCCCCACCATACACCAAAGCTGAGCAGTGCTCTGGTTCAAAAAAAAAAAAAAAAAATCAGAAAGCAAAGATCCGGTAATCCTCGGGAAGTTCCTGGGACCTTTATAAGGTCAACCGTCTTTGCTCAGTGCTCCACTTTTTCAAACTCTGGAAGGAAGAACTGTCCATGTGTTTGCTTTGAGAGGCACAGTTAATCACAGGGTGGGGCAGCCTCAGAGGGAAGAGACCTCAGAAGAACAGGGTGAGTCGCAGCTTTGGGAGAGGACAGATAGTTATCAGGAGAATAAAAATTAATTGTGTAGTGAGAGATGTGGTTCAGTGGGTAGAGAACATGCTTTGAAGTCAGGTCCCACATTAGATCCCTGGCTCTCCACGTACCAGAGGGAATTCTGGCCTCTCTGTTTCTGCCTCTGCTTCTCTCTGGTAAAATGAATCTTTTAAAATTCATTGTATTACTATATATTATTAGTGGACTGTATTGCACCAAAGTAAAGGACTCTTGGTGGGGGCTGGGGGGTGTTTAGGTCCTGTAACATGGTGGAGGAGGACCCAGGTGGGGGCTTAGAGTGTGACGTGGACAAGTGAGAGATGTTA
The DNA here is from genome assembly GCF_950295315.1 of Erinaceus europaeus. Lineage (NCBI taxonomy): Eukaryota > Metazoa > Chordata > Mammalia > Eulipotyphla > Erinaceidae > Erinaceus > Erinaceus europaeus. The sequence continues at coordinate 144,037,937 of NC_080165.1, read as the reverse complement.
CACATGGACCAACTACTGTATTGTACTGTCTACTGTAAACTATTCATTCCCCCAATAAAGAAAAAAATGGAAAATAATAATAATATTAGTAGACAATTGAAAATAAAAATTAAAAAGCAATAAAGTAAAATAACTTGAAATGTGAATAACTTAGTGGTAGATTTAACAAAAATATGCAGCACATAAAAACTGAGAATTTTAAAACATCTCTGTAGACAATTAAGGATGATCTAGGTAAATGGACAGTTCTTAGATTAGAATATTTAATGTTGGGTGGGAGTAGATAGCATAACGGTTATGTAACCAGACTCTCCTGCCTGAGCCTCCGAGATCCCAGATTCAGTCTCCCACACTGCCATAATCCACAGTTGAGCAGTACTCTAGTAATAAATAAATAAACGTAAAAGTAAATAAAATTGGGAGAAAAAGAATATTTAATATTGTTAAGCTGTCAGTTCTCCCCCAAATAAATCTATAGATTCAAAGAAATCGCCCTCTCTTCCATTTCCATTATATGATAGCTTGCTGATTGACATTCATTCTCTCAACTTTCCTTTGCAAATTCAGGAACTGAAACATAAGAAAATTATTTGTGGGAGTAGGGCAGTAGCGCAGTGGATTAAGCGCACATGGCGCAAAGGACCAACATAAGGATCCCGGTTCAAGCCCCCGGCTCCCCACCTGCAGGGGAGTCGCAACACAGGCGGTGAAGCAGGTCTGCAGGTGTCTGTCTTTCTGTCCCCCCTCTGTCTTCCCCTCCTCTCTCCATTTCTCTCTGTCCTATCCAACAATGATGACATCAGTAGCAACAACAATAATAACTACAACAACAATAAAAAGACAAGGGCAACAAAAGGAAAAATAAATAAATAAAATTATAAAAAAAAGAAAACTATTTGTCCTTTTGTGCCATCTTGGCAGCCAGGAACAAAGCTGATCTGTCAGTCTCAACTTACTGCATAGTCAAGACTGTATTCTTCAATAAAGAAACTTTAAAAAATAAAGAATAATAAAAAAGACTGTGTTCTTTATTTTTAACTTGTCTTTTATTGGGGTGTTAAAAGTTAGCAATAGTCAATAGTAAATACTCCATTGTATTTTTTTACCTAGCCTGGTCTGCCCTAGCTAAGGTAGGGAAAAGAAGTACATAGTATAAAAAGGCTTAGTATCCATCAAGTATTTCACTTCCAGCAGGAAAGATCTGGCCATTTCAGAACTGCCATTGTTTCTCCTAGTCGGGCAGTAAAACTAATTGCATAGTGGAGGGGTTTGTAAGGAGGACTGGCAGGTCCTGTGAGCAGGTTCTGCTTTTCCATCTATCTGTTTGTTTGTTTATTTATTTATTTGACCAGAGCACTGCTTAGCTCTGGTTTACTGTGATCTGGAAAATTGAACTTGGAGCCTTAGAGCCTCAGGCATGAAAGCTTTCTGTATAACCATTATGCTGTCTCCCCTGCCTGGGACTATATTTCTAAAATCATATTAAATTCAATATTTGGTGGTCAGTTTTACCTGTCAATTTGACAGTTGTGGGGTGACATGATATTTGGTCAAATGTCATTCTGGATGTGTCTGTGACAGCACTTCCAGATAAGATTAGCCTTGGAACCAACAGACTATGCAAAGCAGATCACTCTCTCCAATATTGTGGGCTATTTTCAGCCACTGACACCTGAATGGAGTAGGGAAAAAAATGGGAGGGAGGAGGAATGAAAGAACTCTTCTTGGTCTAATCATAATTGATCTGTTTTCAGACGTGGGCTCCAGCTGGAATCTAACACCATCACTCTCCTGCTTACATGGCCTGTGAACTTAAATATGCCACTGACTCCGGGGTCTCCAGCTGGCAGGGATGTCTCAGCCTCCTTAATGGTATGAATCAGTTTCTTTTTCTTTTGCTTCCCCTTTTGTTGCCCTTGTTGTTTTATTGTTATTGTAGTTATTATTGTTGTTTTTACTGATGTTGTCGTTGGATAGGACAGAGAGAAATGGAGAGAGGAGGGGAAGACAGAGAGGGGGAGAGAAAGACAGACACCTGCAGACCTGCTTCACTGCCTGTGAAGCGACTCCCCTGCAGGTGCGGAGCTGGGGGCTCGAACCGGTATCCTTAGCCGGTCCTTGTGCCTTGCGCCACCCGCACTTAACCCGCTGCACTACCGCCCAATCCCTATGAATCAGTTTCCTATAAAACTTCTCTCTCTCTCTCTCTCTCCTTCCCTTCCTCTCTCTCTGTTTATCTCTGTTTTTCTAGAGAAGCCTAACTAAAGCAATGACTCAAATGTAAACAAAGAAAATAAAATCTAGACAACACAAACAAGATCAAGCAACTATTTCATTGCAGACGGTAATCCTCTACTCAGAGCCAGGGGGCTCCGTCCTGCTGTGAAGTCTTCCCTTCGACAGCAAGACGCTGAGTGAGACGCTGGAGATGCTGGGGATCCCAGGATGAGCCGCTCTGTTGCTCTCACGTGTCACAAATCCACCTCGTCACGTCCCCACAGCACAACATCCCCATGACAGTTAGTCCTCCTCAGCCCAGAGGGAAGCTCGGCCCCAAACGTAAAAGCCGGTCTGGCTTTCCCTTTCCTTCCTCTGTTTGGTTCCTCACTTCTCTGAGTTTTCCTTTTCTTATTCTTGTTGGGCAACGACAATTTGGTAAGTGGGTAAATTGATCTTCGGTCTAATAATGCAGGAAGAAGGTTTGTCTCTGAGGCTTATTAGGATGACGAAAGTCCCAAATGTGGCCTGAGCCACTAATATTTACTTCTTGTTGCAAACCAGCTCGGGTCTTCGCTCTTATTAAGCACCTAAGATGCTGCCAAAATGATCCTTTTTAAATATATATATAAATATATATATGTATCTTTTATTTATTTCCATTTGTTATCTTTGTTGTTTTTTATTGTTGTAGTTATTATTGTTGACTCCCCTGCAGGTGGAGAACCAGGATCCTTTCGCAGGTCCTTGCGCTTTGGGCCAGGTGCGCTTAACTCACTGAGCTACCACCCAACTCCCCCTTTTGGTTTTTTGATTGAAGATATTAAAGGGAGAAGCTGCTGTCAGTCTCAAAAGCAGATAATTGGCCTTGGGAATTTTTTTTTTCCCTGCTTAAAGTAATAGAAGGTCTGCAAGAGTTTACACTCAGATGTTACAAGCTGTACATTTTCACAGACTTCTTTTTTGTTACTTGGCATTGCTTTTCAAATTTGAAAGCACTTTCTAGGTTCTTTTTTTTTTTTCTAACAGATCACTTTTCTCAGCGGAGACTATTAATGTCTTTTTCATTTCTGCTAAGTTCTGAAAACCAAGTGAAAACAGTGTCAGTAAGATTTTGAAAATACTTCTTTGCAAATAGCTCATAAATCACGTCATCAGACACCTCCAACCAAGCTCTGCCCATCTAAAGAGGCAGGAAAAGACTCCATTTCCTCACCCTACAAGGAAAATCAACAACTCTCAGTCCTCGCCTTTTCAGAACACTCAAGTCTTTCTTCCCATTCCACTTCTTCAAGGTTTCTTTTAAATGTCTATGCTTATCAACTTCAAATGTGAACTTGTTCTACTATGAAGACTCCCACACATGTGTGAAATCAAGCACATATGTGCACAAAAGTATGTATGTCCTATATATCAAAATAAATCAATATGCACATATTTGTCTTTATTATACTGTAATTTGTAAATGGAAGTGTTCTGTGTAGAGGAATAATCAGCTCGGAATGCTATTTGGCTCTCACTAGAGGTAAGTGGTCTGGTGGATTTGGGAGGAGGATGAGACTATAATTCCTGTCGCTCCGGAATAATTTCCTTTCAAAACCTAGACAAACAATGACATTTAAAGGATGTTGGTTAACACTGGCACTTTAAGGATCACCACCTACTGGTGAGATGTTTATAAAGTTAAGACTTACCTACCATATCAGCTGCTTTAAGTAGTCGCTCACTTCCTACCATCTACATTTAAACTGATAGTCTTTACTTGTTTTAGATTTATTGTATGATTTATTCAGAGAGAAGAGGAGGTGGAGGAGAGAGAACCAGAGTTACCACTACGGCACAGGCAGTGCCGGGAATCAAACTAGGGGTCACATAATTGATAGTCTAATGCTTTATCTACTGTGCTACCTCCTGGGACTGCTCAGCTCTTAGTTTCTAAATATGATCCATAGGTAATTAACAAAAATTTACAAGAGATGTCAGCTGTTTGTGTTTTTATTTTGTGCTTTGCTTTTTGATAGAGGCAGAGAAGGAGGAAATGAAAGAGGAAAGGAGAGAGGGAGGGAGGAAGACCATAGCACTGAACTCAAAAATAGGTCACACACATAATAAATCATCAATAGTGAGTTATTTTGCCTGATTCCACTTTGTATTTTTGGTGTCATATATATAGATATATATATTTAGAGAGAGAGAGACCAGAGCATTGATCAGCTCTGGTTTATAATGCTACTAGAGGCTGAACCTTAGGCCTCAGCACCTCAATATTTTGCATAACTATTATGCTATCTCCCCAGCCCCATTTTGTATTTTTCATGTAATTCTTTATCCCAAGATAGTCTCTTTCCAGTCAAAAAATGAGCAGAACCATCCCAAGAGATCATTAAGGCCAGTGTTCCCATTTGGCAGAGGTGCTCTGAGTTCTGGAGAAAACTTAAACTTGGATCATCAAGTAAAGAACAGTGCCACAAACAGACATAATTTTCTTTCATCTGATTCTCACAAAAATCCCATGAAGTAGTGAAGACAGTCGCTCTGATTAGGTAGGGCAAGCTCTAAGTCACCATAACAAAGGAATGATGCGGTGACCAGAAGGCCATGGACTGGTCACTCACGCAGCAGTGTCTAGGTGACTGGTGCAGCTTGGTGGGATCACTCTGGCCCGTGCAGGCAGGCAGGGGTTCTGATCTCTTCCATCATGGAGTTGTACCATATCCTCCAGCATTTGGATGGTCAAAGCTGGGAGGTCTGAGATGCATCCCTGGCAGGAGGAGGAAGATGCCACCCATGTTATCGAGGGCCCTACTCAAAGCTGATAAATTTACGTACTGCTAGGGTCTCACTAATGTGCCATGCTGCTAAACCACCTCCTTGGATTTTTTTTTTTTAAGATTTATTTACTTATGGGGTCCTGAGAGGGAAGGGCGAAGAAGTCAGAGCAGTGTTCTCTTACAGACTAGGAAGCTTTCTACCTGGGCAACAAAGGAGGAAGGGAGGAAGGGGTGTGGGGTTGTGGGCAGGAAGAGTGTGCGCTCAGGTGTCGTCATTTGGGTGGGAGCAGACGTCCCCGTTACATCTTGTTTAGTCCTGGGTATTAGGGACGATGAGACAAAGTCACTTTGCCTCCAGCTACATCTTGTTTTTGTTTTGAGACCCCTGAGTCATAATATCTGTCCTGCCCTGGTAACATCTTATTTTTGTTCTTCATTCTGGAGAAGTCTCAGAGACTGCCAAATTGGCGTTCCTAGATATATTTTAATTTCTAGCCTACCAAAAACGTAACCAATGACTCCCCAGCCCAGAGTTTCCTCAAGTATCTGAAATGTATCTATCTGACGTATGAGAAAGGGTAGGTAAATGATTTACCTTTATGTGTCTCTGATGGTCAGTGATGTAAAGTGAATCATTAAATATTTAATGATGCAGAGTCAATAGGAAAGATGGCGGTGCGGCAGGAAGCGCTCCTCCCAGCTTGCAAACACAAGGTCCTGAATTTCATCCCTAGCAATGCATATGCCAGACAGCTCTGGTCCTCCCCTCTCTCTCTCTCTCTCTCTCCCTCTGTCTCTCTCCTCTCTCATTCATAAATGAATAAATAAGCTTGGGAGGAGAAGGAACAGAAAATATTTTAACAGCAGGGGCCAGGTGTTGGCACATCTGGTTAAGTGCTCAATTACAATGTGCAAGGACCCAGGTTCAAGCCCCTGGTCCCCACCTGCAGGGGGAAAGCTTCATGACTGGTGAAGCAGGGATGCAGGTGTCTCTGTCTCTCTCCTCTCTATCTCCCCCCTGCTCTCAATTTCTCTCTGTCTCAATCCAATAGTAAATAAATAAATATATTTTTTTAAAAAAGAAAATATTTAACAGCCACTCATACTTCCTTTTCTGTGGGTTCTAAATGTGGCGTTTCCTCACCTTTCTTCTTTCTCCCAGTGATTATTTTTCCTATTGATTTGTAGAAATCAGTATGTTTAGGAGGCTATCTCATAATCTGTGACATGAACCACAAATTGTTTTCCAGCTTGTAATTTGTATTATAACTTAACTCACTGATAAGGTATGCAAAAGCCTGAATGTAATTAAATCTGTCCTTTCAGAATAATTTTATCTAAAAGGAGGTGCTGTCTTACTTTTGAGGAGTTGAAATAATTTCTCGTTCTTTTCTTATATTGTTATTTTTTTTTTTAAAGTCTGTTTATTTATAACACATTAGAGAAAGAGTTTCACATGAGACAGAGGAGAGAAAGAGAGAGAGATACAGAGGAACTTTTTTTTTTTTAACCAGAGCACTACTCAAATCTGGTTTACAGTGGTGATGGAGATTGAACCTGGGACTTCAGAGCCTCAGGCATGAGAGTCTTTTTTGTTCCCCTTTTTGCTATTTATCCTGCCCTATAATTTTTTCTCTCTCTATAGGTGTTATCACACCCCCCGCACCACCAACAACACAAGTCTTTCTCCTTAACGTTTAAACCTTAGATATTTTCAAAGAGGTTCCAGTTACGGATAGTTATGTTCTTCAAGGTTGTCTCAAACAGTTATTGATGAGAGTATGTGCCTGGGAATTTGATTGAGGGAATTTGATTGCAACACAGAACAGGGGCAGAGAAGGGTGCCGTCCATTTTGTAGACGCAGTGTTGTTGCAACACAGTAACACCCACGCGGGTCTGTGTTGTCCATGAGTCTTTTGACATGACAGTGCTCGAGCCGCAACACCAACAGAGCCTAAGATGTTTAGTTTTCTGGTTCTCTGCCGACTCCTCGTACAGAAGAAATAGGAGCATGGAGGGGCCTAGAAGGTGGCTCAGTGGGTAGAGCGCATGACTTGCACACATGAAACCCTGGGCTCAGTCCTGTGCTCCGTAAACCGGAGTGGCGTGTCTCCCCTTCTCCCTTTCTCTCTCTCTCTCTTCCTCCCTCCTTCCCCTAAATCAACAACAACAACAACAAATTAAATCGTCTTGAAAAGAAGATGAAGGAAAGATAGAAAAGGAGCAGTGAGGAAGGAGGAGGAGGAGACAATGTGAGAGAGAATGAATGTTGTCGACATGAGGACGCACGGTCATCAGGAAGAAGCCTGGACTGAGGCTGTGGGCCAGTTTGTCCCTCTGTGGCTTTCTCCCTTGGTAGGCGCTGAGGAGTCCCATCTTGGCTTTTATTGTACTGTGCTCTACTTCACAGAGCCCCACAGATCTCTCTCATCATTTGTTGGTTTTTTCTTCCTACCAGCAAGGCCAAAAGCCTCTTACAGAGGACTCGGGCTGGCTCCTGTAGCTAACGAGGAACTGAAGGCCTCAAAGGCCTCCCTGGAATGCGGAGGGCCGGGACTCTTGGCTAACACACCCTTTGGGGCCGCTAGTGTGCACTGTCACCTGTAGAACCTCCCTCTTTCGCATGTGACTGATAAGAAACCCTTTTACTCTAGGTTTTACTTTTTATCTTTCGCATGTGACTGATAAGAAACCTTTTTACTCTAGGTTTTATTTTTTAATTTTTTAACCAGAGCACTGTTCAGCTCTGGCTTATGGTGGTGCGGGGGTTTGAACTTTGGAGCCTCAGGCGTGAGAGTCTATTTGCATAACCATTATGCTATTTACCCTCCGCCCTTTCTCTAGGTTTTATTATTATTATATTGAATGTGTTGTAACGGAACCCAGAGGATAGCTCTTCCCAGCAAGTACAGAGTTCCTCCTTCTCAATACTAAGCAAAGCCATTTCCACTGCTCTGTCTCAGTGGGTTGTGCTGGCGTTTTAATGCCCCAGCTGTTTCCTTTTCTTTTCTCCTACTCTGCGGTTTTCTACAAGTTGCTCACTAATCTCATTAGGCCCTTTCCAGTCAGAACAAGCATGTTTCACTCTCTCCGAGGGGCTGCTGTGAAGTACCAGTTATTAAGACAGAAATTACACTTATCTGCATGAAAAGAAAAGCTACTACAGAAATCATAAGAGAAAGTATTGTGCACACTGGTAAACTTTACTTATATTTAATCTTTTAGTATTTTATTTATTATCTTTTAAAATATTTTTTTATTTATTACTGGATAGAGACAGATAAATTGATAAAGGAGGGGGAAAATAGAGAGGGAAAGAGACAGAGAGACACCATGAAGCTTCCCCCTGCAGGTGGGGACCAAGGGCTTGAAACTGGGTCCTTGCACACTGTAAGGTGTGCACTCAACCAGGTGCGCCACTGTCTGGCCCCTTTATTTGTTATCTTTACCTCTTTTTCATCAGAGTATTAATCAGCTCTAGATTACGGTGGTGTGGGGGATTGAACCTGGGATTTCAGAGCCTTATCCATGAAAGTGTTTTGCATAGCCATTCTGCTATCTCTCCTGCCCTTCTTTATTTATTTTATGAGGGAGAAGCAGCATGGTTCAGTCATATGCTATGTGGGGGGTTCAAACCCAAGGCCTCCCTGGTGGCTTCTACCTGCTCAACAACTTCCCCAGCACCTATGGTAACAAGCATTCAAGTGCTTCACAAAGACTCTGTCTATGTTGTGTTCTCAGTCTTGCAATATTCTGTCCATTTTTTTTTAATTTTTTATTTTATTTATTTATTCCCTTTTGTTGCCCTTGTTGTTTTATTGTTGTAGTTATTATTGATGTCGTCGTTGTAGGACAGGACAGAGAGAAATGGAGAGAGGAGGGGAAGACAGAGAGGGGGAGAGAAAGACAGACACCTGCAGACCTGCTTCACCGCCTGTGAAGGGACCTGCCTGCAGGTGGGGAGCCGGGGGCTCGAACCGGGATCCTGAGCTTAGCGCCACCTGCGCTTAACCTGCTGCGCTACAGCTCGACTCCCTATTCTGTCCATTTTTACACAGAAGAAGAGTGGCCCGCAGGGTAGCATAGCTGTAGAGTTCTGGATATAGAAGCATGAAGCCCTGGATTGTCAGAGTACTGTCTCTCTCTCTCTCTCTCTCCATACCTTTTATTAAGTAAATAAAACAACTCTTTATATATTTTTAATTTGTTTATATTTATTTATTTATTTATTTTCCCTTTTGTTTCCCTTGTTGCTTTTTGTTCTTGTTGTAGTTATTATTGTTGTTGTTATTGATGTCATTGTTAGATAGGACAGAGAGAAATGGAGAGGGGGGGGAGTCATAGAGGGGGAGAGAAAGGCACCTGCAGACCTGCTTCACCGCTTGTGAACCAATGCCCCTGCAGCTGGGGAGCTGGAGGCACCAACCGGAATCCTTCCGCTGGTCCTTGTGCTTCAAGCCATGTGTGCTTAACCTGCTGCGCTACTGCCCGACTCCCAAAAAAAATTTTTTAAAGAGCCAGATGGTGGCTCACCTGGTAGAGTGCATATGTTAGCCAAATGCAAAGACCCAGGGTCAAAATTCCACACCTGCAGAAAGGAAGCTCCATGAGCAGGAGAGTAGTGCTGCAGGTGTCTCTCCTTCTCTCTGTCTCTCTCTTCCTATCGATCTTTCAGACTACATTAAAAAGTAAAGTAAAAGGAGTCAGGTGGTAGCGCAGCAGGTTAAGTGCATGTGGCGCAAAGCACAAGCACTGGCATAAGGATCCCGGTTCGAGCCCCAGGTTCAAGCCCCCAGCTCCCCACCTGCAGGGGAGTCACTTCACAGACAGTGAAGCAGGTCTGCAGGTGTCTAACTTTCTCTCCCTCTCTCTGTCTTCCCCTCCTCTCTCCAAGTCTCTCTGTCCTACAACAACAACAACATCAATAACAAGAATAACAATAATTACACCATAAAATATAAAAATAAAACAGAAGAAAAAACTTTTTTTAAAAAAGTAAAGTAAATAAAAAGAAGAAAGAGGAAAGGAAAAATGATACTCAGGAGAGGTGGAGTCATGCAAGCCCTAAACCCCAGTGACAACCAAGTGGCCGACATGAAGTCTCCAGTGTGAGGCCAGCGACTGATTGCTCAAACACAAAGTCTGTGAGATTCTGAAGGTACTTGCACTGACCTACACCCCTTAGTGGGCACTTTAGGTGGTGAAGCCCCAATCACTGGGTTTCTTGCCTTTTATTTGCTAGTTTCAAGACACAACTAAGGAATTCCAAAACAGCTTATGTACGCAAAAAGTAGAACAGATCATTGAAGGGAACACAAACAGAGCAAGGATGTCTCCAACCAGTCTGCATCACAGATAAGGGGAAGTGGTCTTCAAGGTCTCTTCTAGCTACTATTCCTGATGTAGTCTCAGCAGATTTATGGCTGCAATGACCAGCAATCACATACCCTTCGGTCATGTCAGACATCAGTTCATTCTGGCTTAGAGGTTTGGGTTCCGGGGCTTTGGCCCCTTGATGACTTTAAATGTTTGGGAAGTTGCAGATCCCTGCTGACCATGCAAAAGAATGCGGCTGTGGGTAACAAGTGCAAATCTGGTATGCTGAGAAATTTTGCCTAGATTTTTCTCACATGGAGCAAAAGATAATTAAGATGTGCATGAAAAAGTTGGTGTCCATTGATTATGAACAGACATTATATTGATAAAAATTGTAGTTCTGGGAGTCGGGCGGTAGCGCAGCGGGTTAAGCGCACATGGTGCAAAGCACAAGGACTGGCATAAGGATCCCGGTTCAAGGCCCCTGCTCCCCACCTGCAGGGGAGTCACTTCACAGGTGGTGAAGCAGGTCTGCAGGTGTCTTCCATTCTTTCCCTTTCTCTGTCTTTCCATCCTCTCTCCATTTCTCTCTGTCCTATCTAACAATGACAACATCAATTATAACAACAATGAAAAAAGACAACAAGGACAACTAAAGGGAAAATAAATAAATAAAATTTTTAAAAATATTTTTTAAAATTGTTGTTCTATGTGAATATATTGATATTTTTCCAAGCACCTTCACATATATCATTTTACATCATACTCAAAATCTCAAATGGGTATGGGAGAGGAGGGGGAGAGGAAAGGAAGGGAGGGGAGAGGAGTGGAGGGGAGAGGATGAGAGGGGAGAGGACAGGAGATAAATTAAAGAACCTCTCTGAAAAGTTGATGATTTGGAATTTGGCTCAGGGCAAGAGTCCTGGGCTTGTATTCTTGGCTTCAGTCCTCAGCATCTTACATCACCATAATGGTGCTCTGAATTCTCTCTCTCTCATTGAGTAAATTAATCTATTTTATAAGTAGAAGGTTAGGAAAAGAAAGGTAATTTTCTGACAAAGGCCTTCAAATAAAGACCACCAACTTATTTTCCTGACAAGACACATGCTCACTAAAGGGCTTATTTGATCCGTCACTGTCCATGGTGCTGACATCTCTACAGACTATGACATTCTTTTTTTTCCCATTTTGACCACATCAAAGAATCCTATATAAGCCCTCTGAGAATTTTGAACTGGAGAAAAAGGAGACAATGGAATGAAACAAGAAAAGTAAAAGGACCAAGAAATACTCAGAGAGGAAGAATGTGTCTGAAGCTGAATGGAAAAGAGAAAGGAATGATCTACGATCTTGGCATTGTTTACCAATCGTCATAGATATGAAGAAAAAAACAAAAGCACTACCCTGCCCCCTTTGTGACGAGAGGAGCATATACGAATTGTTTTATGCATTCCATTATTGTATCTGTATATCCCCCAGAGGATCAAATACAATATGGCGATAGGGAGGGCTGTGGAAAAGAGTTATCATGTGGAAATTTTGAGTGGACATTTTTTTAAAAAGATGAATTGCCATCTGCCTGAACTGGCTTAACTATAATCCTGCCAAAGACTGGGAATAGGCGAGGTAACCTCCCGAGACCACCGCAGTGTTTGAAGTTGGAACTTCAATGAAAACATCCATGCTCCTCTTGCTCTTTATCTCTGTTTGAGATTCAGGGCTGCCTGGATGAAAACCAAAGTCACATCACAGGCCATCCCGATTATTTTCTCTTATCTAGAATCACATGCCTTCCAGCGTGTCAGTACGCACCAGAATTTAATGACTTTCTCAACCCACCAGTTCTTTTTCTAGCAGCATGAAAGCTGAGCAATGAGCATCAATCCGGTAAATTCCATTCATTCCTCAGTGCTGCCCTGGGATTGAATGCTCTTCCATTCACAGGGTGGAAGGAAGGCTAAAATATTTATGTTTTGATGCAAAAAGAAAAAAAAATGAAAGAAACTCTTGGATTTATATAAAGTCTAAGCATAAAAACAGAAAGGCAAACCAGTAATCCCTCAATAAAGAATTTGGGAAAAAAAGTGACACCCAGGCGCTGCTCAAACATTTTTTTTTTCCTCCAAGGTTATTGCTGGGGCTCAGTGCCTGAACTACGAATCCACTGCTCCTAGAGGCTATTTTTTCCCCTTTTGTTGCCCTGGTTTTATCGTTGCTGTGGTTATTGCTGTCGTTGTTGTTGGATAGGACAGAGAGAAATAGAGAGAGATGGGGAAGACAGAGAGGGGAAGAGAAAGACAGACACCACCCGTGAAGTGACTCCCCTGCAGGTGGGGAGCCGGGGGCTTGAACCGGGATCCTTACGCCTGTCCTTGCTCCTTGCACCATGTGCACTTAACCTGATGCGCTACCGCCCTATCCCCTCAACCATTTTTTTAACCAGAGCACCATTCAGCTCTGACTGTCAGCAGTGGGACCTCTTGTACGCAAGTCCTTCACACTTCCACTGTGCTGTCTTCTTGGCTTTTCAGCCGTCTTTTTAACTTGTGTTTCATTAGATTCATGCCCCTCACAGGGTTAAGAAAACACACAAAATGTCATTTTGAGGATCTAAGAGGTAGTAGAGTGTGTGAGACCCTGAATTTGATCCCTGACACCACATGAGAACAACAAAGTCATGAAAGGGAACCAGCGAGATAGCTCAGCGTTAGAACGCAGGACTTGCATGCTTGAGTCCCCCAGGTTCAATCCCCAATAATATTTAGCCAGAACTTCAATCATATGCAATTTCACTAGTCCTGGGATAATTTGTCATCCAGAGAGAAAGAGGGAGGGAGAGAGGGGGGCATCACAGCACTGGAGTTTCCTCAGCGCTAGGCACCTGCCCCATGTAGTACCAAGACTCAGACGTGGGCCACACACATGACAAGACAAGCACCCTACCCGGTATGCTGTCTCTCTGTCCCCAATAAGTAAATATCTTCTTTAAATTATTTAAATATTTATTTATTTATTCCCTTTTGTTGCCCTTGTCGTTGTTTTATTGTGTAGTTATGATTGTTGTTTTTATTGATGTCGTCGTTGCTAGATAGGACAGAGATAAATGGAGAGAGGAGGGGAAGACAGAGAGGGAGAGAGAAAGACACCAGCAGACCTGTTTCACCGCCTGTGAAGCAACTCCCCTGCAGGTGGGGAGTCAGGGGCTTGAAAAAGGATCCTTATGCCGGTCCTCGTGCTTTGTGCCAAATAAATATCTTTAGAATCATTTTAGCAGGAGTCGGGCGGTAGCACAGCGGGTGAAGCGCAGGTGGCGCAAAGCACAAGGACCAATGTAAGGATCCCGGTTTGAGCCCCCAGCTCCCCACCTGCAGGGGAGTCGCTTCACAGGCAGTGAAGCAGGTCTGCAGGTGTCTGTCTTTCTCTCCCACCTCTGTCTTCCCCTCCTCTCTCCATTTCTCTCTGTCCTATCCAACAACAATGACAGCAATAACAACACAATAATAACAACAACAATGATGATAAACAAGGGCAAGAAAAGGGAATAAATAAACAAGTAAATAAATATTTTTTTAAAAAAGAATTATTTTAGCATCCCTGATGGTGGTGCTATGGATAAACTATAGAACTTGTAGGTATGAGGTCCTGAGTTTGAACCCTGGCATCACATGCACCAGAGTGATGCTTTAATGGTGTTCTCTCTCTCTCTCTTTTCTTTTCTTTTCTTTTTATATTTATTTATTTATTCCCTTTTGTTACCCTTGTTGTTTTATTGTTGTAGTTATTATTGTTGTCATCGTCGTTGTTGGATAGGACAGAGAGAAACGGAGAGAGGAGGGGAAAATAGAGGGGGAGAGAAAGACAGACACCTGCAGACCTGCTTCACCGCTTATGAAGCAACTCCCCGTGAACCGGGATCCTTATGGGGGTCCTTATGCTTTACGCCACCTGCGTTTAACCAGCTGTGCTACCACCCAACTCCCTGTCTCTCTCTTTTCTTTCTCTCTCTCTCTCCTCTCTCTCTTCTCTCTCTCATTTTTATATATATATATATATATATAAATATATATATATATATATATATATATATATATATATATGTCGTATGCTTTACATTGGTTTGTTCTAGCCCTCCCCTGCCAAGAGAATTGGATCAGTCCAGTTAATTTCGCGGCCCGCTTGGCCCCGTCCCAAGGAACCCCGAGAGAGGGTTCCTGAGTTCGAGAGTGCCAGAGTGGCAGAGTTCGAAGAGTTCCAGAGTTCGAGAGTAAGAGAGTTCCCGAGTTACAGAGTTAGAGAAAGTGCTTGCGCCGCCGCAAAGAGACAGCCGAGTTCTGTTTGGTGATTAGTTTGTCTTAGTTTATGAATCGTTGTTCCTGAATAAAGAAATACAGCTTCCCTGCCCAGCTGTTGTCTCTGCGTCTCTGTTACCCGCCCGTGAAGCTATCCCAGCCAACAAGAGCCTACAGAAAGTTTAACAACATATATATATATACATATATATATATATATATATATTTTTTTTTTTTTTTTTTTTTGCCAGAGCACTGTTCAGCTCTGGCTTATTGTGGTGCTAGTGATTGAACCTGGGACCTTTGATGCCTCAGGCATGAAACTTACATAACTGTTTTGCTATCTCCCCAGCCCAAAATAAATAAACAGTGGCCCAGGAAGTGGCTATAACATTAAAAAAATAATAAACGAAGAAATGAAGGAAGGAAGGAAGGAAGGAAGGACAAGCTAGAAATGCAGATTAATCTTTTTTGTACTTGACTTTCAGCTGTTCACAGACAACTTAAGGTAGTTAAATTTACCTGATCCATAGCATATATTACTGTTTTAAAGGACTTACAAAAATAGAATGTAGTCTGTATAGAAAAATCTATTTTTGTGAAGAAAATAAAAAGAATTGTATTTTGAAAAGACTATTAAGTTGGTTGGCTTCCATGTGCCGCTATTCTAATTAACTTTCTTCTTTATAAACACTCCACTTTCCATAATATAGGAATTGTTTTAATCATGGTTTTAAATATTTACTTATTTATATTTTTAATATTTTATTTATTTATTAGAGAAACTGAAAGAAAAGGAGGCGACAGAGAGGGCAGAAGTAGATAGCATAATGGTTATGTAAAGAGACTTTCAGAATTGAGACTCCAAAGTCCCAGGTTCACTCTTCTGCACCACCATAAGCCAGAGCTGAGCAGTGTTCCAGTTAAACAGACAGAGAGAGGGAGTCGAGCGGTAGAGCAGATGGTTAAGCGCACGTGGCGCGAAGCGCAGGGACCGGCATAAGGATCTGGGTTTGAGCCCCCGGCTCCCCACAGGTGGTGAAGCAGGTCTGCAGGTGTCTATCTTTCTCTCCCCGTTTTCCCCTCTTCTCTCTCCATTTCTCTCTCTTCTATCTAACGACGACGACATCAATAACAACAATAACTACAAAAATAAAATACAAGTGCAACAAAAAGGGAAAATAAAGAAAAAGAAAGAGAGAGTGAGGAAGAGAGAGACTTGGAAACCTGCTTTACCACTTGTGAATCTTTCGCCCTAAGGTGAGGACCAGGGACTTGAACTCAGGTCCTTACACAGTGTAACATGTATGCTCTCTTGAGTGCACCACCACCTGGCCCCCTGTTGATTTATCTTGTGAGAGAGACCAAGGTACCACTCTGGTGTATGCAGTGCTAGGATTCAGACTCAAGGTCTCAGATAGCACACTAAGCTACTATCTTCACTGCAATATAATTTTTCTATGACTTAGCAAGTTTAGTTTTATTTATATATTACCAGAGCACTGCTCAGCTCTGGCTGATGGTGGTCCGAGGGATTGAACCTGGGACTTCGGAGCCTCAGGTATGAGAGTCTCTGCATGCTATCTGCCCAGCACCTCATTAGTAAGTGTAAAGATGAATTAACAGGTCCCAGGGAGTGGCACATTCAGTAGGCCATTGAATTTAGAGGCAAAAGGTCCTGAGTTCTGTCCCAAGCATCCCATGTACCAGAGTGATGATCTGGTTCACTTTATTTTCCCTCTCTCTCTCTCTCTCTCTCTCTCTCTATCTATCTATCTATCTATCTCTCTCTCTCTTTCCTCTATCTTGTGTTAATAAGTAAATAAAATAAAAGTCCACTAACATGGGACCCTTCTGCATAATGGTGATACAGATGACTTCATGTCTGAGGCTCTGAGGCCCCAGATTCAGTCCCCAGCACCACCAGAATCCAGAACTGAGCAGAGCTCTGGTTAAGAAAAATAAATATGGAGTCAGGCAGTAGTGCAGCGGGTTAAGCGCACGTGGTGCAAAGTGCAAGGACCAGCATAAGGATCCCGGTTCGAGCCCCCAGCTCCCCACCTGCAGGGGAGTCGATTCACAGACAGTGAGGCAGGTCTGCAGGTGTCTGTCTTTCTCTCCCCCTCTCTGTCTTTCCCTCCTCTCTCCATTTCTCTCTGTCATATCTAACAATGACATCAATAACAACAACAACAATACCTACAACAAAAAAGCAATAAGGGCAACAAAAGGGAATAAACAAATAAATATTTTTTAAAAAGAAAGAAAAATAAATATATAAATAAATGCACTGAGGATGCCACCATCCACCCTCTGATTTGAGGTTGAGGCTCTCTTCCTAAGACGACCGCTGCTCAACCTTTCCACGAAGTGAAAGAGTCAGGAAGTCAACAGCACACAGAATATCAGCCAGACATAACTTCATCATGTTTTCTTCAAAGATTTACTTATTTATTTATGGGAGAGCAAGTTTGTTGAAGAAGCTTTCTGATCCCAGATTTCTTGGTATTTGTTGTTAGGAGAAATTCTATTGATCTTACCTAAAGTCGCCATGTTTACAAAACATGTCTGGTCCTTGGTTAACAGGTGCCCAGGAAGTAAGGCTGCAGGCTCTCCTTTAAGTCTCCCAGGCCCCCAGACACACACACACACCCTAAGGCAGAAGTATGAGAAGTGTCAGAGTTATAATGGCAGCCCACAGGCCTGGAAATTATACAAAATACAAATCTGTAACTCAGACCCCTGGCTCCTTCCCTGAAGGCTTTGGGGTTTGTGCACAATAGTGACCTGAATATTTCTTAAGGCCTCAGAGAATTGCACCTGAGCATGACATTCAAAGACTATTGTAAGCAAGGTTTAACACACTCTCGATGTCTGCCACATCCTGAAAGTCATTTATACTTTGACAATTGCCCCTACATTGTGTTTTACTTAAAAGCCTCCTTGGTCCTCTTGTTTATTTCGATGTGATGGGTTTTTTTGTTTTTGTTTTTGTTTTTTTAGAAATCTAGAAAGGAAAATTGTTCCATCCTGAATTGGAATGTTATATACAATCGAGTCAGATTTTTTTTTATTTTCTCTATTGGGGAATTAATTTTTTTAATTTATTTCTTTATTGGGGAATTAATGTTTTACATTCAACAGTAAATACAATAGTTTGTACATGCATAACATTCCCCAGTTTCCCATTTAACAATACAACCCCCACTATGTCATATATTGTCCTTCATGGACCTGTATTCTCCCCACCCACCCACCCCAGAGTCTTTTACTTGGGGGCAATATGCCAATTCCATTTCAGGTTCTACTTGTGTTTTCTTTTCTGATCTTGTTTTTCAACTTCTGCCTGACAATGAGATCATCCCATAGTCATCCTTCTGTTTCTGACTTATTTCACTCAACATGATTTTTTCAAGGTCCATCTAAGATCAGCTGAAAACGGTGAAGTCACCATTTTTTACAGCTGAGTGGTATTCCATTGTGTATATAGACCACAGCTTGCTCAGCCACTCATCTGTTGTTGGACACCTGGGTTGCTTCCAGGTTTTGGCTATTACAAATTGTGCTGCCAAGAACATATGTGTACACAGATCTTTTTGGATGAATGTGTTGGGTTCCTTAGGATATATCCCCAGGAGAGGAATTGCAGGGTCATAGGGTAGGTCCATTTCTAGCCTTCTGAGAGTTCTCCAGACTGTTCTCCACAGAGGTTGGACCAATTGACATTCCCACCAGCAGTGCAGGAGGGTTCCTTTGACCCCACACCCTCTCCAGCATTTGCTGCTGTTACCTTTTCTGATCTATGAAATTCTCACAGGAGTGAAGTGATATCTCATTGTTGTCTTTATTTGCATTTCTCTGACATTCAGAGACTTGGAGCATTTTTTCATGTGTTTCTCAGCTTTTGGATCTCTTCTGTAGTGAATATTCTTTCCAAGTCCTCCCCCTATTTTTGGATGGGGTTATTTGTTGTCTTGTTGTTGAGTCTGGCAAGCTCTTTATATATGTTGGTTATTAAACTCTTATCTGATGTATGACATGTAAAGATCTTCTTCCATTCTGTGAGGGGTCTCTTGGTTTGGGTAGTGGTTTCTTTTGCTGTGAAGAAGCTTTTTAATGTGATGTAGTCCCATAGGTTTATACTTGCCTTAGTCTTCTTTGTAATTGGATTCGTTTCATTGAAAATGTCTTTAAAATTTATGCAGAAAAGAGTTCTGCCAATATTTTCCTCTAAGTATTTGATAGTTTGTGGTCTAACATCCAAGTCCATGATCCACTTGGAATTTACTTTTGTATTTGGTGAAATAGAGTGATTCAGTTTCATTCTTCTGCATGTTTCAACCCATTGTTTCCAACATTTGTTGAAGAGACTCTGCTTTCCCCATGTAATAGTCTGGGCCCCTTTGTCAAAGATTAGATGTCCATAGGTGTGGGGCCTGGGGAATTAATGTTTTACATTCAACAGCAAATACAATAGTTTGTACCTGCATAACATTTCCCAGTTTTCCATATAACAATATAACCCCCACTAGGTCCTCTGTCATCCTTCTTGGATCTGTATTCTCCCCACCCATCCACCCCAGAGTCTTTTACTTTGATGCAATACTCCAATTCCAACTCAAGTTCTACTTGTGTTTTCTCTTCTGATCTTGTTTTTCAACTTCTGCCTGACAGTGAGATCACCCCATATTCATCTTTCTGTTTCTGACTTATTTCACTTAACATGAATTTTTCTTTTTCTTTATTTATTATTATTATTTTTTATTTAAGAAAGGATTAATTAACAAAACCATAGGGTAGGAGGGGTACAACTCCACACAATTCCCACCACCCAATCTCCATATCCCACCCCCTCCCCGATAGCTTTAACATGAATTTTTCAAGGTCCATCCAAGATCGGCTGAAAACAGTGAAGTCACCATTTTTTACAGCTGAGTAATATATATATACCACAACTTGCTCAGCCACACATCTGTTGTTGGACACCTGGGTTGCTTCCAGGTTTTGGCTATTACAAATTGTGCTGCCAAAAACATGTGTGTACACAGATCTTTTTGGATGGGTGTGTTGGGTTCCTTAGGATATATCCCCAGGAGAGGAATGGCAGGATCATAGGGTAGGTCCATTTCTAGCCTTCTGAGAGTTCTCCAGACTGTTCTCCACAGAGGTTGGACCCATTGACATTCCCACCAGCAGTGCAGGAGGGTTCCTTTGACCCCACACCCTCTCCAGCATTTGCTGCTGTTACCTTTTCTGATGTATGATATGCTCATAGGAGTGAAGTGGTATCTCATTGTTGTCTTTATTTGCATTTCTCTGACAATCAGAGACTTGGAGCATTTTTTTCATGTGTTTCTCAGCCTTTGGATCTCTTCTGTGGTGAATATTCTGTCCAAGTCCTCCCCCTATTTTTGGATGGGGTTATTTGTTGTCTTGTTGTTGAGTTTGGCAAGCTCTTTATATATGTTGGTTATTAAACTCTTGTCTGATGTATGGCATGTAAAGATCTTCTCCCATTCTGTGAGGGGTCTCTTGGTTTGAGTAGTAGTTTCTTTAGCTGTGCAGAAGCTTTTAATTTGATGTAGTCCCATAGGTTTATACTTGCCTTAGTCTTCTTTGTAATTGGATTCGTTTTACTGAAGATGTCTTTAAAATTTATGTGGAAAAGAGTTCTGCCAATATTTTCCTCTAAGTGTCTGATAGTTTGTGGTCTAACATCCAAGTCCTTGATCCACTTGGAATTTACTTTTGTATTTGGTGAAATACAGTGGTTCAGTTTCATGCTTCTGCATGTTTCAACCCATTGTTTCCAACACCATTTGTTGAAGAGACTCTGCTTTCCCCATTTAGTAGTCTGGGCACCTTTGTCAAAGATCAGATGTCCATAGGTGTGGGGGCTCACTTCTGGGCTCTCAGTTCTATTCCACTGGTCAGTATGTCTACTCATGTATCAGTACCAAGCAGTTTTGATGACAATGGCCCTATAATACAATTTGAGATCTGGGAATGTGATGACTCTGGTTCTGTTCTTTTTTTCTCAAGATTGTTTTGGCAATTCTAGGTCTTTTCTGGTTCCACATAAACATTTGTAGCATATTTTCTATTCTTCTAAAAAATGTGCTTGGGATCTTGATGGGGATAGCATTAAATTTGTAGATGGCTCTGGGTAGTATATTCATTTTGATGATATTAATTCTTCCAACCCATGAACATGGAATATCTTTCCACTTTTTTGTGTCTTTTTTAATTTCCTTGAGTAGTGACTCATAATTTTCAGTATATAAGTCTTTCACTTCTTTGGTTAGGTTTACTCCTAGATATTTCAATGTTTTTGTTGCTATAGTAAAAGGAATTGATTTCTGGATTTCAGATGTGATGTGATTTTTATGGATAAATACTCTGCCTAGAGTTTTGATCAGGGCACACCTGGCATTCTCCCAACTGGAGGAGTCTAGGCGCTGCCCCTCCAGGCTCTTCACATAAACTAGAAAGTGACTGAGGTGATTTTTTTTCTCAACCCTGGGACATATCGGCTCTCAGGGTCAGGTGTTTTGGGGGGAACTTGGCCAAGTTTGCTCCCACGTGTTTAAAGGGTCATCACATACAATCCCAATAAAGAATTGAGGAAAAAGCATGATTTTCAGGAATTTTAAACTTTACTGAGGAAAATTGAGAACACCACTATTTTGGAGTACGTGTGGGCTGAGAGAGAAAGAAAGGAAGAGCCTGAGCGCCCTTTACTCACATGATGACAAGCCCCCCTAGACTGAGAGAGAGCCAGCCACACCGGCAGCACAGGCTTAGAAACATCCAAGCATGGCCTTCACCTCCTTGCTAAGCCACACCCACTGCTATTTCCTGCGCAGCCTGTTTCTTCCCCCCCAGGCACACCTTGGGGAAGGTGTATTCTGGAGTGGTACAGCAATGCCTGTGTTCCCCCAGGTACTTCCTGTCATGGCTGACCTCAACACTGACATCTGGCTAAGGTTTTCCGCCCCAAGTATGAGCCCTACATACAAGCCATCATCCTGGCTTGCAAGATGCTGAGGATCAAACTCAGCAAGACATGGTACATGCAAGTCCACGGCTTACCCACCGCACCACCTCTCAGGCTAACGCCCTTATATTTTTAGGATAGAGATTAGGATTTAGATAGAAATAAAGGCAGGGGGGCTAAGCGGTAGCGCAGCTGGTTAAGCACACGTGGTGTGAAGCACAAGGACTAGCAGTGTAAGAATCCGGGTTCAAGCCCCGGGTCCCCACCTGCAGGGGAGTCACTTTGACAGGCGGTGAAGCAGGTCTGCAGGTGTCTGTCTTTCTCTCCCCCTCTCTGTCTTCCCCTCCTCTCTCCATTTCTCTCTGTCCTGCCCAACAACAACATCAATAACAACAATAACAACTGCAACAAGGGCAACAAAGTGGATTCAGATTCAGAGTGCAGGCACCGAGCCCCAGCAATAACCCTGGAGGAAGAAAACAAAAAAAAAAAAAAAAAAGGAAAAATGAAAAGAAATAAAGTCAGGTAGAGTAGTCAAAGAGGTGGCTCAGTGGTAAAGGACAAGGCGTGCATACGTGAAGTCCTTCAGACACCCAAACACTACATGTACCCAAATGTTACTCTCCTGTTTCCTCCCCCTCTCTCTCTGTCAAAAAGACTTACCACATTTCCTTGGATGTCTGAGCCATATAGAAAAAAAAATGACTCCAGTCATCTATGCTCCAATCACAGTGAAATAAAGCAAGATATTAATGACAAAAAAGAAAAAAATTAGAACCAGTAAGCTAGCTCACCTTGGTGGGGGTGGGGATCGGAGGCTGCTTTGCCATGTTTAAGATCCAGGTTTGGGCCTGGCCCCCATCACAACAAAGAAAGTCTAAGTGCTGTGGTGTCTTTCTCTGTCTGAAAAGGCTGGTCCAAATGGTTAGGCCCTGGCAATGACAAAGAAGGAGGAGAAGGGGAAAGGGGGAGGAGTAGAGAGAGAAGAAGAAGGTGGGGACAGAGGAAGGAGAAAGGAGAGAAGGAGGGGAAGGAAGGAGAGAAAGGGGAGCGGAGAGGGGAAGGAGAGGGAGTGGAAGGGATAGGAAGAGAGGAAAGAGGTGGGGGAGAGATGGGGGAGGAGGAGCAAAGAAGAATGGATAAAAGGTACTGCTATATATTTAGATATTTTCTTCCTACACGCCAAAAAATTGTCTGGGTTCCCCATGCCTCAGTCATCTAGAGATAAAACTAGACACAAGGGGTGAAACTGTGGGGAAACTTGAAGACAGGGGAAGTAGGAAGGCAACAAAGACGCATTCGTGTGTAAGGGAAAGTCACCGACTGCTGCACAAAATCCTCAGCCAAACCAGACCCAAAATAAATGGACCACCCATCAACACACAGAAAACATAACCCCAACTGTAGCAGCCACAAAACAATAAATAAAAGAGGCCTAATAATTTACTCAGGTTCCCTATGCAGAATCATATCACAGCTGTGAATTTTTCTTACATGGCTGAAAACTAGAGCATTCAATAGTGAATGACCAGGAGCAAAATAATTGCATATAACAACTTTCCTGTGTTCCAATCTGGCTAAACAGTCACTGCATTTGAAGCCTGGCCTCTTTTTCATGCTAGGAACACATGTCTTTCCTGATTGGGATCTTCACAACAGCAGGGAACCCTTATTTATTTTTCAAATAAGCGGTAAAATCGGGATTTTTCTGTTTCTCCCATGAGAGGATGTGAGGATGTTGATCTGCAGGTTAATCCAACTGATAAGAAAAAGCCAAGTTGTCCTCTGTAGAAGGATATTTCACAGGACCAGGCAGTAGTGCGTCCAGCAGAATACACACGTGGCCATGCACAAGCCCTGGGTTAAAGTCTCCTGTCTCCATCTGTGTGTGTGTGTGTGTGTGTGTGTGTGTGTGTGTGTGTGTGTGTGTAGGGAGCCTTCACAAGTGTCTCTCTCTCTCTCTTTCCCTTTTTATCACAATCTTTCCCTTTTTCATCTCAATTTCTCTCTGTCTCTATTCAACAAATAATAAAATATTTTAAGTACATCTATAATCACACACACAAAGAAGATAATGCCTATCTATGCTATTTAAGCAGTTCCAGGGTATAGCAAGAGAATGCAAGCTTTTCCCATACTTTTGACATTCAGCATAATACTGAAAACAAAGATGGGGGGGGGGGAATACAAGTCAATTTTAAAAACACTCTAGGCATAAATATGATAAATATAGATGCAAACATTCTCCATAAAACATTATCAAGTAGAATTCAACGTCAGATTAAGAGACTAGTATACCACAAGAGTACGATTCATTTTAAGAATGTAAAGACAGGGAGTCGGGCGGTAGCGCAGCAGGTTAAGCACAGGTGGCACAAAGCACAAGGACCAGCGTAAGGATCCCGGTTCGAGCCCCGGCTCCCCACCTGCAGGGGAGTCACTTCACAGGCGGTGAAGCAGGTCTGCAGGTGTCTGTCTTTCTCTCCCCCTCTCTGTCTTCCCCTCCTCTCTCCATTTCTCTCTGTCCTATCCAACAACAACAACAGCAATGATAACTACAGCAATAAAACAAGGGCAACAAAAGGGAATAAATAAATAAAATAAATATTTTTTTTAAATGTAAAGACATGACAACACAATAACTATGCAAAACACTGAAATACCCGAGGTTCTGATGTTCCCCTGCACCATCATAAACCAGAGCTGAGCAGTGCTCTGGCAAAACAAACAAACAAAACTAAATACATAAATAGCAAAGACGCAGAGGAGCAGCATGTATGTGTGGTCCATTGGCTTCTCCTCCCAAGTTCCATTCTGCTCCTTACTATATAGTTGACCCCTATCTTCACCGTTTTTTGATATTTATTTTATGTATTCCTGTTGTTAAAATTCCGTGGCTCTGGCCGGGCTGGCTTGCTTCACGGCGGGTAACAGAGACGCGGAGACAACGGCTGGGCAGGGAAGCTGTATTTCTTTATTCAGGAACAACGATTCACAAACTAAGACAAACTAATCACCAAACAGAACTCGGCTGTCTCTTTGCGGCGGCACAAGCACTCACTCTTACTCTGTAACTCGGGAACTCTCCAACTCTGGAACTCTGGAACTCTCGTACTGGGGAACCCTCTGAAAAACTCTGGCACTCTCGAACTCAGGAACCCTCTCCTGGGGTTCCTTGGGGCGGGGCCAAGCAGGCCTGCGAAATTAACAGGACTGATCCAATTCTCTTAGCGGGGGAGGGCTAGAACAAACCAATGTAAAGCATACGACATATTCCCTTTTGTTGCCCCTATTGTTTTACTGTTGTAGTTATTAGTATTGTTGTCATTGTTGGATAGAACAGAGAGAAATGGAGAGAGGAGGGGAAAACAGAGAGGAGGAGAGAAAGATAGACACCTGCAGACCTGCTTCACCACCTGTGAAGCGACTCCCCTGCAGGTGGGGAGCCCAGGGCTCGAACTGGGATCTTTACGCCCCTTGCGCTTAACCCGCTGCACTACGGTCCGACTCCCCTATCTTAACTTTTTTTTTTTGTTTCTTGACTCCATGTTTGTCTCTGGGGTTTGATGCCTGCACCATGTATCCACTGCTCCTGACAGCCATCTTTTTTCAATGGTTGTTATTGTTGTTATTGTTGCTGCTGTTGTTGTTGGATAGAGGAGGAGAAGACACAGAGGGGGAGAAAAGGATAGACACCTGCAGATCTGCTTCACCAATTGTGAAGTGAACCCCCTGCAGTTGGGGAGCCGGGGGCTCAAACTGTGGTCCTTGTGTGGGTCCTTGCGCTTCATACTGTGTGCACTTAACCCAGTGTGCTACCACTCCCCCCCCCACCTTAACTTTTGAAGTTTAATGTGGACACATGCTTTCTTTGCTTCATATTTGCTTAGGTAAGAACTGACTAGAACTCACAGACGTATTATAAGAGGCTGCCTTGAATAAAATGATGCTCTTCTGAAGAGAAAGCAAACTTTAAAGATGATTCAACATGGGGGTAAAAACAAATCACATAATCTCATGATATTAAAAAAAAATTGTCTGGGAGGTGGTGCAATGGACTTTCAAGCATGAGGTCCTGAGTTCAATCCCCAGCAGCACATGTACCAGAGTGATGTCTGGTTCTTTCTCTCTCTTCTTCTGTCTTTCTCATAAATAAATAGTCTTTGAAAAAAAAAGTTTATTCAGAAGCAAACAAACTGTTTCCAAGACTAGTGAGAACTCTGGTGGTTATCTTTGGGAGGTAGGAGAGTGGGGAGACAGAAGTTTGCTGATGGATGTGGTGTGGGACTATACACTATAATCTTACCATCCTGTAGTCTACTGTTAATAACAAATAAAAAAATCAAATTAAAATGTTTAATTTCACCTTAATTGTCAATTTTAAATAATAGTTTACAAATTAGTGACTGGCAGGTGTTTTAAATATAACAAATCATATAGCGCTGTCTGCATGTCTAGTAATGAGCTATTTGATAATATAAGTGGCTGATGAAATAGCTGACTAGGATACCACACTGCTTTGCCTATGTTTGACCTAAGTTCAAACCCAGTGCACACTGCATTGAAGTGCTGTGGTGTCTTTTTTTCTCTCTCTCTACCTCTCTGTCTTGATCTATCATTTTAAAAGAAAATACATATAAACCCACCTGCAGGGGAGTCGCTTCACAGGTGGTGAAACAGGTCTGCAGGTGTCTCTTTTTCTCCCCCTCTCTGTCCTCCCCTCCTCTCTCCATTTCTCTCTGCCCTAACAACAACGACATCAACAACAACAATAATAAATACAACAATAATAAAAAAGGGCAACAAAAGGGAAAATAAATAAATATTTAAAAAACAGTGAGAACATGTTAAAAAAAAGAAAATACATATAAAATACCTATCAACAGAGGGATCAGCAATAGTACCGACATGTCATCAACTGTACTGTAAAGCACTAACCGCTCCCCCAATGATTTTTAAAAGAGTCATTTACAAATATAATGAACAAAGCCATTAGTTTATTATTTAATCTTGTAGAAACACTAACCAAAAATATTTTTTAAATTTTTATTATATTTCTTTATTTGATAGAAACAGCCAGAAATTAAAAGGAATAAGGAGAGAGAGAGAGGAGCGGAGGGGAGAGAGAGAGATCTGCAGCCCTATTTCACCACTCATGAAGTTTTCCCCCTGCAGGTGGGGACCAGGGGCTCGAATCTGGGGTCCTTACACATTTTAACATGTGTGCTCAACCAGGTGTGCCATTACCCGGCCCCACCAAAACAATTTTTAAAAGGAAAAAAAATAGTTATGGGATATTGGAAAATAAAAAAGCATCATTTTTAGGAGCTGTCACTATATATCTGGAGATATATAAACTGAAATGCAAAAGTATTAAAATCACTGGAGTCTTATTAGGTGATTATTTTAGCATAAAAATGCTGGGGCTCATGTGGAGTGGCTACAACCAGGGGGTGAGCCTCCGACCCTCCCTCGTCAGTTCTAGGGACTGTGTGACTCAGAAAGGAGGCATTGGGGAACATTCTGGTATGAACATCCATTTATTGGGAGAAGAGTACAGGTCTTTATACTGAGTTAAAGGACATTTTTCACATATGTCAGAAATTACAGGTTTCTTAAAGGTCAGCTTGCCCCTATGGTAGGGGGCTGGTATGACAAGAATTGATGAGCTACATAAAGGTCAGACAATTAGTTTCCATGATGCAGGCAACTTAATTATCCAAAGGTATTTGAGAGAAGCATAGGGGCTAAACCAGTAAGGTGAGGTAGAGAAGAAGAGAAACAAAGATTGATGTAAATCACAGATACCAAAGGACACAAGTAAATAGAATATGAGGTCTCACTGCCTGGTACTGACAGGGTTGTATGATAGAGTGTGTTCTCCTATGTGATCAAAAGGTGAAGTGGATGTGTGAACTTTAAGTGAACCCTAAAGCAGGCAGCCATTTGGCCTGTTAGCAGGGGAAACTAAGTGTGAGAGGCCTGTAGGCTTTCTGTGAGCTTGAGAGACTAACAAGGAGAAACTGAGTCTGGGAGACTTTTCCCTCTTGGCTCATCTCTATAAGGAGAGAGGCTAACAAGTGGGGTGTCTTTCCAGACCTCCATCCAAGGATGGGAGAGCTCCCCTAAGCTCTACCAAGCTTTCACATAGTCCCACATAAAAACACAAGGATTTCTCAACTATTCCTCAGTATAGCTAAATTAAACACACACATGCTTTCTTACATCTTGATAATACCCAGGTAAAACAAACAAAAAAAATTGCTTTCACAGTAGAAACAAAATGTAATACTGGAAATAAGTTTAAAAAGTAATATGCAGAAGACCAGTCAGTAGCGCAGTAGGTCAAGCACACATGGCTGCAAAGTGCAAGGACCAGGACAAGGATCCAGGTTGGAGGCTCCAACTCTCCACCTGCAGGGGGTGTCGCTTCACAGGTGGTGAAGCAGGTCTGCAGGTGTCTGTCTTTCTCTCCCCCTCTCTGTCTTCCCTCCTCTCTCCATTTCTCTCTGTCCTATCCAACAACAACTACAACAATAAAACAACTAGGACAACAAAAGGGAATAAATAAATAAATATTTTTAAAAAGAAAAGAAAAAGATATATCTAAACAAAGATAAAGATCTTGCTCACAGTAGTACACAGCACATCTACCTGTCACCTTGCTGTCATTGTTAGACCTTGTCTTTCAACAACAACAATAACTACAACAATAAAACAACAAGGGCAACAAAAGGGAATAAATAAATCATTATCTTTACTTATTTATTGGATAGAGACAGCCAGAAATTGAGGGGCAAGGAGGTGACAGAGAGGGAGAGAGACTGAGAGACAACTGCAGCCCTGCTTCACCACTCATGAAGCTTTCCCCCTGCAGGTGGGGACCAGAGGCTCAAACCCCAGGTTCCTGCACACTGTAATGTGTGTGCCAGTTCTCAATCTGTGCAAATTTATAATCATATGGTAAGTACTGTCTATACTATATGTCAATTACACCTTAAATCTTAAAAAATAGCTAAGGCAGTAAATTTTTTTTTTATTTAAATTTTTAATTTAAGAAAGGATTAGTGAACAAAGGCATAAGGTAGGAGGGGTACAACTCCACACAATTCCCACCACCCAATCCCCATAACCCACCCTCTCCCATGATAGCCTTCCCATTCTCTAGCCCTCTGGGAGCATGGACCCAGGGTCGTTGAGGGTTGCAGAAGGTAGAAGGTCTGGCTTCTGTAATTGCTTCCCTGCTGAACATGGGTGTTGACTGGTCGGTCCATACTCCCAGTCTAAGGCAGTAAATTTTATGTTATGTATATTTCATCACAATGAAAACTTTTTTTTCTCCCAGTGAAAAAAAGAAGTCTTTGTTATTTTCTCATGATTTTCTTCATAATTGTTGTCTGGAACATTTGCTTTTATGATGAATCATTCAAGAAGGACTCTTTTTTTTTTTTTTTTTTTTTGCCTCCAGGATTATTGCTGGGGCTCAGTGCCTGCACAGTGAATCCACTGCTCCTGGAGGCCTTTTTTTTCCCCCTTTTGTTGCCCTTGTTGTGGTTATTATTGTTGCTTTGATGTCGTTCGTTGTTGGATAGGACAGAGAGAAATACAGAGAGGAGGGGAAGACAGAGAGGGGGAGAGAAAGATAGACACCTGCAGACCTGCCTCACCGCCTGTGAAGCGACTCCCCTGCAGGTGGGGAGCCGGGGGCTCCAACCCGTATCCCTATGCCGGTCCTTACACTTTGCGCCACGTGCGCTTAACCCGCTGCGCTACTGCCCAGCTCCCAAGGACTCTTAAAGAAAAATTTGGAGAACTTTCAGCAAAATTGCACAGGCCTTGTTCTTCAGCATTGTTTTTTCTCATTTCTGATTATCAATCATTTTCATCTGTAATTATTGTTCACAAAGTAGTGACAGCCTTTAAAAAGAAAAAAAACAGTGATACAGGCCTTAGAGAAAATCTTTATATAAAGTCAATCACAAACACAGCCATGGCAAGCCAGAGGGTGACATCATATCTTAAGTTATGAGTTATTTCTTTGTGAGGCAATTTTCCATCTTGGAATTGTGTTTCACGATTTCCTCAGCAGCTTCAGTTCACTCCCAGAAGCTCACTTTTCACAAAGAACCTAGTGGTCCAGTCACACATTTCAGGAACCCCAACAATTCACCAAGGAATCAGTTAGCCAAGAACCCTTATGCAGAGGTGATCTGCTTTTTTCCTTAAGGCTGAAACAGAGCTGAAAATATTTTCTTTTTAAAAAAGATTTATTTTGGGAGTTGGGAGGTAGCGTAGCAGGTTAAGCGCACGTGGCGCAAAGTGCAAGGACCGGAGTGAGGATCCCGTTTCCAGCCCCCAGCTCCCCACCTGCAGGGAGGGTCGCTTCACAGGTGGTGAAACAGGTCAACAGGTGTCTATCTTTCTCTCCCCCTCTCTGTCTTCCCTTCCTCTCTCCATTTCTCTCTGTCCTATTCAACAATGACAACATCAATAACAATAATAACTACTACAACAACAAAGGCACCAAAAATATTTTTAAAAATCTAAAAGATATATTTATTTTTTATTTTATTTATTTATTGGATAGAGACAGCCAGAAATAAAGAGGAAAGGGGATTATAGAGCATCTCAGTGAGAGACAGAGAGACACCTGCAGCACTGCTTCATCACTTGCAAAGCTTTCCCCTGTAGGGGCTTGGGGCTCGAACTCAGGTCCTTGTTCATTGTAACATGTGCACTCAACTAGGTGCACCACCACCCAGCCCGAACTGAAAATATTTTCAAAGTAGAAACTGTAACCTCAAAGAAACCCTGTTTCTTTCACTTTTAAAAATGAATCCACAAGCAGAAATACGGGCTAGGACCTTGGATTGCCTTATACGGTAGCTGGAAAAAGATACTGCAACATATATATGTATATATATGAACCTTAACTGACACTAGATTAAAGCATTGCAATTAAAAACTGTCTCTAGAGCAGCTGCTTAGCATGGGAAACGAGCAGGATAGACAAGAAGCAATGCCAAATGCTTGTCAGCAAATCCCAACACTTAAGCTATCTGAAAACAGAAAAATACCTTTCCTTACTGTCCACGTAAATATGGACAGAGGCTGGTCAACACGAAAGCACCATCGTGACCACAGGGTAAGACCTAATGTAAAGGGATCCAAGGAACTAGCTGACTTCAATAAAGCTCCCATTTGCAACCAAACATGACAAAATTGTTCAAAAGCAGGGCCAGGCGGTAGCGCAGAGGGTTATGCACACATCCGGGTTCGAGCTGCCAGGCTCCCCACCTGCAGGGAGGGGTCGCTTCACAAGCAGTGAAGCAGGTCTGCAGGTGTCTTTCTCTCCCCCTCTCTGCCTTCCCCTCCTCTCTCCATTTCTCTCTGTCCTATCCAACAACGACAGCAATAACAACAATGATAATAACAACAATGATAAACTACAATGGCAACAAAAGGGGGGGAAACAGCCTCCAGGAGCAGTGAATTCATAGTGCAGGCACCGAGCCCCAGCAATAACCCTGGAGGCAAAAAAAAATACAATTAAACCAAAAAAAAAATTGTTCAAAAGAACAAAGAACAAGAAAGCCTGTGATTAGCAACCAGATAGTAGCACACCTGACTGAGTGCACAAGGACTCAGGTTCAAACCCCTGGTCCGCACCCGCAGGGAGAAAGCTTCATGAGTGGTGAAGCATTGCTGCAGGTGTCTCTCTGTTTCCTCTATCCTTCTCTATTTCTCTCTATCAAATAAATAAAGATAATTTAAGAAAAAAATTTTTTTTTACCAGAACACTGCTCAGCTCTGGCTTATGGCAGTGTGGGGGATTGAACCTGGGACTTGAGAACCTCAGGGATGAAAGTCTCTTTGCATAACCATTATGCTATACACCCACCCAAGAAAAAAATTTTTTCAAGAGAAGTTCTTGGTGCTAAAAACAGTGACAGCTGCTCTCCAGCCAGTCATGCTTCTGTTCCCAAATAAATTCACTCTTGTTCAGGACTTCACACCGTCTAGCACTGAGGCTTATTTAGAATAGTTCTGGTTTGTTCACACCAGAAGGCTCATGAAAGTGTTGTAGTTTCAGCCCCACACCTATGGACATCTTATCTTTGACAAAGGTGCCCAGACTACTAAATGGGGAAAGCAGAGTCTCTTCAACAATTGGTGTTGGAAACAATGGGTTGAAACATGCAGAAGAATGAAATTGAACCACTGTATTTCACCAAATACAAAAGTAAATTCCAAGTGGATCAAGGACTTGGATGTTAGACCAAAAACTATCAGACACTTAGAGGAAAATATTGGCAGAACTCTTTTCTACATAAATTTTAAAGACATCTTCAGTAAAACAAATCCAATTACAAAGAAGACTAAGGCAAGTATAAACCTATGGGACTACATCAAATTAGAAAGCTTCTTCACAGCAAAAGAAACCTCTGCCCAAACCAAGAGACCCCTCACAGAATGGGAGAAGATCTTTACATACCATACATCAGACAAGAGTTTAATAACCAACATATATAAAGAGCTTGCCAGACTCAACAACAAGACAACAAATAACCCCATCCAAAAATAGGGGGAGGACTTGGACAGAATATTCACCACAGAAGAGATCCAAAAGGCCAAGAAACACATGAAAAAATGCTCCAAGTCTCTGATTGTCAAAGAAATGCAAATAAAGACAACAATGAGATACCACTTCACTCCTGTGAGAATATCATACATCAGAAAAGGTAAGAGCAACAAATGCTGGAGAGGTTGTGGAGTCAAAGGAACCCTACTGCTGGTGGGAATGTCAGTTGGTCCAACCTCTGTGGAGAACAGTCTGGAGAACTCTCAGAAGGCTAGAAATGGACCTACCTTATGATCCTGCCATTCCTCTCCTGGGGATATATCCTAAGAAACCCAACACATCCATCCAAAAAGATCTGTGTACACATATGTTCTTAGCAGCATAATTTGTAATAGCCAAAACCTGGAAGCAACCCAGGTGTCCAACAACAGATGAGTGGCTGAGCAAGTTGTGGTCTATATACACAATGGAATACTACTCAGCTATAAAAAATGGTGACTTCACCGTTTTCAGCCGATCTTGGATGGACCTTGAAAAATTCCTGTGAAGTGAAATAAGTCAGAAACAGAAGGATGACTATAGGATGATCTCACTGTCAGGCAGAAGTTGAAAAACAAGATCAGAAAAGAAAACACAAGTAGAACCTGAACTGGAATTAGCATATTGCACCAAAGTAAAAGACTGGGGTGGGTGGGTGGGTAGAATACAGGTCCAAGAAGGATGACAGAGGACTTAGTGGGGGTTGTATTGTTAAATGGGAAACTGGGAAATGTTATGCATGTACAAAGTATTGTATTTACTGTTGAATGTAAAACATTAATTCCCCAATAAAGAACTTTAAAAACAGTGTTGTAGTTTCGTGTTGATATCTGGTGAAAGACTTCCTGAATAAGTTAGAGACACAACATACCCAGATTTCTGAGCCTTTTAAAATTATTTCCAAATGTGGCACCAAAGGACCACGTCACAATACATACATTATTGAAGGCCTACCTTGTCTCATTCCCACCAAAGATTATAAATCATTCCAGTTCCTCTGCAGAGGAGAAGAGCACAGCAGTCCTAATAAGTGGTAGACCTACTAAGAAACCTCAGAGACACCCTGCGGTCTGCAGGGTTAGTGCAAGTGATGATAGTAAATCAGTCAGCTAAAATTATCAGTTCTCGGGAGTCAGGCGGTAGCACAGCGGGCTAAGCGCACGTGGCACAAAGCACAAGGACCAGCATAAGAATCCTGGTTCAAGCCCCCAGCTCCCCACTTGCAGGAGATTCACTTCACAGGCAGTGAGGCAGGACTGCAGGTGTCTTTCTCTCTTTCCTATCCAACAACGACGACATCAATAACAACAACAATAATAACTACAACAATAAATAACAAGGGCAACAAAAACGGAAAATGAATAAATAAATATTAAAAATAAATAAAGAAATCAGTTAACTAAAATAATCAGTTCTTGCTCTCAAGCATGATTGAAAAGAAGCACACCCCACGACCCAGTAACTCCAGGAGATACATAGTTAGACATGTGCTGGACTGCCCGTTGCTCATAGCAAGATATGGGGAGAGTCCTAGAAGTCCATCCACAGGAATTAAGAGTACACAAATAGTAACATAATTGTAACTGTATAACAGAATATTCCTAGATAAATGAGTAGCAAAATGGAGTCAGGCGGTAGCACAGCGGGTTAAACGCACGTTGTGCAAAGCACAAGGACGAGTGTAAGGATCCCGGTTCGAGCCCGGCTCCCCACCTGCAGGGGAGTCACTTCACAGGCGGTGAAGCAGGTCTGCAGGTGTCTGTCTTTCTCTCCCCCTCTCTGTCTTCCCCTCCTCTCTCCATTTCTCTCTGTCCTATCCAACAACAATGACAACAATAAATACAATAAAACAACAAAGGCAACAAAAGAAAATAAGTAAATAAAAAATTAAAAATAAATAAATAATAGCAAAAAAGAATTGGATATATAACAGCCTGTACTGCCCACAACCTATAAGGGTTCTTGCGTTGTATATTATACACTTAAAAAAATTAGTGTGGTTGGGAGTCGGGCGGTGGCGCCGTGGGTTAAGCGCATGTGGCGCGCAAAGCGCAGGGACCGGCTTAAGAATCCCGGTTCGAGCCCCCGGCTCCCCACCTGCAGGGGAGTCGCTTCACGGGCGGCGAAGCAGGTCTGCAGGTGTCTGTCTTTCTCTCCCCCGCTCTCTGTCTTCCCCTCCTCTCTCCATTTCTCTCTGTCCTATCCAACAACAAAGCAACATCAACAATGGCAATAATAACCGCAACGAGGCTGCAAAAACTAGGGCAACAAAAAGGGGAAAAAATGGCCTCCAGGAGCGGTGGATTCATGGTGCAGGCACCGAGCCCAGCAATAACCCTGGAGGAGGAAAAAAATTAGTGTGGGGAGTCGGGTAGTAGCGCAGTGGGTTAAGCGCACAAAGTGCAAGGACTGGTTAGGATCCAGGTTCGAACCCCTAGCTCCCCACCTGCCGGGGAGTCGTTTCACTGTCTCTCAGTCTTTCTTCCTCTCTATCTCCCCCTTCTCTCTCAATTTCGCTCTGTCTCTATCCAATAACAAATAAAAAATGTTTTTAAAAATTACTGTGGATACGTTTCAGACCTTGGGTAATATTTTTATCTCACTATGTGCCAGAATGGCTATTATCATTTTTTTTATCTTTTTTTTTTCTGACCAGAGAGCACTGCTCAAGTGGGTGGTACTGGGGATTGAACCTGAGACCTTTGGTGCCTCAGGCTTTAAAGTCTCTTTGCAGAACCATAATGCTATCTCCCCAGGCCATGAAAACATGTTGTGAAGCAGAAGTTGTCAATTTAATCTATAGAAATATATATATGTTTGATCTCTCTATATGTGTAGACATGTCATATAATATATATTCCAATATATGCTTTCTCTATAGAATGCATTCTAGATATCTGTATGTTTTGTGTCTATCATTATCTGTCAATATCTAGTAGCAAGTAATTTGACTTACAGTATACTTTCAAAAACTACTGTGAGGGAGTCGGGCTGTAGCACAGCGGGTTAAGCGCATGTGGCGCAAAGCACAAGGACCGGCATAAGGATCCCGGTTCAAGCCCCCGGCTCCCCACCTGCAGGGTAGTTACTTCACAGGTGGTGAAGCAGGTCTGCAGGTGTCTGTCTTTCTCTCCCCCTCTCTGTCTTCCCCTCCTCTCTCCATTTCTCTCTGTCCTATCCAACAACAACAATAACAACAACAATAATGGCTACAACAATAAAACAAGGGCAACAAAAGAAAATAAATAAAAAATAATAATAAAAGAAAAAAAAACTACTGTGAATATCTTTTCCAAGTAAATCATTATTCCTAGAGGTGATCTGCTATGTAGGTTATATGTCAATATCTGGAACCAGAGAGATAACACAGTGGCTATTCAAAAGACCTTTGAGCTTGAGGCTCTGAAGTTGCAGGTTCAATCCCCATCACCACCATAAGCCAAAGTTGAGCAGTGTTCTTGGAGAGAAAGGGAGAGAGAGAGAGAGAGAGAGATTGAAACTAGAACACCACTCTGGTACATGTAGTACCAGGAACTGGAGCCCTCAGAGATACAAGTCCTGCACTCTTATCAACTAAACTGCTTGCTGAGCCACACAGGGCTACTTTTTCCTTGGTTCTAAGGTTGTTTTTTTAAGAGAGAGAATCTTTTTTTCTTAATTTATTTTTTACTGGATAAAGACAGAAATTGAGAGAGATGGGGGAGATAGACAGAAAGAGAGACAGAGAGACTCCTGCAGACCTGCTTCACCACCTGTGAAGCGACTCCCCTGCAGGAGGGGAATAGCCGGGGGCTTGAACCGGGATCCTAACCAATCCTTGCGCTTTGCACCACATGGCTTATCCCACTGCGCTATTGCCCAACTTCCAGTTCTAAGATTTATCCTCCGCCTTTCTCTGCTCTATTTTGTGTCCTGTGATGCTATTCTAGATGGCTGCTGGCTGAGTCAGTCAATGGGCAGCAGAGGCACAAGATGAGAGAATGGGAAGAGAGGTTTGAGGTACTAAACTCCTCAGCAACTGGGCTTCGCTGTGGCAGTGGCTGCATCCCTCTGTGTGCAGTTCCAGTGAGAGGACTCTTACTGGGAACCAGAATTCTCTCCGCAAACTATGGAACCTGAAGTCAGGGTTTCTCCTTGTAGTGCTATGTGTGTTACAGTCTCCCAGCTGTTCCGTTAAACCTCCCAACACAAGTAATTTATTTTATTTGCTTCAGCTAAACTTTCTTGGTGGACTGTTTACAGGGCCTTGATAATTACAAAGAATGTGCATTTGACTTTATCCTGATGGTTAAAGTTAGAGACAAGAGGTTGGTGACCTTCTACCACACCTTAGTTGACTCTCTCTCACAGTATCACCCATCTCTTGAGGTCTAGAATGTCTCCAGTGGTCCTGAGTAGAGAGCACACCTGAGGCCAGGCTTAGCCTTACTTAGCCCAGGACGGCTCCTGCCCAGAGTTAAGGTAAGAATGTGACAAACGTGCAAAGCCCAAGGACCGGCGGAAGGATCCTGGTTCGAGCCCCGGCTCCCCACCTACAGGGGAGTCGCTTCACAGGTTGTGAAGCAGGTCTGCAGGTGTCTGTATTTCTCTCCTCCTCTCTGTCTTCCCCTCCTCTCTCCATTTCTCTTGGTCCTAACCAACAATGACGACATCAACAAAAATAATAATAACTATAACAACAATAAAAAAAACAAGGGCAACAAAAAGGAAAATAAATAAATAATAAAAAAAAAAGAATATGACAAACTCCTAGTAATGGAATAGCTGACAGATTCCCTGCCAAGGAACCCAAAACCATGCTCTACACTGAAGACTGACTCCTCAGAAAGAATGAGAAATGCAGAAACTATCTTTCACTTTATGATGGTGGGGTGTTAGCTTAATTTTTTCTTTTTTTCTTTTTCCTTTATTGGGGGATTTATGTGTTACATTCGACAGTAAATACAATAGTTTGTACAGGCATAGCATTTCTCAGTTTTCCACATAACAACACAACCCCCACTAGGTCCCCTGTCAGCCTGTCCCAGGACCTGTATTCTCCCCGCAACCCACCCCAGAGTCTTTAACTTTGGTGCAATGCACCAGCTCCAGTCCAGGTTCCGCTTAGTGTTTTCTCTTCTGATCTTGTTTTTCAACTTCTGCCTGTGCGTAAGGTCATCCCATAGTGTTAGCTTACTGACCTAAGATCTTCTAAGTTAGTCTGATTTGTTATTATCTAGACAGGTTCATCCAGGGAGCTGGGCGGTGGTACAGTGGATTAAGCACACATGGCACAAAGCACAAAGACAGGCATAAGGACCCCTGTTCCAGCCCCCGGCTCCCTACCTGCAGGGGAGCCGCTTCACAAGCACTGAAGCAGGTCTGCAGGTGTCTTTCTCTCCCCATCTCTGTCTTCTCCTCCCCTCTCCATTTCTCTCTGTCCTATCTAATGACAATATCAGTAACAATAACAATAATAACTATAACAACAATAAAAAACAACAAGGGCAACAAAAGGGAAAATAAATAAATAAATATTTTTGAAAAGAATTTATTGTACAAATAGGTGGGAGAACACAGTTGAGGCCACAATGCCATTGCTCCGGGGGTCAAACCAAGATGGTGCCCAGGTGCTGGAGACGCTTGGCCCCTTCAAGCTTGGCTCCACTTAGCTCCACTCTGTCTGCCGTGTCCCTGGAGGCTGGCCTAACTGGATAGCACCAAGGGCTCCCCGAGACTGCAATTGCTCCCTGGCTTCCAGGAGGATTTGGCAAGTGGGTTTGGCAAATTACTCGAGTAGCATGAGTAGGCAAACTGCAGGGTGGAAAGAGGATAAAGTTGGGGTGCTTCTCCCCTCAGTGCTCTGCCAGGTCACTTCAGGCTGGCTACATCCATCCCTCTACTGAAAGTCAATTTTCACACTGTGACCAGCTAGATTCCATCCACTGGTCCTTAAGAGTTCCTTGCTGGTGCTAGTCCCACCATCATCTCTTGGGTTTACTTGTCTTGACTAACTCCTGCCCACACCTTTGTAAATAGTCACTTCAAAAAACAAAAAAACATCCTCAAATGACCCAATGGGATGTGTCATCATCTTCCGATCAGGCTCTTTCTGCAGTGGCTTTTGCAGAATTGTTTCCGGCCTGGTCCTTACAAAACTTTTCCCCTTTGTTTCAGATTGTTCTCATCACTCTCCCTGCTACAACCAGTCAAAGTTTCCTCTGAGTCTTCAGCAAGCATACACTGCTGTCATCTCAAAACTACATAAAACATCTACACCAGAATAGTAACTGTATTGTCCATTTTCTTCTCTATTGGGCCACAAAGCTCTGAAAAGAACTTGTTTTATTTTTTTTATATTTATTTATTTTCCCTTTTGTTGCCCTTGTTGTTTTTCATTGTTGTTGTAGTTATTGTTGTTGTTGCTGATGTGGTTGTCGGATAGGACAGAGAGAAATGGAGAGAGGAGGGGAAGACAGGAAGGGGAGAGAAAGATAGACACCTGCAGACCTGCTTCACCACTTGTGAAGTATCTCCCCTGCAGGTGGGGAGCCGGGGGCTTGAACATGGATCCTTAGTCTGGTCCTTGCACTTTGTGCCACCTGCGCTTAACCCGCTACGCTACCGCCTGACTCCAGAAAAGAATTTTTTTTAATATTTATTTTTATTTATTTATTCCCTTTTGTTGCCCTTGTTGTTTTATTGTTGTAGTTATTATTGTTGTTGTCGTTGTTGGATAGGACAGAGAGAAATGGAGAGAGGAGGGGAA
Source organism: Erinaceus europaeus (assembly GCF_950295315.1). NCBI lineage: Eukaryota > Metazoa > Chordata > Mammalia > Eulipotyphla > Erinaceidae > Erinaceus > Erinaceus europaeus. The sequence continues at coordinate 143,998,977 of NC_080165.1, read as the reverse complement.
GACAGAGAGGAGGAGAGAAAGATAGACACCTGCAGACCTGCTTCACCGCCTGTGAAGTGACTCCCCTGCAGGTGGGGATCCTTATGCCGGTCCTTGTGCTTTGCGCCACCTGCGCTTAACCCGCTACGCTACAGCCCGACTCCCAAGAATTTTTTTTTAATGATTTTTATTATCTTTATTATTGGCTAGAGGCAGAAAGAAATTGAGAGGGGCAGAGAAGATACAGAGGGAGAGAGACAGAGAGACACCTGCATCCCTGCTTCATCACTCGTGAAGCTTTTCCCCTGCAGGTGGGGGCCGGGGGCTTGAACCTGGGTCCTTGCGCACTGTAGCATGTGCGTTCAACCAGGGGCGCTACCACCCGGCCCCCAGAAAAGAATTTTTAAAGGAAGTCAGGCGGTACCGCAGTGGTTAAGCACAGGTGGCGCAAAACACAGGCTCCCGGTTCGAGCCCCCGGCTCCCCACCTGCAGGGGAGTCGCTTCACAAGTGGTGAAGCAGGTCTGCAGCTGTCTGTCTCTCTCCCCCTCCTGTCTTCCCCTCCTCTCTCCATTTCTCTCTGCCCTACCCAAGAACAACAACATCAATAACAACAATAATAATAACTACAACAATAAAAACAACAAGGGCAACAAAAAGGGAAAATGAATAAATAAATATTTTTTAAAAGAATTTTTAAAAGGTTCATTCCTCTCAGTAAATATCATATAATCTTCCATTCTACGTAAAATTTCTACTGGAAATAAGAACACAGGTAAGATATGGTCACTACTCCTAGGGAGCCTTTGAGCTTTATTTTGAAAAGGAATAAAACAAGTATAGAAATGTGAAGCTAAGGGGCCAGGTAGTGGGGGGGAACTACATAACATAAAAGGATACCGCACTTCACATTTTGCCTTGGGTCAGGTTCCCAGGGAAGTAGATGCTGAGAGATTCATCTGCAGAATGTTATGGGGGGTCTGTACCCACAAAGGGCTAAGGGGAGCAGGACCGAGCTGGAGTAGGTGGACTGTGAAGGCTTGGATAGGAAGGCCTCACCTGGCCCCGTGGGGATAGGAGCTCACCTGGGATTGAGACAAGGGCTGGAGCTTTGGGCCTCATTAGCCACAATGATCACAAGTGAGCTGGCCCTGGGGAAGGGACTTAACTTTGGGTGAGGCAATTTCCTCCTGACAGCTGGAAGCTGGGAAAGCCATTGCCTCAGGAAGCAAGGGAATGAGTCCTTTACCAAGGCAAAGGTAAGATCTGAGTGGCAGACCACAGATACCTAGAAAGTATCAAAAAGGAATTATAGAGGCAAGCAAAGCCCAGGTACAAATATGTGGACTTTGATATTATTTACTTATAATTGAAAGAACATTAGGTACAGTCTAAATATCCAGTAATCAGAAAGTGATTAAAAGAATAAATTTGAAAGGTGAAACACCATGTCACTATTATATTTTATTTATTTATTTATTGCCTCCAGGGTTATCACTGGTGCTCGATGCCCGCACTACGAATCCACTGCTCCTGGAGGCCATTTTTTCCCTTTTGTTGCCCTTGTTGTTTATCTGTGTTGTTGTTACTATTATTGTTGTCATTGTTGTTAGATAGACAGAGAAATGGAGAGGAGGGGAAGACAGAGACGAGGAGAGAAAGATAGACACCTGGAGACCTGCTTCACCACTTCTGAAGTGAACCCTGTAGGTGGGGAACCTGAAGACCTGGATCCTTCTGCCGGTCCTTGCACTTTGCGCCACGTGAGCTTAACCCTTTCATTTTTTGCGTTGCGCAAAGAGCAAGGACTGTTGGAAGGATCCCGGTTCGAGCCCCGGCTCCCTACCTGCTGGGGAGTCGCTTCACAGGCGGTGAAGCAGGTCTGTAGGTGTCTGTCTTCCTCTCCCCCTCTCAGTCTTCCTTTTCTCTCTCCATTTCTCTCTGTCCTATCCAACAACAATGACATCAATAACAACAGCAACAATAAAAACAAGGGCAATTAAAGGGATAATAAATAAATATAATAAAATAAAGTTTTAAAAAATAGATAAAACTACAGTGGTTGTGATGATACAGAATAGTAATTTCTTTTTTTATTTATTTAATTTCCCTTTTGTTGCCCTTGTTTTTTATTGTTGTTGTAGTTATTGTTGTTGTTGTTTATGTTATTGTTGGATAGGACAGAGAGAAATGGAGAGAGGAGGGGAAGACAGAGAGGGGGAGAGAAAGACAGACACCTGCAGACCTGCTTCACCGCCTGTGAAGTGAACCCCCTGCAGGTGGGGAGCTGGGGGCTCTAACTGGGATCCTTATGCGGGCCCACCTGTGCTTAACCCGCTGCACTACCGCCCGACTCCCAATTTTGAACTTCTTTTGCCTTGGAATTTTTTACTTAAATAGAATTTGTATGTAAACCCCAAAAGGGAACAAGATCACCATGACAGTACTCTACTTAGGGGGGGATAGGGAGGGAGAATGGAAGAACAAGGAGAAGGGGTGGGAAACCCTCTGGTTGGTTCTCTCCTTCACCCTCCCTCACCTCACCCACACCCCCTGCAGACCCTTGTTGGGTCCCTTTACCTCCTGCTTCATAGACCTCTGCAGCCTTCATCACCAGTCTGTTGGCGCATCTCAGTGTGGACACACCAGTCACGAGATATATAAATGTCTATCGCAGGATGCCCATAGGCCAACTACTAAACACCTTAGTCTTGGCTTCCTCGTCTGAAGACAATGAAGCTCATACCACTGGCCACATGAAAAATGGTTCAAGAGGGGGTCAGTCGGTAGCATAGCGGTTAAGCACAGGTGGCTCAAAGCGCAAGGACCAGCATAAGAATCCCTGTTCAAGCCCCTGCCTCCCCACCTGCAGGGGAGTCGCTTCACAGGTGGTGAAGCAGGTCTGCAGGTGTCTGTCTTTCTCTCCTCCTCTCTGTCTTCCCCTCCTCTCTCCATTTCTCTCTGCCCTATCCAACAAATGACGACATCACTAACAACAATAAGAAGAACTACAACAAAAATGAAAAAAACAAGGACAACAAAAGGAAAAATAATAATAAAAAAAGACTTGAACTTTAAAAAAAATGGTTCAAGAATTGAATGAGTAAATCTATGCATAAGCAACTAGACTCGTGGCTAGTAAATGGTGCCTGCCATTGTCATTTGCTGCTCTGTCCATATCAGAAATCAAAATTAGAAGAATGTTGTATTGCAAAAGATTCATGGGGATGTAAATGTGGGAGGAGGTGTAGAGGGCCTTGGAGTCCTGGTCCACAATGGTGAGAAAGGACCTACGCTGGGGAGGAAGAGTGTTTTGCAGACAAATATTTAATTATAAAGTTGTGTGTTTGGTTAACACTATTATCATTCATTTCACTGGTAAAATTGTTTCTGCTAAATTATGCCATGCTCGGTCTTTTATTTTGAAAAAAAAAAAGTTTAGGGAGAAACATAGAAACGTACTGGAGGGGGCCGGGTGGTGGCGCACCTGGTTGAGCACACACATGACAGTGCGCAAGGACCCAGGTTCAAGGCCCCTGTCCTCACCTGCAGGGGGAAAGCTTCACAAGTGGTGAAGCTGTGCTGCAGGTGTCCGTCTCCCTCTCTATCTTTCTCTCCCTACTCAATTTCTGACTTTTTCTATCAAATAAATAAAGATATGAAGGAAAGAGAAAGAAAGGAAGGAGGGAGGGAGGGGAGAGAGGGAGAGAGGAAGGAAAGAAAAAGAAAGGAAGAAAGAAAGAAAGAAATAGAAAAAAGAAAAATGGGAGTCAAGCGGTAGCATAGCAGGTTAAGCGTGGGTGGCGCAAAGCGCAGGGACCGGCCTAAAGATCCCGGTTCGAGCCCCCGGCTCCCCACCTGCAGGGGAGTCGCTTCACAGGCGGTGAAGCAGGTCTGCAGGTGTCTGTCTTTCTCTCCCCCTCTCTGTCTTCCCCTCCTCTCTCCATTTCTCTCTGTCCTATCCAACAACGACAACATCAATAACAACAATTATAACTACAACAACGAAACATCAAGGGCAACAAAAGGGAATAAATAAAATATATATTAAAAAGAAAGGAAGGGAGTAAAGAAGAAAGAAAGAAAGGAAGGAAGGAAGGAAAGAAAGAAAGAAAGAAAGAAAGAAAGAAAGAAAGAAAGAAAGAAAGAAAGAAGGAAGTAAGGAAAGAAAGTCCTTGCAGCGCTGTCCTTGCAGCGCCGTCCTTGCAGGGATGGTACCGGTGATTTTGCCTGTCTCCACCTGGAATTCCCTTCATAATGGTGTGTGTGACAATGCTCCCCAGACCTCAGCACTTCTCACTGAACTGTGTGCTTAAACACACATGTGCCTCAGCTTCCATTGCTAGTGCCAGTTTCATCCTTGCTATTGACAAGAGCAGCTGTGTAGGATCCCTGTGACAAAGCACTTTTTGTTGAACTAGCTCTGTGAAATCATGGTGGCTTTTGGTTCCTGTTGATACTAAACCACTACCTCAAATTCCTCATCGACTGGCAACCTGGGGTAGCTCCATATTTCTGCAGGCTGACTCAGAATCCTTTCTCTTTAGTAGAATTCAGACAAAGAATAAGTAAGCTGCTGAGGAGTAAGTGAGCGCAAAAACACGCATGTGGATGAGTGGAATGTCCGTGGAGAGACCAGCAGAAATGGACTCCCCGTGGCTTCCACTCCCGAGTCCCAACAAGGGTTGCGTCCCTGGCGGTGTTTCTCAAGCCCCTCGAACAGTCTGTAGCTGTGGCAACCTCATTCAAGAGCAACAGCAACCACCAGTTAGACTATATTCGTGTGTCATTTTCGTGTATCATTAAGAAAACTCTTGTCCGTGGCTTCATAATCAACAGTGGGGTACCACATGACGACTGAGGAAGGCAACAAGGAGTGTGATGAATGCCCAGCATCTCCTAAAGCGACAGCAGCGAATCTGAACTCACTGCTGTAGGCTCAGCACGGTGTACTGAGCCCGAGTGTTCAAGGACTGGAAAGCCAGCTTACAGGAAAAAATGAAGGAAGGAAGGAAGGAAGGAAGGAAGGAAGGAAGGAAGGAAGGAAGGAAGGAAGGAAGGAAATCTGAATCTCGGGATTTTTTAAAGTTGGATGTAATCTTAAGAGTTTTTAGTCTAGAAAGTAACTCCAGAAATTCCCATACTTGGGGCAGGTGGCTCACCTAGCTAAGTGCACACATTCCAGTGGGAAAGCCCCTGGTCCCCACCTGCAGGAGGAAAGCTTCACGAGTGGTAAAACAGGGCTGCAGGTGTCTCTCTGTCTCTTTCCCTCTCTATCTCCCCCTCCCTTCTCAACTTCTCTCTGTCTCTAACAATAAATAATTTTTTTAATTCCAACTCTCTTGCAGCCTAGAGAAGCAGTGTCCATGAAGCAAGTCTTCAGGCCCAAAACTAGGATCTGTGGTCAGAGTGTGTCAGGCACCAGGCCCGGATGACTGTACAGCGTGACTCTGTTTGAGGGGTGTAAGAAAGCAGGTGAGGGGCTGGGTGGTGCTACAGCCAGCAGAGCACACATGATGCAACACGCAAGAAGCAGGGCTCCACCCCCCAGTCCTATCTAGAGGGTGGCAGCTGCACAAGCAGTGAAGCAATTCAGCAAGCATCTTTCCTTCTCTCTTCCTCTCTCTCCCCTATTGTTTCTATCCAATAAATAGCTGAAATATTTCTAAAAGAAAAAAAAATGAAGGGCTGGGCAGGGGTACACCTGGTAGAGTGCACACATTACCAAGCAAAAGGGCCAGGGTTCAACCTCCCAGTCCCTACTTGTAAGGGGGGGGGGGGGGGTCATGAGCAGTTAGAGCAGTGCTACAGGTCTCCCTCTCCCTTACTTTCTCTTTCTTCCTCACCTTTTCCCTCTTCCTCTCTCCTAAAAAAGAAAAGAAAAGATCCACTGGGAACAGTGGAGCCCTCATGCAGGCACTGAGCTCCGACAACAACCCCAGTGGCAAAAAAAAAAAAATCCAAAAGATAGACACAGGAGCAAAACAACTTCACACATCCCCCAACACCATCCTCCTGTGAGGGTGGGAGCCCCTCTGCTGGGGACAGTGACTTGAAGCTGAGGCTCTGGACCACGCTGGCTCTCTAGCCCTGGCAACTATGAGAGAAGAGCTGTCCTCAGCCTGCATTTTCCACCTGGTGAGCTTTTTAAAATAATTAAATGGTGAGGGTGGAGGTAAAGCATAATGGTTATGCAAAGAGACTCCTGAGGCCTCCAAAGTTCAAGCTTCACTCCCCCAAACCATCATAAACCAGAGCTGAGCAGTGCCCTATAAAATAAATTTAAAAAAATAAATAAATGGGAGTCAGGCAGTAGTGCAGCTGGTTAAGCACAGGTGGCTCAAAGCGCAAGGACCAGCGTAAGGATCCCGGTTCAAGCCCCCGGCTTCCCACCTGCAGGGGAGTCGCTTCACAGGCGGTGAAGCAGGTCTGCAGGTGTCTGTCTCTCTCTCTCCTCCTCTCTGTCTTCCCCTCCTCTCTCCACTTCTCTCTGTCCTATCCAACAACAACGACATCAATAACAACAACAATAATAACTACAACAATAAAACAACAAGGGCAACAAAAGGGAATAAATAAATAAATAAATAATTTTTAAAGAGATTTCTTTAAAATAAATAAATAAACAATCAAAGAGTTTGATCTAGTCCATTTCGCCATATGCAAGACCCAAGCTCAGATCTAACCCCCACCACACTGAATAATGGTTTGGTGCTGTGGTTTCTTTTCATGCTCTCTCTCCCCCTCTGCCTCTATCTTTAGAGTAAAAAATAAAAATTATTTAAAATTACCAAAGAGTGGGAGCCGGGCGGTAGTACAGCGGGTTAAGCACACGTGGCGCAAAGTGCAAGGACCGGCATAAGGATCCCGGTTCAAGCCCCTGGCTCCCCACCTGCAGGTCTGCAGGTGTCTGTCTTTCTCTCATCCTCTCTGTCCTCCCCGTCTCTCTCTGTTTCTCTCTGTCCTATCCAACAATGACGACATCAACAACAATAACTACAACAATAAAACAACAAGGGCAACAAAAGGGAATAAATAAATAAATATTTAAAAAAAAAAAAAAAACACCAAAGAGTGACCCAGGAGACAGTATAGTGCATAAAGAATTGGATTCTCAGGGGTCGGGCTGTAGTACAGGGGGTTAAGCGCACATGGAGCAAAACTCCAGGACCACGTAAGGATCCCGGTTCCCAGTTCCAGCCCCCGACTCCCCACCTGCAGGGGGGGTCACTTCACAAGCAGTGAAGCAGGTCTGCAGGTGTCTCTCTTTCTTCATCTCTGTCTTCCCCTCCTTTCTTCATTTCTCTCTGTCCTATCTGGCAACAACAACATCAATAACAACAATAATAATAAACACAATGATTTAAAAAAAGACAACCAAAAGGGAAAATAAATTTTTAAAAAATTAAAAAATAATTGGATTCTTAAGCATGAGGCCTTGAGTGCTATGTCTGGAATCACATTGCCAGTGATGCTCTGCTTCTCTGACCCTCTCTCTTTCTCCTGAGTAAATAAATAAAATTTTAAATTGAAACAAACAAACAAAACAAAAAACTGCTAAAGACTTAGCTCCACCCAGATGGATTGAATCAAAATCTTCTAAGTAAGTGGTGGTGGCAGACATCCTACTATTTAAAAGCTGTCTGAGTGATTCTAATATGCAGTCAGAGTTGAGTTCCACTGTTACAGAGAGATAAGCAGTTTGCCTATCTGATGGAACCTGAGCAGCCCCAAGAGATCAGCCCATTTAGAAATAGTCCCAACCTCCTTCACATGCTTCTCTCTATGATCTAACATAGTTTCAGAGGTCTGCCTTCCCAGCCCACATCATTACTATGCTGCTGCTGGCTTTCTCACTCACTCAACAGAAATTAACCTCTTCTCAGCCCACATCAGCAATCGATATATGAATATGGATGGCCTTCAAAGATGGCCTTCACCTGCCTTTAATTTGTACTCACAGGGGTCGATGTTCAGACATTAACAGAAAAGCATAGTGATCAGGGCTGGGAGGTAACATAATGGTTCTGCAAAAGACTTTCTTGCCTGAGCCTCTGAAGTCCTAGGCTCAACCCTCTACACCACTATAAACCAGAGCTAAGAAATGCTCTAGTGGAAAAAAAAAAAGGGGGGGGGGAATGCAGAAAGAGGGAATTACAATTTGAAGCAAAACTTAGAACCCCCCACACACACACTGGTGGTTTCATTGTCTAAAAAAGAGCCGCCCCAGCTGGAAGGTGCTTGTGTTCAGCAAGATGAGCAAAGAAGCTAAAGACAAACACCAGATGCTTTCACTTTCATGTGGAATCAAGACAATAAAATACAGAACTTGGGGGGGGGGGGTGGGAAACAGAAGATATCAAATTGTCTCTTATACTTTGTGAGAAGAACATGGTGATTGTCACTGGGAAGAAAGGTGGGGGGCACAGAGTTTTAGTGGTTTTATAGCTTGTGATCTTACGGCCATGCAAACCACTATTAAATCACTAATACGTTTTTTTTTAAATATTCATTCCCTTTTGTTGACCTTGTTTTACTGTTGTAGTTAGTATTGTTGTTATTGATGTCATTGTTGTTGGATAGGACAGAGAGAAATGGAGAGAAGAGGTAAAGACAGAGGGAGAGAGAAAGACAGACACCTGCCAACCTGCTTCACCGTCTGTGAAGTGACCCCCCTGAGGTGGGGATCGGGGGCTCGAACTGGGATCCTTAGGCCGGTCCTTGTGCTTTGTGCCACCTGCACTTAACCCGCTGCACTAATACATTTTTTTATAAATTTTTAGAAACATTTTATTTATTTATGAGAAAGATAGGAGGAGAGAGAAAGAACCAGACATCACTTTGGCACATGTGCTGTTGGGGATCAAACTCGGGACCTCATGCTTGAGAGTCCAAAGCTTTAGCACTGCGCCACCTCCCAGACCACACTAGTACATTTTTTAAAGTAGAAGGAAAAAGAAAAACCTCTATACTGAAGGAATAAAAATAAAATAAAATTTTTTTAAAACCTAGCCACTCTCAAAGGAGGTTTATAAGCCATGAAAAAACATACTTTTCAGCTACTTAAATATTTTGAGTTCTATTTTAAAGACAGTAGTGGCATCAGGGGTGTGTTTAGAATGTTCTAAATAGATTTTTCTCATCTTCCTGAATAGTGCTTCAACTACCTACGAGTCTCTAACACTGTTGGCATTTATCTGCTAAGGTTAAATTTAGTTCCTGAGACACTCATTCAGTGGCTACTCACTACTTAATTCAGTCGTATGTCCTAGGAACTGGTGTTTTAGTGTGGGTATTTAAAGTAAAACCTAAAATGGAATTTTGAGCACCCTTCTGATAAGACCAGACTAATTTAAAATCACTCTCAAAGAGTAGTTGAAAAGTGATTCTGCTTCCTCGCCCTTGGGTTTTTGTTATTTTGCTTTGTGTTTATTTGTTTTGTTTTGCTTTGCTTTGCTTTGCTTTGTTGTCACCAGGGTTTCACCACTCTCGGTCAACCTTTTTCAGATAAAGACACAGAGAGGCAAAGACACCTTAGCACTAGCATTTCCCCCAGTGTAGGAAGGGCTGAACTCAAAGCTGAGTTGTGTACATGGCAAAGCAAAGCAAACACACGACCCAAGAGGGATATTCTGCCAGCCCTGCTTCGTTGGATCTGATGACTGATTACCTTTGGGGGGGGGGGTGTCATCAGCTTCTCTATTATTTCCTTTTAAAAGATTTATTTATCAATGAGAATGAGAGAGAGGGAGAGACAACCAGAGCATTTTCACTCTGGCACAGACATTGCCAGGGATCAAACTCAGGACTTCACCTCGAGAGCTGAGGGTCTAGCAGTTTATCAGCTGCACCTCCTCCCAGGCCACTGATAACTGTTTCAACGTAGATACCAGACCGCAGAGGTGGCTCATGCGTTACATGAGCGGTAGAGCACACTGACACCTCCCCTCCACTAAAATCAAATAAAAGGCATACCCAAAATTTGTGGCTGCTCTTCTGTAAATGAGGACTTTAGATCAAGAACTGGTCAGAGGGGGACTGGGCAGTAGTACAGTGGGTTAAGCACACGTGGCACAAAGTACAAGGCGTAAGGATCCCGGTTCAAGCCCCCAGCTCCCCACCTGCAGGGGGTTTGCTTTGCAAGAGGGGAAACAGGTCTGCAGGTGTCTATCTTTCTCTCTCCCCTCTTGATTTCTCTCTGTCCTATCCAACAGCAATAACAATAACAACTACTACAAGGGCAACAAAATGGGGGAAATGGCTTCCAGGAGCAGTGGATTCATAGTCCAGGTACCCCAGTGATAACCCTGGAGGCAAAAAGAAAGAAAGAAAGAAAGAAAGAAAGAAAGAAAGAAAGAAAGAAAGAGAGAGAGAGAGAGAGAGAGAGAGGAAGGAAGGGAGGGAGGGAGGGAGAGAAAAAGAAAGGAAGGATGAAAGAGAGAAAGAAAAAAGAAAGAAAGAAAGAAAGAAAGAAAGAAAGAAAGAAAGAAAGAAAGAAAGAAAGAAAGGAAGGAAGGAAGGAGGGAAGGAAGAAGGAAAGAAGAAAACGAACTGGTCAGTTTTAGGATTTCAGAGCAAAGCTCAGCCATCTTCCATATGTAGCAGCTTTTCTTGAGAAATACTTGGGCTTACTCTGGGCTTTAGAAGAGACTCAACGGTTAGCCATGGACCACTTTGCCCGCGACAGATTCAGCGTCATCTAGGCCACCAAGGCATCGAGTCAGGTGGGCAACAGCATTCCATTCTCAGATCAAACAGCGTGTAGAAGACCGGGCTCCACGGTTTGAGCCCCCAGCTCCCCACCTGCAGTAGGGGGTGGGGGTCGCTTCACAAGCAGTGAAGCAGGTCTGCTGGTGTCCCTCTCTCTGTCGTTCCCTCCTCTCTCAATTTCTCTCTGTCCTATCCAACAACAACAAGGGTACTAACAATAGTAACAATAACAACAATGGCAACAAAAATGAAAAAATTGGCCTCCAGGAACAGTGGATTTATAGTACTGCCGGGCTGGGCTAGCTTCACCTGTGGTAGAGAGATGACCAAGGACTCATGGCTGGGAAGCAGTATCTCATTTTCTAATCAGATACATCGCCTTTTATGCATCTCTTCATCGGAAGTGTTAGAGGAAAGGAAATGACTAGGAGAGGGGGCGGGGCAAAAAAAGACCAGGAACAGAACATAGAAAGCTTCCATCTACCCAGTGGGGATGAAACCAACACCCTGCAGGCAGGGCGGGACTCAGGTAAAACAGTGAAAAAAAAAAAAAAAAAAGAAGAAGACCCGGGCTCCAAAAGGCCCTGAAGATACAAATATTCTGTGAAGACGTGGCCTACAGGACCATGGCCTTTCGTCCTGTTATACTACCGTCTCTCTCCCAGCTCACACCTGTAATTTCACAGGATGTCCCTGTCATCAGCTAACTCACGAAAACGTGGGTCTCGTTAGCAGGAGGTTCTGGGCAACATGCAGACACCACCTCAAAGCAGAACAGCGACCGCTCTACAACTCTCTTCTGGGACACTCGTGACAGATAGTGGCGAAGGGGAATACTCCCGGTGGGCAGCATTACGAGCAGTGCACCTGTCTGTCCATTGTGTTTGGAAGGAGAAATGGACAGAGTTAGGAGTTTACATCATGGTGGAGGGAGGGCCCAGTGATAACCCTGGAGGCAAAAAAAAAAAATTCCATCTGGGGGTGCTGGTAGCGTAGTGGGTGAAGTGCACGTCTCTGTCTTCCCCTCCTCTCTCCATTTCTCTCTGTCCTATCTAGCAACAAAGAGAAGAACCTCAGGAGTGAAAAAGAATCTACGTGATGTCTTGAACTGTGAACAGTTTGGCTGTAGGAACTCAGAAATAAGAAAACTGGAAAGTGAGACTGGAGAAAAGGTATATGCATAGACCTCTCCGACGGGGGAAGAATATAAGCACATTCTTCATAGATGTTCGCCAACAGGTGTCCACAAAGGATTTCTTTCTTTTTATTTATTTATTTATTTATTTTTAAAAGGAGACATTAACAAAACCATAGGATAAGAGGGGTACAACTCCACACAATTCCCACCACCCAATCTCCATATCCCACCCCCTCCCCTGATAGCTTTCCTATTCTTTATCCCTCTGGGAGTATGGACCCAAGGTCATTGTAGATGCAGAAGGTAGAAGGTCTGGCTTCTGTAATTGCTTCCCCGCTGAACATGGGCGTTGACAGATCGATCCATACTCCCAGCCTGCCTCTCTCTTTCTGTAGTGGGATGACACTCTGGAGAAGCAGAGCTCCATGACACATTGGTGGGGTTTTCTGTCCAGGGAAGTCTGGTCGGCATCGGCATCTGGAACCTGGTGACTGAAAAGAGAGTTAACATACAAAGCCAAACAAATTGTTGACCAATCATGGACCCAAAGGCTGGAATAGTGCAAATGAAGTGTTGGAGGGTCCTCCATTTTTTAGATAGCTAGTAAGCATATTTTAGTTTTATTCCAAAAGGCCTGTGGCTATACTAGTTTTTCCTTTTTTTCTCTCTCTAAGCCTGAAATCTGTTATGCAAGTGGATCCAAGTTATTGTCTGGGGAGATGATGTCATGGCTGAAAAAAGGACCAGAAAGCTGGGTCAGGTAAGAAAGTAGCTCCCTAATATGGGAAAGGGGTGTAAATATTGCTGACTGTAAACCCCGATCTATTTGATTTGGTTTGGGGCCCATATTCAGCTTAGGAGCCTATGTGCCCTCTGCATCCCTATAGATCTGAGCTCACATTCTGTGGTCATGAGTAGGAACATTCCAAGCTGCCCCAATATTGACCCATCTTCCTCAGGTGTAGCATAGAGTATGTTGTCCAGCCTCCCTCCAGAGGATGGAACATTCTCTACCAAGTTGAGGGCAAGGTCCTATGGGGGCCCACAGAGGGTCTATTTTGTTGTTCCTGATAGAGATGACCAGTAACAATGGAGAGAGGGATCTGAGGTCTAAGCCCATCATGTCTGTTTGGGAATCTCAGGACTCCCCGACTAGGGCCCCAGCTGATGGGGTGGCCTGATAGTGACTAAAGAGTCATCGTTAAAGTCTGCCAGTCTCTTGCCCTTATTCAGCTTTTTCAGTCCTTGCTTTGCTAAAGTTAGCAACTTAGACTCACTAAAGTTAATTACTATGGGCAGAGGTCAATAGCATAATGGTTATGCAAAGAGACTCTCTTGCCTGAGGCTTTGGAAAGTCCCAGGTTAGATCTCCCACCCCACCATAAGCCAGAGCTGAGCAGTGCTCTGATAAAAAAAAAAAAAAAAAGGAAAATAATAATAATAAAATGAACTCAACCACTACCACAGCAGAGACATGATGCCAGTCCCTGGGGTGACCTGCAAGATGAAATTTTGATTAATTGGACCACTTTCATGAAATGTGACACCATTTTACTCTTACTGAATACAGGAAATCTCGTTTTGAAACTTAGTCTGGATATTAATTTGTGTTCCCTGTAATACTTCTGCCAAAACTACCATCTGTGTACTTACAGGAGCCCTATCCACCATCATGTTGATCTCTATGTTGTTGTTTTTTTTTAAGCAAATTTTAAAAAAAATTTTATTTATTTATTTTCCCTTTTGTTGCCCTTGTTGTTTTGTATTGTTGTTGTAGTTATCATTGTTGTTGTTATTGATGTCGTCGTCGTTAGGCCAGAGAGAAATGGAGAGAGGAAGGGAAGACAGAGAGGGGGAGAGAAAGAGAGACACCTGCAGACCTGCTTCACCTCCTATGAAGCGACTCCCCTGCAGGTGGGGAGCTGGAGGCTCAAACCAGGATCCTTACACCAGTCCTTGTGCTTTGCGCCACGTGCACTTAACCCGCTGTGCTACAGCCTGACTCCCAATATAATTTTTTTTAGTATTTACTTATTTATTCTCTTTTGTTGCCCTTGTTTTTGTTTTTGTTGTTGTTTTTGTAGTTATTGTTGTCTTCCTTGTTGGATAGGACAGAGAGAAATAGAGAGGAGGAGAAGACAGAGAGGGGGAGAGAAAGGTAGACACCGGCAGACCTGCTTCACCGCTTGTGAAGTGTCTTCCCTGCAAGTGGGGAGTTGGGGGCTCGAACCAGGATCCTTACGACGACGGACGGTCCTTGTGCTTTGCACCACCTGCACTTAACCCACGGTGCTACCACCCAACTCGCTATAATTTTTTTTCCCCCTTTCATAGCCAGGATTCACAAGTCCAGGAAGCAAAGAGTGAAAATGTGAAACCATTTTGTTACCTCCTAATAAGTGACCCATTAACAAAAGTTTACTTCCTATCCTTGAGCCTTTATGTTCTACTGGTCTAAAGACCTTAATTCCAAAAGTTGGGCCACTCCCACCAGTAGACAAACCAGTCATTACATTGAGCTGGGAACTGAGATACCACCAAGCAAGCCACTTTGAGCTCAAGTTCCTGAAGCAACGAAGACAAGCAGATTGAGGTGGTACAGTGGATCGGACTCTCAAACATGAGGAACTGAGTTCAGTCCTCAGTAGCGCATATACCAAAGTGACGCTGTGGTACTTTTCCTTCCTTATCCTCTCTGCTTTTAGCAGAGGCTAAGTTAACTCACACTTCCTAACTGGACTGTATGTTATTCATCATTACGTACAAACTCAACTAGCTTGCCTCACAGTTTCAACATTCAGTCTTCAGTATCCTGATGGAGAGCTGGCATTCAACACCCTAATGCATTGTCATTCGGGGTCCCCAGTAAAGACTTCAAGATAGCAATGGGTCAGATGGAATTTTTTTGTTTGTTTCCAGGGTTATTGCTGGAGCTCAGTGCCTGCTTTATGAATCCACTGCTTCTGGAGGCTATTTTTTTTCCCTTCTATTGCCCTTGTTGTTTATTGTTGTTATTGCTGTCGTCATTGTTAGGACAGAGAGAAATGGAGAGGAGAGGAAGACAGAGATGTGCACTTCACCCTCTGCGCTACCAGGTCCCCAGATGGAATTTTTTTTTTTTTTGCCTCCAGGGTTATCGCTGGGGCTTGGTGCCTGAATCCACTGCTCCAGGAGGCCATTTTTTCCCCATTTTTTGTTATTATTGCTGTTGTTGTTGGATAGAACAGAGAGAAATCGAGGAGGGGGAAACAGAGATGGGGAGAGAAAGACAGACACCTGCAGATCCCCTTCATCTCTTATGAAGTGCCACCCTCCTCCCCACCCCACCCCACGCAAGTGGGGAACTGGGGACTGGAACCCAGATTCTTGCACTGGCCCTTGTACTTCATGCCACGTGTGCTTAACTTGGTGTGCTACTGCCAACCCCCAGAATTGTTCATTCTTAACGCATGCTGCTAGCACTGGAGGTTGTGCAATGCATAAAGCACTGGACTCTCCAGCACCAAATTCCAAGTTTGATCCCAGACATCACATGCGCCAGAGTGATATTCTGGTTCTCTCTCCCTCTCTCATAAATAAAGAATTAAAAAAATATGCTAGTTAGCAATGCAAAATAGCCCAAGTACAGTAGTCCAGTTAATAAGAAAATAGGAAACCCCTATTTAAACTGGTTCAGGTAAACATAACTCAAGCGTACATATCCCCACATGGGGGAAAACACAAGATGCAGACAGTTGCTGTCAGTCATTTCTTTTTATTTACAGTTTGTGTCCAATGCAAATCAATTCCATAACATGAGAAGTTACTATGAATCAAAGCATAAATACACAAACACAATATACAACCCAAAATAGATGTACAGCATTCAGGTAGGAGACAAAGAGGGGCGAGGGGCGTT
This sequence comes from Erinaceus europaeus, assembly GCF_950295315.1. Classification (NCBI taxonomy): domain Eukaryota; kingdom Metazoa; phylum Chordata; class Mammalia; order Eulipotyphla; family Erinaceidae; genus Erinaceus; species Erinaceus europaeus. The sequence goes on along the minus strand of NC_080165.1, from coordinate 143,983,253 downwards.
CATTCACACACACAGTAGCTTGAGATTCATTGGTTATGGTTGGTCCCGAGTAGATCTCTAACGGCAGAAGAAAAAAAAAAAAAGACTGATTATCAAGACTACTGCGGCCATGTTAGGTACTGGAACATCGAAGCATCAGTGTGTGAACATGCGAACAAAAGACTTCAAGGAGTGTCTGTCTTTTAAAAAAGAATTGTGTGCATTGAGGCATCTGTGAAAAGGTTTATTTTCTGGAATCAAGCCCACTGTGGGTTTAGGACCAAATTTTAACTATCTAAAGAATACTGACTGAAAACAGAAAGTGTTCCAAATGTGACTATCCCGATTCATTAAAAAAAAAAAAAAAGTATTTACAGAAAGAGTATAAAAGTTTATCTGGATTTAACACAAATTAGGCTTACAGTCTTCACTTCTCAAATATTTGATTTATATTTTTGGCTCCTTTGTATATATGCTTTATTAATTTCAAGATGTCAATTTTACCATCAGAACAGATCATTTCAAATTATATTTTTTTAAAAAAGAATTTGACATATGCATTAACAAAAAGCATTTTGAAATTAGTTGAGGTCAAGGTACTTATACTCTTTGGAAATGAGTTTAACTAAATGAAAATCAGGTGCTCTTGTAGAACAGTAATATGTGATTAAGTTTATAAGCAAGTTATACTCATTAAACTTGGATTTGGGGTAGATTCCTCATTAGGCTGGCACTTATCAATTCCTACATTAAAAAACTCAAATGAAACATCAAATCCAAAGCTGGAGAGGAAAGGAGTTCAGCTCTTGAGACAACAATGGTAACTTTAGAATTTAAAAACTTGAGTGTATCAGCATTAAGTTAGTACTATGGAAACAATACATAGAGGATGGACAGTAGTACACCTGGAGTCCTCTCTAACGTACACAGAGTCATAGAAGCGTCTTATATGACCTAACTGCCTCATCGATTTAATGAACCAAATGAAAACTGAATCTCTGTTCTACATCCCATCTCTATTAAGATAAAATCTATCCTTATTTTTCAGGTAGAGATTGAGAAATCCCTATTTTTTTAAAGCCACATTTCAGGAAATCATCTCTTCACTAATTAATTGGGGATGTTGTCTTTCTTCATCTTGTGCACGAGAAACTCCAGATTCAATATTGGCATCCACCACTTCATCAGATGCTTCTCGTCTGTTCAAGCCAATCAAATTCGAGATCCAACCTTTTCGGTGTCGGCGAGACAAGGTGATGAGGCGTGATGAGGTGGCAGATTCACAGAAGACCTGTTTTTTCTTCTTTTTTTTCCTTGTCACACTGAATGAAATCTAGGCGTCGTCCGGATTGAGTTTAGAAGATGGGGAAGTACAGACGTTTCTTGACCTGAGTCTCTCTCTAACAGCAGAGATGAAGGAGGGAGAACAAGACCAGGAGGAGAGTGAGTGTTGGCTGCAGTGCCGCATCACTTGCGCTGGTGGCTCTAGTTGGGCCTGGGGCCATCGTCGTCGTTGTCGTAGAGATGCTATGAGAGGAGTTACTGGGGCCTGCAGCTACTACAGCAGTTGTATTGTCTGCGTAAATCTGGAACATAAGAAGTACCACTTATAAATGTCCGCAAGCCACAGCTGATTCTTCACGCACTCACTTAGCCTACACTTTGCCCACCCTTGTCTTTCATTCTTTACGATGGGAGAGCTGGCACTTTTCCACAACTATACTGACTTACCGGGACTACAGAAAGGTTTCTTCTGTTTTCCCGGAAAAGGTCGGACTTAAAGTAACACAATTTGCTTTTATGGTTTTTTGTTTTAAAGCTTTTTTATTTATTTATTAGTGAGAAACATAGGAGGAGAGAGAAGCAGACATAATTCTGGTACATGTGCTGCCAGGCATTGAACTCGGGACCTCATACTTGAGAGTTCAATGCTTTATCCACTGCACCACCTCCCATGACCACTGTTTTTGTTTTTTGTTTATCTTTATTTTTCTTTTTTAAGAGAGACAGAAACAAGAGAGGGAAAGAGACCACAGTAGCAGGCTTCCTTCCCCCAGGGCAATATGGGCCAGGCTCCAACCTGCATTGCCCATATAGTAAATCAATGCCCTATCCAAGTGAGCTACTCCACCAAGCCTAAAAGTTGCACCATTTGAATCTCAAAATGCTGTTAAAACAGGGCCAGCTGGTGGCACAGCTAGTTAAATGCATACAGTACATTGTGCAAGGCCCGGGTTCAAGCCACTGGTTCCCACTTCAGGCAAGACTGCAGGCATCCCTCTTCCCCTCCAATTCTGTCTCTATCCAATAATAAATAAAAATAAATTTTTAAAAAGTAATTACTATTATTTTTAAAAAGGACTGTTAAAAAAAGACTATTAAGACTTGAGACAATACTAGAATTAAGTTACTATATCCACCCTGGATTTTCCAATTATCTTTCATCTGCTTTGGCTTTAAGTTATTGGGGAAGGGGGTATGGAGTGCCATTTTTGCTCCCTTGAAATTATAATCCTCAAAGGGCCGGGTAGTGACACACCTGAGCACACATGTTACAATGCTCAAGGACCTGGGTTCAAGCTCCCAGTCCCCACTTGCAGGGGGAAAGCTTCCCGAGTGGTAAAACATATCTGTAGGTATCTGTCTCTCTTCCTTTCTATCTCCCCTTCCTTTTTGATATCTGGTTGTCTCTATCCAATAAAGATAACTAAAATGTTTAAAAATTTTAAACTTCAAATATGGGCAATTTGCTTTAAATTGAAAAATAGAATGAACTCTTAACACAAAAATGACTTTATCCAGAACGAGGTGGGATGCCTTCACGGAAGCCACCACTGGAGTTGGGAAAAGCATTCAGGCAGGGTAACCCACTGGTCACTAAAAATCAGGACTGTCGCCAAGAAGCAATGTCCCAGGCGCCTGATCCCCACAGATTTTTCAAGTCACAAAATGCACAGTCCAGTGGACACGTGATAATCTCTCCTTTGTCACTGAACAAAGGCAGATGGGAGATTTCAGCTCTCACAGCAGGGACGGTTTACAAGGGTTCTGATTACAGGCGGGACAGAGGACTCCCGCACCAAGCGGTTCTGCACCACACGCATGTGCACAGGGCTGCCTATTAATCCAAAGAACAAACTGCTTTGTTGGAGAACAAGTCATTAAGCAACACTGACTAAAAGAAATGTACAAATCCTATATACAAAATAGCCTAAGCAAAACCCAAACTCCCAGATCAAGCCCAACATACTTATTGGGCACCTACTGTGTGAGGAATCGAGCGTCTCCTGAAAAGGGAATAAATCCCCCTGAAAGGAAACCACTAACAATCAGGGAAATTTTTTTAAAACAGAGCACCTCTGTTTGGAGGGCGGGGAGAGAGGGAAAGGGGTGCGTAGAATCTGACTTAGACTCTCTGGAGGTGATCTCTTCACACTCCCACAAAGAGCTTTAGTACAGGGGCGACTTTTTTTGTTTGTTTTTTGTTTTTTTTTATAAAGCCCAATGCATCATTCTAAGGTTCACTACCCTCCTCTAAATAATTTCATGTTGCTGTGTGAGCATGAAATAAGATGTCTCCTACGTTGGCTGAATTAAAACAGCTATTTTAAAATGTGGGGTTGGGAGAGGGGAATCCGGTTGGAGAGGAGATGGGGGGGAGCGTGGGTGGGTGGGTCTGGAGAGGGGGTGCAGTTTGCTTCTGGCCGCCGCGCCCCTCCCCCGCAGGAAAGGCTCCGGAGCGCAACTCGCTGCAACACAAAAGCTTCCAGCCCGCGGGCGGCGGGCGAGCTGCGCTCCCAGGTGAGCGGGCGGCTGGCTGCCCAGGGCCCGGGTCCCGCGCACCCAACTTTCCCCTGGGCTCAGCTCAGCAGACGCTCCTTCCGAAGCTGCGATGCAAGGTGGGGGAGCCCTCGCCCCACCCCACTCCACCAAGCCTGCACTCCACGTCCGAAAAGAAAAATGCCAGCATGTACGCCCCCCCACTTCAGCCTCACCCTGGCGCAGACCCAGGCCTCCCAGGGGCCCTGCCACCCGCGCTGGGGCGAGGTCGCTTCCCGGGACAGGAGACCCGAGGCGGGGGAGGCGGTGGCCGGGACGGGAACAAAGCCAGGCGGGGACTCGGGTGGCAAGGTCCCCGCCGGGCTGAGCGAGCGAGCGCGGGGCTCCGAGGTGACAAGCGGGAGAGGGCGCTGGGGTCAGGCGAGGGTCCCGCCCAGGTGTCAGCCCTGAGCCACGGGGACAGGTAACTGGGCTCCCTCCGGAGCCCCGAGACTGCTGCTATAGGAGGAGGGGCTAGCGCAGCGCCCCCACCCCCACCTCCACCTCCACCCCCAAAGGGGACAGTCCCCTTCTTTGTGTGGCGCGCTGGAGGCTCCAAAACGCTGCCGGTGGGAAGCGGGGCGCACAGACCTGCCCGGTGGTGCCTCTGGGGAGGGGCGAGCAAAGGGGGTGTTGGTGCCAGGCTGCCCGGGCAAGGGCTGGTGGAGGCTGGGGGCGGCAGGACCCCCACCCAGTCTAGCACGGAGCCGCATTGTTCCCAGCGCCCTGGATGGGGTGGGGGCTGGCCCGCGAGGGGCGGCAAGGTGCGACCCAGCGTGTCCTGCTTCACATCTGGTTGTGCTAGATTGTTTTTCCTCTTGGAGTCCCAGTCCGGGAGACTGGAAATCGGGGTTTCAGGTTCGAACCTGGGTGAGTGGGGGGGGGGGAGCGCCCCACCCTGCCCCACCCGAGGCAGCCTCCCCCCACACCCACACCCACACACGGGTGCCAGGGCCCCTCACCTGCGTGGGGAGGAGCAGCGCCAGAAGCAGCAGCCCCAGTCCCAGTCCGGCCACCATGGCTCTGCCCATGTCCGCTCCGTCGGTGCGCGGCGCGTCTCGCAGGGTGCTGGGTGCGTGGAGGAGCGCGGGCTTCGGGCGGGCGCAGGACGGTGGGGAGCGGGGCCGGCGGGCCGGGACCTTATATACCCGGGCGGCCACAATAGCCGTGACGTGGCGCCGCCCGCCCCCCGCGCTCCCCGCCGCCGCCCCGCCCCCTCCCTCCGAGGCGTGCGGCCCCGCACGGCCCCCCACCCTCTTCCCGGTTCCCCTCCACGCCCGGCGGCCGGAGCGCGGCAGGTGGGCGCGGGGGCACCGCCCGCTGCTGGCCGGCTCTGCCGACTGCCCCGCGCGGGTGGCGCGCAGCCTGGCACGGGCGCCCCGAGACTCCCGCGCGGCACCCGGGGCGAACTCGGGGCCCACACCCGCCGCTCCCGGGACTCGGCCCAAGTTCCCTTTGTTTCCTGAGACCTGCCATCTTACCCCCAGAGAGGGGGGTGGGGTGGAGAGAAGAGAGATAGAAGAAAGGAGAGAGAGAACGAGAGAGGGGGTAAAGAGAAAAACGAGAGAAAGACCGAAAGAGTGGAGAGAAAAAAAAAAACGAAAGAGGAAAGACAGAGAGAGAGAAAACGAGAGAGAGCAAAAAAGAAAGGAAGAAGGGAAAAAGAAAGAAAGAAAGAAGAAAGGAGACGAGAGAGAAAAACGAGAGAAAGACCGAAAGAGGGGAGAGAAAAAAAAATGAAAGAGGGAAAGAGAGAGAGAGAGAATGAGAATCAGGCTCCAACGCAGCGGGGCCGCCCGTCCCGGCTCGGGCTACCTCGCAGGGCCAGGGGTGGGGGCGCCCCAGGCTCGGATTTTCTCAGCTCCCCTCCCCAGGGGAAGCGCAACCTGGGAGGCTTTGTGTGCACCCCGAGACTGGCGCCCCTTTCCAGGGCCGGCCGGCGAGGGAGGGGGTTCTTGCGAGCGGCTCCCTGATTGCAGAGCCATGTGTGGGCTGGTGGTCGTCGCTCTGGCCCCTTCCCTCCCCGCGCGGTCACTGGCTTTGTTTCTGGAGGTCCTCACATTGCTAAGCGATCCCATTTGGGGGGCACCCCGGATCCCGGGTCGGCGGCCTCTGGAATGAGGAGAGCCACCCGCCGGGCACTGCAAAAGCGCTGAGGTTCTGATCGCTGGCGACCCGCAGAGGAGGGCGAAAGACCACCCCGGGTGGCGGTGGGGGAACGCCCCCCACCCCCACTCTCATCGCCCGGCTGGAGCGCCCCACCAGATGTAGCTCCTGGATACCTCAACTGGAACCTCTCCAAGAGAGGTCCCAGGAGAAGTTGCCGCCCCTGGAAACCCCTAGAGACAGTTCTTTGGGCTGTGCTGCAAAGCACTTGCTTATCATTCCTTCAGAAAGGAATAAAAAGGAAGGAAGAAAGCGAAGAAGGAAAAGAAAACAAGCTTTTCGGATAAAACATTCAATTTTCCATAGCTGCCCTTAGACGATTTTATAAACTGACCAAATAGATCCAACTTCTGGTTAGAGTGGAATATATTTTCCCATCATTCTGTTGTGAAAACTTTCCACCTTACAGCAAAAGCTTCACTCCTTTTAGTGGCGTGTTTGTTTGTTGTTCAAGTGTTCAGTTTGATCCTTTCAGGGTTTTGTCCACGTGGACTGCCTCCTGAAAAACAAGCCTAGTAAGTAAGGTTGTGGGTTTATTTGAAATTCACTTAGCAGAAGAGTGTTGTAGAAACAGGGTCAAGTTTATGGAAACAAAGCTGCCCACAGTAGTTGGTCTGTAGCTGAATGGGCCTGTGCTTTAACCGGCAGCCACTTGAGCTCAGTAACTTTCCAGTTTAGGATGTGCTTGGGAACACAGGGATTTCTGTCCGCACCAGTGCACTTCCCAGTATAGAAATGGCCTCTGTGTTCATGTACCTCATCCTGTCTCACAGGTCTTGGGTGGCCTGTCTCAGGAGCGCCATGGTTCCATCACAGGGCACAAATTTTCTCCAGAAACTCTGTTAACTTGTGGCATTCACTCTTTTGGTTTTTGTCCTTTTTTTCTTTCTTAAAATTCCCCTTCCCTGTTCTTCTCCCTCTTCCTTGTTATCAGTTTAAAGAGGTGGACGAGTGAAGTAATTAAGAATATAGATTCTTAAAAAGAATATAGATTCTAGAGTCTACAGAAATTGCTCCACTGCCAAAGCACTGGCCTTTCATGCCTGAGCTCCTGGGTTCCATGTCAGCCATCACAGGTACCCAAGTGATGTTCTAGCTCCTCTCTCTCTCTCTCTATCTATCTATCTCTATCTCTCTCTCTGCCCCTCCTCTCTGCCTCATGTAAAATTCTCATGTTATAAATAAAAAATGAATCCTTAGGGGCCAGGTGGTGGCATACCTGGTTGAGCACACTTTACAGCACACAAGGACCCAGGCTAGGACCCCTGGTCCCCAGCTGCAGAGGGAAAGTTTTGCGAGTGGTGAAGCAGTGTTGCAGGTGTCTCTGTCTCTCTCCCTCTCTATAACCCCCATCCCTCTCAATTTCTGGCTGTCTCTATTCAATAAATAACTAAATACAAAAAAAAATTATTTATTTATTTATTTATTTATTTTTTGCCTCCAGGGTTATTGGTGGGGCTCACTGCTCCTGGAGGTTATTTTTTTTCCCTTTTGTTGCCCTTGTTGTTTAATTGTTGTTGTTGTTACTGATGTCATCGTTGTTGGATAGGACAGAGAGAAATGGAGAGAGGAGGGGAAGACAGAGAGGGGGAGAGAAAGACAGACACCTGCAGACCTGCTTCACCGCCTGTGAAGCGACTCCCCTGCAGGTGGGGAGTGGGGGGGGGCTTGAACCGGGATCCATACGCTGGACTTTGTTCTTTGCACCATGTGCGCTTAACCCGCTGCACTACCGCCCGACTCCCTGAAAAAAATATTTTTAAAAAGGGCCAGTCAGAAGCGCAAGGACCGGCAGAAGGATCCTGGTTCGAGCCCCCGGCTCCCCACCTGCAGGGAAGTCGCTTCACAGGTGGTGAAGCAGGTCTGCAGGTGTCTGTCTTTCTCTCCCCCTCTCTGTCTTCCCCTCCTCTCTCCATTTCTCTCCGTCCTTTCTAACAACGACGACATTAATAAGAACTACAAGGGCAACAAAACGGGAAAAATAGCCTCCAGGAGCAGTGGATTTATGGCACAGGCATCAAGCCTCAACGATAACCCTGAAGGCAAAAATACAATAAAATAAAATAAAAATAAAAATAAAAAGGGCCAGGCAGTAGTGCACCTGGTTCAGCACACACACGACAGTGCGCAAAGACCCAGGTTCAAGCCCCTGGTCTCCACCTGCAGGGGGAAAGCTTTACGGGTCGTGAAGCAGGGCTGCAGATGTCTCTTTGTCTCTCTCCCTCTCTTCTCCTCCCCTCTCAATTTCTCTCTGTCTATCCAACAACAAATAAATAAAATATTTTTAAAATAAATCAAAAAAATAAAATGACTTTAAAAATATGTATATACTTGGTGGAGAGATAGCTCACCCAAAGAAAGAGCATACCTATGTCCCAGGACCCAGGGCTGAGCTCCAGAAGCACCTAGGAGCACTGTGGATGGCACCAGGGAAACCCCACAGATGGTAGAGTCCTGTCGTGTTGTCTCTCTCCATGTACAGTTTCTAAAACAAAAAAAAACGAGAAAAACAGCACAGGAGCCGTGAACTGCACATACTCCAGGTCCACCAAAAAAATAAAATCAAGTGGGGAGTCGGGCGGTAGTGCAGCGGGTTAAGCTCAGGTGGCGCAGGCATACGGATCTGGATCCTGGTTCGAGCCTCCACCTCCCCACCTGCAGGGGAGTCACTTCACAGGCGGTGAAGCAGGTCTCCAGGTGTCTGTCTTCCTCTCTCCCTCTCTGTCTTCCCCTCCTCTCTCTATTTCTCTCTTCCCTATCCAACAACAATAATAAAACAACAAGGGCAACAAAAGGGAATAAATAAATATTAAAAAAACATAAAAAATTTTAAAAAAACAATAAAATCAAGCGGAGGGTAGAAAACATAATGGTTATGCAAACAGACTCTCATGCCTGAGGCTCCACAGCCCCAGGTTCAATCCCCTGCACCTCCATAAGCCAGAGCTGAACAGTGTTCTGATAAAAATAAAAATAAACTTTGCTTTCTCTCTGAACTCTTTTTCAGCCACCAGGTTCCAGATGCTACCATGATGCCAACTGGACTTCCCTGGGCAGACAACCCCACCAATGTGTCCTGGAGCCCCACCTCCCCAGAGCCCCGGCCCACTAGGGCGAAAGAGAGACAGACTGGGAATATGGGTCAACCTGCCAAAGCCCATGTTCAGTGGGGAAGCAATTACAGAAGCCAGACCTTCCACCTTCCATACCCAATAATGACCCTGGGTCCATACTCCCAGAGGGATAAAGAATAGGAAAGCTATCAAGGAAGGGGGAATGGGTTATGGAGTCCCGGTGGTGGGAATTGTATGGAATTGTACCCCTCTTATCCTGTGGTGTTGTCAGTGTTTCCATTTAAAAAATAAAAACTTAAGGGGGTCGGGCGGTGGCGCAGTGGGTTAAGCGCATGTGGCGCAAAGCACAGGAACCGGCGTAAGGATCCCAGTTCAAGCCCCCGGCTCCCCACCTGCAGGGGAGTCGCTTCACAGGCGGTGAAGCAGGTCTGCAGGTGTCTATCTTTCTCTCCCCTTCTCTGTCTTCCCCTCCTCTCTCCATTTCTCTCTGTCCTATCCAACAACGAATTGCGTCAACAAGGGCAATAATAATAACCACAACGAAGCTACAACAAGAAGGGCAACAAAAAGGGGGGGAAAATGGCCTCCAGGAGCGGTGGATTCATGGTGCAGGCACCGAGCCCAGCAATAACCCTGGAGGAGGAAAAAAAAATAAATAAATAAATAAAAATAAAAAAATAAAATAAAAACTTAAAAAATAAAAATTAAGAGCTAGACAGCTTAGATTCAAATCTTGATTGTATTACTTGATTGTATTACTTGATTGTATTACTTGGGATGGAACGGACTCATTTTCTTCATTTGTGAAAGGGGGGGTGGGAACAGAGGGGTTGTCAAATAGAGTCCATATTAATTAGTTAATAAGGCTCAGAATAGTGCTAGCCTCAATCCTGAAACTTTGACATGAAATTAGCTTCTTCCCTGAAGAACCCAGGCACCCAAAGGTGCTTGCCCTTCTTGGCAGCCACAGAATTCACTGAAAAATTATCTTCAGAATAGCACCCCAGAGTGAGGAGTTAGTGTGATGGTTATGCAAAAGACTTCTGTGCCAGAGGCTCTGGGGTCCCAGGTTCAACCGCCAGAGCTGAGCAGGGCTCAGAAAACAATAGTAGTGCTAAAAAAAATAATAATAATAAAATAAAATAAAAAGAAAGAAAACAATAGTAGTGCTAATGAGGATTCCCAGAGCAAGGCCCTTCCGGTCTGCCAGGTAGCTCCCCTGGGCATCTGACAGGGAAGTTGCCTTGAGACTTGGGCGACTCTGCTCTCTGAGGGCTTAGCCCTCTTAGCTGAGGTCTCTCTACAAACTCCCACCCCACTATTTCCTGTCTGGCTGGAATCTGCCTGGCACTTCCTTCTAGGATTCTTCATTGTTTGAATTCTCAACTTCCTGTTCCTTTTTCTTCTTTGCCTGCTTTTTCCTGGTTGTTTTCCTTCCGCTTAGCCAACAATAGCTCATGCTATTAGAGGGGAAAAAATGAAGCCTACCAGTTCTCTTAATTTTTTTTTCCCCTCCAGGGTTATTGCTGGACTCGGCGCCTGCACCATGAATCCACCGCTCCTGGAGGCCATTTTTTCCCCCTTTTTGTTGCCCTTGTTGTTGTAGCCTCGTTGTGGTTATTATTATTGCCATTGTTGATGTTGTTCGTTGTTGGATAGGACAGAGAGAAATGGAGAGAGGAGGGGAAGACAGAGAGGGGGAGAGAAAGACAGACACCTGCAGACCTGCTTCACCGCCTGTGAAGCGACTCCCCTGCAGGTGGGGAGCCGGGGGCTCGAACCGGGATCCTTACGCCGGTCCCTGAGCTCTGTGCCACGTGCACTTAACCCACTGCGCCACCGCCCGACCCCCATCTTAATGTTTTTAAGGAAGGCAGGGGGAGGGAAAGAAGTCACAGTTTCCAGCAAGGCATGAAGAAGTCACGGTTTGCTTAATTGCTAATAGACTTGAACCTGACAACCACACACGGCAGAGCAACGGACCAGCCACGTGAGCTGTCTTGCCGGCCCTAATTTATTTATTCCTTTTTCTTAAAAATGGATAGTCCATTTCCTTTTCCTTTCTTTTTTTTTTTTTCTTTATTGGAGCTTTTTTTTCTTTATTGGAGCTTTTTTTTCTTTATTGGAGCTTTTTTTTCTTTATTGGAGCTTTTTTTTTTATTGGAGTACAGTTGTTGACACAGGGGTACAATTATTGTCCTGTGCCAGGTGTCTGCAGAACACTCTCTCCTTCCTTTTCCATCACTCTGCACCAGGACTCCAAACCCCACCTCCACCCCTACCCCCAGCCCCCTCTTATCTCCTCCTTCTCCAGAGTCTTTTGCTTAGCTGCAATACACCCATAAATTTCAGTTTTTACAGAGAAAGTATTTCATGGAGTCATCTTGAAGTTGATTAAGTGCATAAATCAATGTCTGTGTGAAAAGTCACAGCCTGGAGTTTTAATATTTTTGTTCATGAGACAGCATATGGCCTGCCTTCTGAATGCCAGCTTGACTTCTGAATAAAACAGCGCTATACCTACAAGTTTTAAGTGCAGAATTGTGAGGAATGAAGAAAACCAGCTTGGGGTAGCCAGAGAGGTGGCCCAGGGGAAGAGCTTTGGATTTGCAAGCATGAGGTCCTGGGTTCAGTCCCAAGGACTGCATATGCCAGAATGTTCTCATGAAATCTATCAAATAAAAGGAGTGGGAGAGACAGAAAGAGTAGAATGGTTATGCAGAGAGACTCATGCCTGAGGCTCTAAAGCCCCAGCTTGCTCTGGTAAAAGAGAGACAGAGGGGAGCCGGGTGGTAGCGCAGTGGGTTAAGTGCACGTGGCACAAAACACAAGGGCTGGCAGCATAAGGATCTGGGTTCGAGCCCCCGGAGCCCCCGGCTCCCCATCTGCAGGGGCGTCTCTTCACAGGCGGTGAAGCAGGTCTGCAGGTGTCTGTCTGTCTCTCCCCCTCTCTGTCTTCCCCTCCTCTCTCCATTTCTCTCCGTCCTATCCAACAACAACGACATCAACAAAACAATAATAATAACTACAACAATAAAAACAAGGGCAACAAAAGGGAATAAATAAGTAAATAAAGTTTAAAAAAAGAGAGAGAGAGAGACCACCTCACTGTGGTCAATGTGCTTGTATCCTGTATTACCACTTCCTTCTACCTGTCTGTCTTTGGACAAACCTGCCAACCCTCTTAGCCATTGGGCTAAGACCTACCAGTGCCTGGCACATAGTAAAACCTCCTGCAGCTGTTACTTCTGCCGCAATTGGCTGTACTCTTCACTGTGAGACTTCTAAAATCCTCCGCTTGGATAGCACTTGCTTTTATTCTTTGAAAGAAATTATTTTATTATCTTTATTTATTGGTTAGAGGCAGCCAGACATTCAGAGGGAAGGGGTGATAGGGAGAGAGACAGAGAGACACCTGCAGACCTGATTCACCACTTGTGAAGCTTTCCCCCTGCAGGTGGGGACAGGGGCTCAAACCCGGGTCCTTGTGCACTGTAACCTGTGCTCAACCAGGTGCACCACCACTAGGCCCTTTCTTTCTTTCTCTCTCTCTCTCTCTCTCTCTCTCTCTCTCTCTCCCCCCACCCTCTCCACTTTGTTCTCCACTCAGGAGCTCCATGCTGCTCCCATCGGGAGATGACAGGAAAGAAAACAAAAGTGAATGACTGCTTCTGACTGAATAGGTGCTGAATCACCAGCTAGAGCAAGTCGAATCCACTCGGGGAGTGAGCAGCCTGGCGCTCCGTGGGGAGGTGCTGCCGCCTGCTGGCCACAAAGGCCCCTCGCCCTCACCGGCAACAGAAAGAAGTGAAACTCTTTGTGCTGACAGTGATGGTCCTGAATTTTTGAAGCCTTATAAAGCTGACCTGCCTCGAGGAGCTTCTTTTGTCTCTCAGAGGAATTTATTTCCGGGCCTAAACTCTATCCAAATAAGAAGGCAAGTGGAAGAGGAAGAAATGTGACTATTTTCAGACGTAAATGGAGGCGTGGGCTGCCTGTCTTTAGGCATCCCTCGGTGTTCTTTGGTTTTGTTTTTTCCTTTCTTCCTCCATTATTGTTGTTGTTGGTGTTGTTGTTATCTTAAGAGGATGGATTAAAAAAAGAGAGAGAGAGTGTGTGAGGGAGAGTGAAGGGAAAAGAACTGACTTCATTTCTTTGTTAATTAGGTGTCTCCACTGTGTGGACCTCTTGGGTGTTGCTGGGAATCTGGTAAGGAAGTCGACCCGTCAGCATTAAAAATACATGTGCCCGGGGTCAGGCGGTAGCGCAGCAGGGTAAGTGCACGTGGCACAAAGCACAAGGACCGGCTTAAGGATCCCGGTTCAAGCCCCCGGCTCCCACCTGCTGGGGAGTCGCTTCACAGGCGGTGAAGCAGGTTTGCAGGTGTCTGTCTCTCCCCCTCTCTGTCCTCCCCTCCTCTCTCTGTCATATCCAACAATAGCTATGACAACAATAAAAATAACTACAACAAGTGCAACAACAAGGGCAACAAAATGGGAAAAAAATGAATCCTCTGTTGCTGGAGGGCATTTTTACCCTTGTTGTTTTATCGTTGTGGTTATTATTATTGTTGTTGTTGATGCATAGGACAGAGAGAAATGGAGAGAGGAGTGGAGACAGAAAAGGGGAGAGAAAGATAGACACCTGCAGACCTGCTTCAGGGCTTGTGAAGCGACTCCCCTGCAGATGGGGAGCTGGGGCTCCAACCTGGATCCTTAAGCTGGTCTTTGCACCATGTGCGCTTAACCCGCTGCACTACCAACCAAATCCCTATGCAATTTTTTTTACAGCAGGGCCTCAATCTTTGGGTAAAAGACATACTCAATTTTTCACTGTTACAAACAGTCCAGCAACAAACCTTTATCCTTTTTGTTTTTATTTTTATTTTTTTAATATTTATTTTATTTATTTATTCCCTTTTGTTGCCCTTGTTGTTTTATTGTTGTAGTTATTATTGTTGTTGTCGTTGTTGGATAGGACAGAGAGAAATGGAGAGAGGAGGGGAAGACAGAGAGGAGGAGAGAAAGATAGACACCTGCAGACCTGCTTCACCGCCTGTGAAGCGACTCCCCTGCAGGTGGGGAGCCGGGGTTCGAACCAGGATCCTTATGCCGGTCCTTGTGCTTTGCGCCACCTGCACTTAACCTGCTGTGCTACAGCCCGACTCCCCCTTTTTGTTTTTATATACCCTTTTGCTTTGGGGGTAAGTGAATCTGTAAACTAACTTTCTAAAATTAGACTTGCAATTTCAAAGGGGAGATGTATTTGTATTTACTTATTTATTGCCTCCAGGGTTATCACTGGGGCTCGGTGCCCTATCCATCAACAGCAACAATAATAATAACCACAATGATAAAACAACAAGGGCAACAAAAGGGAAAATTTAAAAAAAAAAAAAAATAGCATAGGGGCCAGGTGGTGGCGCACGTGGTTGAGAGCACATGTTACAGGGCTCAAGAACCCAGGTTTGAACCCCTGGTCCCCACCTGCAGGGGGAAAGCTTTGCCAGTGGTGAAGCAGGGCTGCAGGGGTCTCTGACTCTCGCCCTATCTCCTCCTTCCCTCTCCATTTCTGACTGTATCTATCCAATAAATAAAGATAATAAAAAAGTTTTAAATAGTATATCCTTAACATAAAATATGCTATGTCCAAAAACACCCCCTCTCCTTTACCAGAGCACTGCTCACCTCTGACTTATAGTGGTGTGGGGGACTGAACTTGGGACTTTGGAGCCTCAGGCATGAGAGTCTCTTTGCATAACCATGATGCTATCTACCCCCTCTCTCCCTCTCTGTATCCCTCACCTCTCTCAATTTTTCTCTGTCCTAGCTAATAAAATGGAAAAAAAAATGGTTGCCAGGAACAGTGGATTCGTACTGCCACACTGAGCCCCAGAGATAACCCTGGAAGCAAGGGAGGGGGAGGGGGACTCTCTTCCACAGATGGTGTTAGAAAAATTGAATGGGGGGAGTCGGGCTGTAGCCTAGCGGGTTAAGCGCATATGGCGCAAAGCACAAAAACTGGCGTGAGGATCCCAGTTCGAGCCCCTGGCTCCCTGCCTGCAGGAGAGTCGCTTCACGGATTGTGAAGCAGGTCTGCAGGTATCTGTCTTTCTCTCACCCTCTCTGTCTTCCCCATCTCTCTCCATTTCTCTCTGTCCTATCCAACAACAACAATAATAACTACAACAACAATGAAAAACAACAAGGACAACAAAAGGGAAAAATAAATAAATATTAAAAAAAAAAAGAAAAAGAAAAATTGGATTGAGGGACCGGGCGATAGCACAGAAGGTTAAGCGCACGTGGTGCCAAGTGCAAGAACCGGTTCGAGGATCCCGGTTCAGCTCCCGGCTCCCCACCTGCAGGGTGGTCGGTTCACAGGTGATGAAGCAGGTCTGCAGGTGTCTATCTTTCCCCCTCTGTCTTCCCCTCTCTCCATTTCTCTCTATCATATCCTACAACAATGACAGCAATAACAATAATAACAACAAAAACAATAAACAACAAGGGCAACAAAAGGGAAAAAATGGCCTCCAGGAGCAGTGGATTCATAGTGCAGGCACTGAACCCCAGCAGTAACCCATAACCCTGGAGGCAAAATAAAATAAAAGAAAAAAGAAAAGTTGGATTAAAACGTGCTGACAGATGAGACTGGGGCAGGACGCATTGCCCTGCATGTACAAACGCCAACTCCAAATGGATCAAAGATATGGACACCAGAACAGAAACTACCAAGTGCATAGATGAAAGCGTTGGCAGGACACATCGCAAGTTATTCCTTGGAAATATCATTAAAAGGTCAAGTCCAATGTCGGGTCTCTGGCGGGATGATCTCCAGGGGAAAGATAATGGACCGGTTCTTTCTAGAGTAAAGACACTGGGGAGACTGCAGTGTGCTCAGAACTTGTTTATTAGCAGGTGGACATGAGTTAAATAGAAAACCAAACAAAGGGAATTATTATTGAAATATGTCAGAAATGACAGGTTTCTTAAAGGTCGGCTTTGCCCCTATGGTAGAGGGCTGGTATGACAAGAATTGATGCAGATACATAAAGGTCAAGATAATTAGTCTCCTGATGCAGACATTTAATTACCCAAAGCCGTTTGAGGGGAGAAGAGGGGTTGAACCAGTTAAGGCAAGATAGAGAGAAGATAAGCAAGGTTTGATGCAAATTGAGGCCATCAAAGGGCACTGCTAGGAGTGTGTGATAAGATGTGTTCTTCTGTGATCAGAAGGTGACTTAGAGTAAGTGAATCTTAAAGTAGGCGGCCATGTGGCCTGCAGTTCATGGGGAGAAGTATTGGGGTTTCTGTGGACCTGAGGGTCAAGAAGGAAAGAACTAAGTCTGATTTTCCCCCCTTTTGCTCACCTCGGTTGAGAGAGACTCAGCAAGAGGGTATCTTCTCAGACCTCCATCCAAGGATGGAGGTAGTTCTCCCTAAGCTCTATCAAGCTTACACATAGTCCCAACAGTCCAACACCAAGGAAAACAAAAACAGAAATAAGCCAATGGGACTATATCAAACTGAAAGTCTTCTGCACAGCAAAGAAAATCACCACCAAAGCACTGCACGTAAGGGGAGAAAATATCTGTATGGCATACATCATATAGAGGGCTAGTAACCAAAATACTTAAAGAACTCACTAAACTCACAAACAAACACACAGAAACCCATTAAAATACTGGCAGAAGGATATGGACAGAATCTTCACCAAAGAAGCAATCTGGGGCCCAGGCGGTTAAGTGCTCACATTCTAGTCGCTTCACAGGCGGTGAAGCAGGTCTGCAGGTGTCTCTCTGTCTCTCTCCTCTATCTTCCCCTCCTCTCCATTTCTTTCTGTCCTATCCAAAAATAATAATAAAAAAAAAAGAATAAGCAGCCAATAGCACAGCTATATACAAGATACTGGGTACTGTACAGCAAACCCTAACAAAAGGACTTTTCAAAGTTAACCCAGTTACCAAACAATGTGATGATAACATTAACTATCGATTGTCTTTTTGAACCCTAAGACAGCAGGAACCTCACATCTCCACTATAGAGCCCCTACTTCCCCCAGTCCTGGAACCATTGGATAGGGCCCACTTTCCCGTATGCCTCTCCCAATCCATATCAAATAATATTGCATCTGCCGATCGCAACCTAATCAACACAATGATTGCCACCTCAACATGCTTCACTTCAGACTGTGTCCAGAGACTTCACGTGTAGAATGACAACCCTTCAGCTTCATTACTCCGGTGAGACCTTTCCTTTCATAGTACACTCTAATTTCATCTCAGGTGGTTCACTTTCTAACAAAGTCCCAAAACCTAGATATACACCAGTTTCTGTGAGAGAGAGCATATGTTCACACGTATCCATAAACTACTGCAAAATATATACCTGAAAGCAGAAGTACACTAGAGTATGCAGTGAGTATTCCCCTAACACTTCCTCTCCACTATCCCAAGCTTTGGGTCCATGATTGCTCAACAATTTGTTTGGCTTTGTATGTTAACTCTCTTTTCAGTCACCAGGTTCCAGATGTCATCAGGATGCCGGCCAGGCTTCCCTGGACTGAAGACCCCACCAATGTGTCCTGGAGCTCTGCTTCCCCAGAGACCCACCCTACTAGGGAAAGAGAGAGGCAGACTGGGAGTATGGACCGACCAGTCAACGCCCATGTTCAGTGGGGAAGCAATTACAGAAGCCAGACCTTCCACCTTCTGCAACCCACAGTGACCCTGGGTCCATACTCCCAGAGGGATAGAGAATGGGAAAGCTATCAGGGGAGGGGGTGGGATATGGAGATTGGGTGGTGGGAATTGTGTGGAGTTGTACCCCTCCTACCCTATGGTTTTGTTAATCCTTTCTTAAATAAAAGAAAAAAAAAGAATAGGGAAGTTTTCCAATGGAGGGGATGGGACACAGAACTCTGCTTGTGGGAACTGTATGGGATTGAACTAGTCACTATTAACCTACTATGAAAACTTAAAATGAAATAAAAATAAATTTTAAAAGTAAATTAAGTAAAAAATTAACAAATAAAATGATTGCTTTTATTTTTTTAATGTATAGACTAAAAATAAAATACATAGATTTTAGTTCTGAGATACATTCCTTTAGTTTAAATTTAACGTTTCAAATTTATAAACTGATTGAATTTGGACCTTGGGAATTCGTCACTCTGCCCTGGATTCCATATGTCACAGCTCCCTTCAAGACGCAGCACTTTGTTCTGTCCCAGGACACTGCAGAGTCAGAGCAGTCACTGTGGACAGAGGGGACTGGCGAGGGGATGGCAGCACAGTAGCGCCTGGGGGAGGCACAGCTTTGGGAAGCAGTGTGACTTCAGAATCTTGTGAAGTTCAGAATCCCTAGTCACAGCGATACACCTTTGTTAATTAGCAGTAAACGGTGTAGCATAAATTGTGAAGCATTAATCAGTAAAAGGCACGCATATAACACTAGGCATAAACAAATAATTCAAAATAATTAGCATTCACTCCCTGAATGTGTAGGTGCCACAGCAAATGAAGTTCAAAACACAGTGCTTCATTTGTGATTGTTTTTGTCTTTTAATTGCATCTGCCACCTGCTGTTAATTTGAAACAGATTAAACCTTAAAAGCAGAATCCAAAATAAGAAGGCTGAGTACATTTCACCTTCAGGTAAAAATTAGACTACAACTTCTTCCCCCATCTACAAAAAGAAAAAAAAAGTGTGAGCATCCCCCCTCCCGCAGGGGTGATCAACTGTTTTCTGTTTCAGTGGCAGAGCCCAGTAAGTGACAGGGAGACTCCAAAGACAGCACAGCCAGGGCCATCAGCAAGCTCAGCTTCCAAACTACCTGAGATTCTCATCTTGTTGAATAGCCAGTGCTGTTCAACATAAATGTATTGCAAGCCACAGCGGGTTAAGCACACCTGGCACAAAATACAAGGACTAGCAGAAGGATCCCGGTTGGAGCCCCCCGGCTCCCCACCTGCAGGGGAATCGACTCACAGGCGGTGAAGCAGGTCTGCAGGTGTCTGTCTTTCTCTCCCCTTCTCTGCCTTCCCCTCCTCTCTCCATTTCCCTGAGCTCTATCCAACAACAACATCAATAACAACAACAATAATAACCACAACAAGGATAAAACAAGGGCAACAAAAGGGGAAAAAAATAGCCTCCAGGAGCAGTGGATTCCTGGTGCTCCAGCAATAACCCTGGAGGCAAAAAAATAAAAATGAATAAATAAAAATTAAAAAGTATTTTTAAAGAAAGAAAGAAAGATCACTATAGCAGCAAACACAATAAATACCTAAGAATAAACCTAACAAAAGAAGTGAGTTGGGGAGCTGGGCAGTAGTGCAGTGGGTTAGTGCATGTGGCGCAAAGCACAAGGACCAGCGTAAGGATCCCAGTTCGAGCCCCAGGCTCCCCACCTGCAGGGAGGGGGTAGCTTCACAGGCGGTGAAGCAGGTCTGCAGGTGTGTCTATCTTTCTCTCCCACTCTCTGTCTTCCCCTCCTCTCTCCACTTCTCTTTGTCCTATCCAACAACAACGATAGCAATGACAACAACTACAACAAGGGCAACAAAATGGGAAAAATGCCCTCAGGAGCAGTGGATTTGTAGTGCAAGCGACAGAGCCCCAGTGATAACCCTGGAGGCAAAAAAGAAAAAAGAAATGAGAGGGGCAGTCGGCCGGTGGCTGCCTCATTGAGTGCACATGTTACAAAGTTCAGGGAACGGGTTTCAAGCCCCCCAGCCCCCACCTGCAGGGGGAAGCTTTGCAAGTGGTGAAGCAGGGCTGCAGGTGTCTCTCTCTATCTCCCCTGTCCTTCTTGACTTCTGGCGGTCTCTAGTCAATAAATAAATAAAGATAATAAAAGATGTATGGGCAGTGGGTAGATAGCATAATGGTTATGCAAAGAGACTCTCATGCCTGAGGCTCCAAAGTCTCAGGTTCAGTCCCCCAAACCCCACCAACCAGAGCTGAGCAGTACTCTGGTAAAAATTAATTAATAATAGTAATAATTTTTAACTATCTTTATTTACTGGATAGAGACAGGCAGAAATCAAGAGGGAGTGGGTGACAGAGAGGGAGAGAGACAAAGAGACACCTGCCACCCTGCTTCACCACTCATAAAGCTTTCCCCCTGCAGATGGGGACCTGGAGCTCGAACTTGGGTCCTTGCTCACTGTAATACATGCGCTCAACCAGGTGAGTCACCACCTGGTTTTTATTATGCCCCCAATAGTAATATTTTTTTTTAAAAGAGAAGTGGAAGGATTTTATACTGTAAACTATGAGTCCCTATTCAGGGAAATAGGAAAAGATAAAAAGAAGTGGAAAGATATTCCATGGTTCATGGACTGGGAGAATTAACATCACCAAAATGAGCATCCTACCCACAGCCATATGCAAAATTAATGCAATTCTCATCAAGGTCCCACCCAATTTTTTAAGAGAATAGAATAAAAACTACAAATTTTTATCTGGAATCAGGAAATACCTAGAATTGCCGAAACTATCTTGAGAAAAAATAACAGAACTGAAGGCACCACACTTACAGATCTCAAACTATATTATAAAGCACTGTAATCAAAACTGCCTTGTATTAGAACATGAATAGATACACAGACTGGTGGAACAGAATTGAGAGTCCAGAAATAAGCCCCCACACCTATGGTCATCTAATTTTTTTTTAATATTTATTTATTTATTTATTCCCTTTTGTTGCCCTTGTTGTTGTTATTGATGTCATTGTTGGATAGGACAGAGAGAAATGAAGAGAGGAAGAGAAGACAGAGAGGGGGAGAGAAAGACAGACACCTGCAGACCTGCATCACCGCCTGTGAAGCGACTCCCCTGCAAGTGGGGAGCCACAGACTCAAACCGGGATCCTTATGCCAGTCCTTGAGCTTTGCGCTACATGCGCCTAACCCACTGTGCTACCGCCTGAATCCCGGTCATCTAATTTTTTTTACAAGGAGACCCAAACTATTAAATGGGGAAAGGAGAGTCTTTTCAACGAATGGTGTTGGGAGAACTGGGTTGAAACATGCAGAAGAATGAAACTGAACCACTACATGTCACAAGACATAAAGTAAATTCTAAATGGATTAAGGACTTACTTGGATGTGAGATCAGAAACTATCAGACACTTACAGGAAAATATCATAAGGGTTCTTTTCCATCTAAGTTTTTAAAAAAATTTTATTTATTTATTCCCTTTTGTTGCCCTTGTTGTTTTTTACTGTTGTTGTAATTATTGTTGTTGTTTTTATTGATCAGAGATTTGGAGCATTTTTTCATATGTTTCTCAGCCTTTTGGCTCTCTTCTGTGGTGAATATTCTATGCATGTCCTCCCCCCATTTTTGGATGGGGTTATTTGTTGTCTTGTTGTTGAGATTTGTAAGTTCTTTATATATTCTGGTTATTAGCCTCCTGTCTAATGTATGGCATGTAAAGATCTTCTCCCATTCTGTGAGGGGTCTCTTGGTTTGGGTAGCGGTTTCTTTAGCTGTGCAGAAGCTTTTTAATTTGATGTAGTCCCATAGGTTTATACTTGCCTTAGTCTTCTTTGTAATTGGATTTGTTTCATTGAAGATGTCTTTAAAATTATTGGGAAAAGATTTATGCCAATATTTTCCTCTAAGTATCTCATAGTTTGTGGTCTAACATCCAAGTCCTTGATCCACTTGGAATTTACTTTTGTATTTGGTGAAATACAGTGGTTCAGTTTCATTCTTCTGCATGTTTCAACCCATTGTTTCCAACACCATTGGTTGAAGAGACTCTGCTTTCCCCATTTAATAGTCTGGGCATCTTTGTCAAAGATTAGATGTCCATAGGTGTGGGGGCAGACTGAGTCTTTTTAATACATAGGCTGAGTCTTTGATATGTTGACTCTCAAAAGCCTAGACCATGGAGAACAGAAGCAACCGGTGGCACAGCTATATACAAGATGCTGGGTATTATACAGCAAACCCTAACAAAGGGACCTTTCAAAGTTAACCCAGTTACCAAATAATGTGATGATAACAATAACTATCCATTGTCTTCTTGAACCCTAAGACAACACGAGCCTCACATTTCCACTACAGAGCCTATATTTCCCCAGTCCTGACCTTAGGGTGGGGTGCACTTTCCTGCATGCTTCTCTCAACATATCAAATAATATTGCATCTGCCAATCACAACCTAATCAATGCAACGAGTGCCACCTCAGCATGTTTCACTTCAGACTGTGTCCAGAGACTTCAAGTGTGGAACGACAACCCTTCAGCTTCATTACTCGGGTGAGACCTTTCCTTTCATAGGATTCTCTAATTCCATTCCAGGTGGTTCACTTCCTAACTAAGTCTCCAAACCTAAATATAGACCAGGTCCCCTGAGATAGAGTATATGTTCACACGTATCCATAAACTAGGGCAAAATATATACCTGAAAGCAGAAGTACACAATAGTCTGCAGTGAGTACCCCCCAACACTTCATCTGCACTATTCCAGCCTTCAGGTCCATAATTGTTCAACAATTTGTTTGGCTTTGTATGTTAACTCTCTTTTCAGCCACCAGGTTCCAGATGTCAGCATGATGCCGACCAGACTTCCCTGGACAGACAACCCCACCAATATGTCCTGGAGCCCGGCTTCCCCAGAGCCCTTCCCCACTAGGGAAAGAGAGAGGCAGGCTGGGAGTATGGATCAAGCAGTCAACGCCCATGTTCAGTGGGGAAGCAATTACAGAAGCCAGACCTTCCACCTTCTGTATCCCACAATGATCCTGGGTTCATACTCCCAGAGGGATATAGAATGGGACAGCTATCAGGGGAGGGGATGGGATATAGAGTTCTGGTGGTGGAAACTGTGTGGATTTGTACCCCTCCTATCCTATCCTTTTGTTAATGTCTCCTTTTTAAAATAAATAAATAAGTAAAGACAATAAAGTAAATAAGAAAAAAAGGGAAAATAAATTTAATTTTTTAAATTTAAATAAATAAATAAAGGGAGTCGGGTGGTAGCACAGAGGGTTAAGCGCATGTGGCACAAAGCTCAAGGACCAGCGTAAGGTTCCCTGTTTGAGCCCTGGCTCACCACCTGCAGGGGAGTTGCTTCAAAAGCGGTGTAGCAGGTCTGCAGGTGTCTGTCTTTCTCTCCCCCTCTCTGTCTTCCCCTTCTCTCTCCATTTCTCTCTGTCCTGTCCAACAACAACATCAATAACAACAACTATGATAGTAACTACAACAATAAAAAACGAACAACAAAGGGAATGAACAAATATTTAAAATAAATAAATAAATAATAGGCAGTCGGGCAGTAGCTCAGCGGGTTAAGCGCAGGTGGTGCAAAGCACAAGGACCAGCTGAAGATCCCAGTTTGAGGCCCTGGCTCCCCACCTGCAGAGTAATTGCTTCACAGGCAGTGAAGCAGGTCTGCAGGTATCTTTCTCTCCCCCTCTCTGTCTTCTGCTGCTCTCTCTATTTCTCTCTGTCCTATCCAACAACGACGACGACATCAATAACAACAACAACAATAAAACAACAAGGGCAACAAAAGGGAATAAATAAATATTCAAATAAATAAATATATATGGAGAGAGAGAGAGATGGAGAAAACACTAAGCAGAACCTGGACTGGAATTGGTGTATTGCACCAAAGTAAAAGACTCTGAAGTGTGTGTGTGTGTGTGTGTGTGTGTGTGTGTGTGTGTGTGTGTGTGTGTGTGTGTGAATGAATACAGGTCAACAGAGGACCTAGTGGGAGTTGTATTATTATGTGGAAAATTGAGAAATGTTATGCATGTACAAACTATTGTATTTACTGTGGAATGTAGAACATTAATCCAATAAAGGAAAGAGAGTATTATACACACACACATATATATCCTTAAAAGAAATGAAAAAAAATAATAAAATCATTTTCAAAAAATAATAAAGATAAAATTGTTTTGGATATATATATCTGAAAGAATTATATATGTAATTATGTATATTTCAAATATGTATGTATAATATACGTATTTGAAATATATATATATTTGCCTTAGGTTTATTATTGGGGATTGGTGTCCGTACTATGAATCCACTGCTCCTGGAGGCTATTTTTACCCATTTTGTTGCCCTTGTTGTGGTTGTTATTATTAGCTATTGTTGCTGCTGAATAGGACAGAGAGAAATGGAGAAAGGAGGGGAAGACAGAGAGGGGGAGAGAAAGATAGACACCTGCAGACCTGCCTCACCGCCTGTGAAGCGACGCCCCTGCAGATGGGGAGCCGGAGCTCAAACCCCAGCTGGCCCTTGCACTTCGCGCCACGTGCGCTTAAACCGCTGCTCTAAGCCCAGCCCCCCCCAAAAAATGTATTTTTAAATCTTTATTTGTTTATTGGATAGATACAGCCAGAAATCGAGAGGGAAGGGGGTGATAAAGAGCGAGAGAGACAGAGAGACACCTGCAGCCCTGCTTCACCACGCGCAAAGCTTTCCCCCTGCAGGTGGGGGCCGGAGCTCAAGTCCGGGTCCTTGTGCTTTGTAACGTGTGCGCTGAACCAGGTGCGCCATCACCCGGCCCCCTGGCAAAGCATTCTATATAACCCTGTATAACCTCACCTGAATGTGCAACCTCTACGAAGTACCAGTGAGCTATTTTGCTCTCATTTTAGTGCTGCCTTTGGTTATTGACTGCAATACAATAAACCACTACAAGGGCTGGGTGGTGGTGCACCTGGTTCAGCATACATGTTACCAAGTGCAAGGACCCTGGTCCGAACTCCCGTCCCCACCTGGCTATCGCTATCCCATAAGTAAATGAAGATAATTTTATTTGTTATTTTTTAGTATCTTTATTTATTTATTGGCTAGAAACTGTCAGAAATTGAGAGGGAAGGGAAGGGTAGAGAGGGTGAGAGACAGAGAGACACCTGCAGCCCTCCTTCATCACTTGTGAAGCTTTCCCCCTGCGGGTGGGGATCAGGGGCTCAAACCTGGGTCCTTGTGCATTGTAACATGGGCGCTCAACCAGGTGCACGACCACCCGGCCCCAGTGAAGATAATTTTAAAATAATAATTATATTACTACAAATTTAATAGCATAGAAGTTTCATTTATATCTATTACAAATTACAGTTACATTTATTAACTCATAGTTACTTGGGGTCAGTATTTTTTTAATATTTTATTTATTTAGGGGCCAGGTGGTGGCACACCTGGTTGATCGCACATGTTTTTTTTGTTTTTGTTTTTGTTTTTTTAGGTTTGCTATATATAGACTCTACTATCTTCAGGAATTTTCCATCTATTCCCATTTTTTGTAGTGTTTTGATCATAAAGGAATGTTGTATTTTGTCAAAGGCTTTCTCTGCATCTATTGATATGACCATGTGGTTTTTGGTCTTGCTTTTGTTGATGTGGTGGATCACATTGATTGATTTACGTATATTAAACCAACCTTGCATGCCTGGGATAAACCCCACTTGGTCATGATGAACAATCTTTTTAATATACTGCTGTATCCGGTTGGCTAGAATTTTGTTCAATATTTTCGCATCTATGTTCATCAGAGATATTGGTCTGTAGTTTTCTTTTTTGGTTGTGTCCCTGTCTGCTTTTGGTATCAGGGTGATGTTGGCTTCATAGAAGCTGGCAGGGAGTATTCCAGTGTCTTCAATCTTCTGGAAGACTTTTAAAAGTAGAGGTATTAGTTCTTCTTTGAAAGTTTTGTAGAATTCATTTGTAAAACCATCTGGTCCAGGACTTTTATTTTTGGGGAGATTTTTGATAACTGTTTCAATTTCATTAGCTGTGATGGGCCTATTCATGTTATCCACTTCCTCTTTACTTAGTTTTGGAAGTTGGTAGGTATCTAGGAAATCATTCATTTCTTCCAGGTTCTCTAGCTTGGTGGCATATAGTTGTTCATAGAAGCCTCGCATGATATGTTGAATTTCTGCAGTGTCTGTTGTGATTTCTCCTCTTTCATTTACTATCCAATTTATTTGGGTCTTCTCTCTTTTTTATTTTGTGAGTCTGGCTAAAGGTTTGTCGATTTTGTTTACTCTTTCGAAGAACCAACATTTACTTTCATTGATCTTTTGTATGGCTTTCCTATTCTCAATGTTATTTATTTCTGCCCTAACTTTAGTGATTTCTGTCCTTCTGGTTGCTTTAGGATTCCTTTGTTGTTCTTCTTCTAGGTCTTTAAGATGTGCAATCAGGCTGTTTATTTGTGCCTTTTCTTGTTTCCTAATGTGTGCTTGTATAGCTATGAACTTCCCTCTTAGGACTGCTTTAGCTGTGTCCCAAATATTTTGATAGCTTGTGTCTTCATTTTCATTGAACTCTCAAAACATTTTGATTTCTTCCTTGATTTCCTCTTTGACCCAGAAGTTGTTAAGAAGTGTACTGTTGAGCTTCCACATTTTGGGACTGTTACTAATCTTTTGTTGATTGTTAAGTGTTAGTTTCATTCCACTGTGGTCTGAGAAGATGCTTGGGATGATTTCAGTGCTCTTGAGTTGACTGATGCTGTCTTTGTGGCCTAACATATGGTCTATCCTTGAGAATGACCCATGTGGATTTTAGTGAAATGTGTATTCCAGTTTCTTGGGATGAATGACTCTGAAAATGTCCAATAGTTCTAGTTTATCTATCTCTTCATTTAGCTCCCTTATGTCTTTACTGATTTTCTTCCTGGATGATCTGTCAAGTTGAGAGAGTGGGGTGTTGAAGTCCCCTACTATGATTGTGTTACTGTTAATATATTGCTGTAGCTCTTTCAGTAGAAGTTTGATGTATTTAGATGGCTTCTCATTGGGTGCATAGATATTAATAATTGTTAAGTCCTCTTGATTGACTGATCCTCTGAGCATTAAGTAGTGTCCATTCCTATCTTTTTTAATCTTATCTATTTTCAAGTCTATCATGTCCGATATGAGAATAGCTCTTCCTGCCCTTTTTTGTGGGCCATTGGCTTGTATGATAGTTTTCCATCCTTTCACTTTAAGTCTGTGTTTGTCTTGTTGAGCTAGGTGAGTTTCCTGTAGACAACATATTGTTGGGTTGTGTTTTCTGATCCATCTTCCTACTCTGTGTCTTTTAATAGGTGAATTCAGGCCATTGACATTTATTGATACCAAAAATTGAAGATATTTTAACGCCATTCTTGTAGAGTTTTAGAGTGTTTTGATATATGTCCTATTTGTGGTGGTCTGGTTGATTATAGGAGACCTTTCAGAACTTCTTTCAGGGCAGGCTTGGTGATGGTTGCTTCCTTCAACTGTTGCTTGTCTGAGAAGGTTTTGATGCTTCCATCTAGTCTGAATGACAGTCTAGCAGGATATAGTATTCTTGGCTGAAAGCCTTTCTCATTGAGCACTCGATAGATATCTTGCCATTCTTTTCTGGCCTGTAGTGTTTGTATGGAGAAGTCTGCTGCTAATCTTATGGGTTTTCCTTTGTAGGTGACTCTTTGTTTTTCTCTTGCAGCCTTGAGGATCCTTTCTTTATCCTTATTCCTTTCCATTCTAAGTATGACATGTCTTGGTGTCTTTAGGTCTGGGTTAATTCTGTTTGGGACCCTCTGGGCTTCTTGAATCTTTATGTCTTTGGTGTTGTCTAGACTAGAGAAATTTTCAGCTATTATGGCCTGGAGAATGCTTTCTTCCTCTCCTTCTCTTTCTTCCTCTGGTAAGCCAGTAATGCGTATATTGCTTCTTTTGAAGTCATCCCATAGGACTTTGTTGTTGTTTTCAGCATCTCTTAATCTCTTTTTGAGATCTCTTACTTCTTGTTTAGTTGTCTCTAATTCATCCTCAATCTTGCTAATTCTGTCTTCAGCCTCATAGATTCTATTCTCTCTTCCCTCTACTGCTTTCTGGAGTTCATCTGTTTTGTTGCCCTGCTCTGATACTGTTTTAGCTTGTTCAGCTAGTTGCATTCTTAGCTCAGCGATTTCAGCTTTCAGCTCTCTAATAACCATGAGATCATTAGAATTTTCTTCCATATTCTCATTTGTTGTTCCTGCATTTCTGATTACAATTTTTTCAAATTCTTTACTCACTCCTATTATTATTTCCTTAGCTAATGTTTGGATGTTGAACTCATTGTTTTGTGCTTCACCCTCTGGAGGACTTTTAATTGGACTCTTGTCCTGGTTCGAGTCTCCAATATTTTTTCTTGTTGTTTTAACCATTTTATATATTATGTTATGAGTTCCCTTTATCGGTACTTTTCAAATTATTGATCACTATTGCCTGGATTGACTTGTGTCTAAGTAATTTAATTAAAGGTTTTACCATGGTGGAAGTTAACAGTTTTTTCAATCCCTGAGTTGGAGCTCAGTGGTGTAAAAGCCTCTTTGTTTTCTTCCCTGTAGGTTATGGGAGCCTGAGGGCTTTTAAACTATCAATAGGCTTCTTAGCTTAATCACTGACTCCTGACCAAGAGATAAAGCAGGGTGTGGCAGAGATAATCCAGTGGTTATGCAAAGAGACTTTCACAGCCCCTCAGCTATGCCACCGAGGTATAGGTCTTCTCCTGAGTTTCCCGGTTAGATCTCTGTCCCCTGGTGTCCCTCCCTGTCGCTGCTCCAGATTCTGAGGGTAGTAGCAATGGAGACTCAGAGTTGCACTTGGTGAGTCTCTGGGGAGTCCTCTCCTCCCTTCAGCTGTCCCCTTGTTGGTGGAGCAGACTGGAGGTAGTGTCTCCACTGATAAACTGTTGAACTGTTAGCAGTCACTTAATCTGTCCTTAGGCCCCTCTCTCCTCTCTGTCACCAGCCACACGTGTTTGTACTCACAGGTGACTTACTGGGTTCCTGTGGTCATTCTAGTCCTGTCTTGTTTCGGTCCGGGTGGTCTCCTTTGGTATTCCTAGTTGATCCGGGAGAGGAGAGGAGAGGAGAGGAGAGGAGAGGAGAGGAGAGGAGAGGAGAGGAGAGAAAGTGATCTGCTGCTCGTAGCTCCGCCTCCGGAAGTCGAATCTCTTAATCACACATGTTACAAAGCACAAGGGTCCAGGTTCAAGCTCTCGGTCCCCACCTGCAGGGGGAAAGCTTCACAAGTGGTGAAGCAGGGCTGCAGGGGTCTCTCTGTCTCTCCCCCTTTTATCATTCCCTTCACTCTCAACTTCTGGCTGTGTCTATCCAATAAATAAGATATAAATAAAGATAAGAAAAAAGATTTTTAATTAAAAAAGATTATTTATTTATTTATTTATTTATTTATGAGAAAGAGAAGAGGAGAGAGAGAGAAAGAAAGAACCAGCCATCACTCTGGTACATGTGGTGCCAGGGATGGAACTCTGGACCCCATGCTTGAGAGTCCAATGCTTTATCCACTGCACCACCTCCCAGACCACTTTTCTGTTTTTGTTTTTGCCTCCAGGGTTATTGCTGAGGCTCAGTGCCTGCACCACAAATCCACTGCTCCTGGAGGCTATTTTTCCCCTTTATTTTGTTGTCCTTTTTTAAAAATTGTTGTTACGGTTATTATTGTTGTTGTTGTTGATGTCATCGTTGTTGGATAGGACAGAGAGAAATGGAGAAAGGAGGGGAAGACAGAGAGGGGGAGAGAAAGATAGACACCTGCAGACCTGCTTGGACGCTTGTGAAGCGACTCCCTTGCAGGTGGGGAGTCAGGGGCTCGAACTGGATCTTTACCACAGTCCTTGTCCTTTGCACCACTTGTGCTTAACCCGCTGCGCTACTGCCCAACTCCATAAAATTTTAATAAAGTTTTTATTTATTTATTTTCCCTTTTGTTGACTTTGTTTTTATTGTTGTTATTGATGTCGCCGTTGTTGTTGGATAGGACAGAGAGAAATGGAGAGAGGAGGGGAAGGCAGAAAGGGAGAGAGAAAGACAGACACCTGCAGACCTGCTTCACTGCCTATAAAGTGACTCCCCTGCAGGTGGGGAGCTGGGGGCTTGAACCAGGACCCTTAAGCCGGTCCTTGTGCTTTGCGCCACCTGTGCTGAACCTGTTGCACTACCGCCCGACTCCCAATAAAGATTTATTTATGAGAGAGAATTAGAGAATAAGAACATCAATTCGGGGAGTCCGGTGGTAGCACAGCGGGTTCAGCGCAGGTGGTGCAAAGCACAAGGACCGGCATAAAAATCCAGGTTCGAGCCCCCGGTTCCCCACCTGTAGGGGAGTCGCTTCAAAAGCGGTGAAGCAGGTCTGCAGGTGTCTATCTTTCTCATCCCCTCTCTGTCTTCCCCTCCCCTCTCCATTTCTCTCTGTCCTATCCAACAACGACAACAATAATAAAGACAATAATAGCTACAACAATAATAAAACAAAGGCAACAAAAGGGAATATATAAATAAGAAAAAAAAGAACATCAATTCAACCCATGTAATGCTCATACTTGATAGTCTAAGCTTTATCCACTGTGCCACCCACCTCTTAGGCATTGGGTCCGTATTCTAGCCATCGTCTGTGCTTCAAACTTTCTCCTGAAACTGTAATCGTGGTGACAGCCACTGCTGGGGTATCATCTGAAGGTCAGCGTGATCCTAAGATCTCACGCTGCAGGGTCTGGTTCTCTGGGGGCCGTGAGATTCTGCTGACAGTCAGCTGGAAGTCTCTTACAGCTTGAGTCTCTCAGGCTGGTGGGTTACGTCACCTGGGGGGGGCGGCTTCTCTAGTAGAGAAGCAGGTCTGCGAGTGTCTCTATCTACTTCTGTCTCCTCCACTTCCTCTCTCAGTTTCTCTTTGTCTCTATCCAAAAATCAAGATTTTTTCTTTTTATTTTTTATTAGTAACTTAATATTGATTTACGAAACTATGAGATAACAGAGGTATAATGTTCACACCATCCCTACGAACACCAGAGTTCTGTGTTCCCATTCCCTCCATTGGGAAATTGTTGTAGTTCTTTCGACATCGCAGATGTGGGCTGACCATTGTTTCTGTAACTACTTAACAAGGAGGCCTTAGTTGCCTATGTAAGCATTCCAGATGGGGGCCTGTAAATGATTCAAGGTTCTGAAACTGAAACTAAGAGCCGCCAACCACAAACAGCCAAGGTGGCTTTTCCATATCAGGTGGGGGAACAAGAAATCCCCCCTAGTTCCCTTCAGCTCTCCTTGAGAGAGTTGGCTGTTCATGTCAACATTAGACAGACTAACGGAGAAGGAAGATTTAATCTCCTGCATACAGGGAGCCCACATTCACACCAGGAGTTTGAAGAAAGGCAAAGTAAATATTTTCAGAGTTTTTCCTGTGTCTGTTCCTTCTCTAGATAATCAGCCCAGAAAAAACTTGAGGGCAATGAGAGCCATCATCTGCCACCCTTCAGTATACCGAGACCTAGTCCACAACAGGATGACAAGTAGAGGTACATCCTTTAGAAGATGACTGGGGATTAGCGTCCTTCTGAAATGAAACCCTGTGACTGGAGAGGTGGCATAGTGAGTAAAGTGTTGAACTCATAAACATGGGGTTCTGAGTTCAATCCCCAGCATGTGCTAGCATGCTCTGATTTTCTCTCTCCCCCTCGTCTTTCCTTATAAATAAATAAGTCAGGGTGGGGGTATAGCATAATGGTTATGCAAAGAGACTTTCATGCCTGAGGCTCTTAAGTCACAGGTTCAATCCCCCACACTGCCATAAGCCAGAGCTGAGCAGTGCTGGTTAAAATAGATAAAAATAAATAAATGAAAAGAAAAAGAAATTTAAAAAAGTCTCAGGCTGGACTAGATAGCATAATGGCTATACAAAGAGACTCTCATGCTTGAGGCTCCAAAGTCCTAGGTTCAATCCCCCCACCACCATAAACCAGAAGTGAACAGTGCTCCACTATAAAAACAAACAGACAAACAAATACATCTCTAAGGGACAAAAGAAAAGAAACTCCCAACAGACTCCTTCACCATTTCTGCCATGTGAGAACTCAGAGAAGAGGGTTATCAGTGAGCTGGATGTGCTGAGACCCTGATCTCAGACTTCTCTGCCTCCAGAACTCAAAAGAAAAACCATCTGGGAAGTGCAGCAGTGGATAAAGTGTTGGGTTCTCAATTGTGAGGTCCCGGGTTCAGTCCCCAGCAGTACATGTACCAGAGTCATGTTTGCCCTTCTCCCTTCTTCCCCTATCTCTCTCTTTAATACATAAGTATCGCTGGGCTGGGATGCCTGCACTAGGAATCCATTGCTCCTTCAGGCTATTTTTTCCCCCCGTCTGTTGCCCTTGTTGTTGTAACTGCTGTCATCATTGTTGGATAGGACAGAGAGAAACGGAGAGAGGAGGGGAAGACAGAGAGGGGGAGAGAAAGACAGACACCTGCAGACCTGCTTCACTGTCTGTGAAGCAAACCCCCTGCAGGTGGGGAACCAAGGGGCTTGAACTGGGGTCCCTACGCCAGCCCTTGCGCTTCATGCCATGTGCGCTAACCCCGGCACTACTGCCCTCCCTCTATAAATAAGTATTTTATTTATTTCCCCTTTGTTGCCCTTGTTTTGTTTTGTTTTTTAATTATTGTAGTAGTTATTGAAGCGACCCCCCCCCCATAGGTGGGGAGCCAGGAGCTCGAACCAGGATCCTTACGCCAGTCCTTACGCTTCAGGTCACGTGGGCTTAACCCACTACACTACCGGCCCTCCCCCTATAAATAAATATTTTTTAAAGTGTTGCTCAGAGGGCTCTGTGCCTGTTTGCAAAGCCTACTTGGCTGAAGCACAGGGTGGGATCCCAGGCAGGCCTGTCCCCACACACAGGTTAGGAGGGTCAGAACTGAGCACATGGGGCCGCCTCCCATGCTGAGCTCCGGCAAGTCAAAGACAGACAGATGCTGCTTTGGTGGCTGGAAGACTGGCTGGCATAAACAGGGAAAGAAAAACTGAAAGAATGAGCTTGTCTGTCCTTCCTCTAAGATGATTCTTGTATGAAGGCCAATTTTCCTTCTTCTCTGCCCACTGTAATTGACAGTTCTGATGGTTCATACCACTTGGGGTGGCTTTCAACACAATTGCCAGAATCTTATCTATAATTACTAGGGAAACTTTGTTTTTCTCTTTCATTTTTTTTTTTTCTTTAAAGAAAGCTTGCTTAGAAGCTATGAAGATGGCACAATGGTTATACAAAAATTTTCATGCCTAAGGCTCTGAGATTCCAGGTCCAATCCCCAGCCCTACCAAACCAGAGCTGAGTAGTAGTACTCTGGTCTCTCTCTCCCTCTCTCCCCACCCCCCTTCCTCTCCCTCCCTCTCTCTCTCTTTCTCTCTCTCTCCCCCTCTCTCCCTCTCTCCTTTTCTCCCTCTCCCTCTCTCTTTTCCTCTCTCTCTCTATGCTATCCCTGACATGGCTCTCATTAAAATAAATATTTTTTTAAAAAAGAAGGAAAGAAAGAGACAGGGAGGGAGGGAAGAAGGAAGCTTGGGATCAGCGGGTTAAGTGCACATGGCGGGAAGCGCAAGGACCGTCGCAAGGATCCAGGTTCGAGCCCCCCACCTGCAGGGGAGTCGCTTCACAGGCGTTGAAGCAGGTCTGCAGGTGTCTGTCTTTCTCTCCCCCTCTCTGTCTTCCCCTCCTCTCTCCACTTTTCTCTGTCCTATCCAACAACAATAATACCAATAACAACAATAATAACAACTAGGATAAACAACAAGGGCAACAAAATGGAAAAATGGCCTCCAGGAGCAGTGGATTTGTGGTGCAGGCATGAGGCCCAGCAATAACCCTGGAGGCAAAAAAAAAAAAGCTTGTGGGGGTGTTGGGGGTACACCCGGTAGAGCAAACGTGCTGCCACGCTCAAGAACTGCGGTTCGAGCACCCAGCTAAGCAGTGCTGTAGGTGTCTCTCCCTCTGTCACTTTCTCATTCTCTATTAAAACAAAACCTCTGTTTACCGCACACATCCAAAGCATGCACTACAAGCAGAGAAGATGAACTAAGTTTAAAAGCTTTTCCAACGCAAAGTACCTAACAACAGCAACTGCGCGACTAGCCCAGTGGGAAACAGACCTCTAAAGCTTTTGTTTACATTCGGAGTTTGCTCCTAAACCCCACCCATGAGTTCACATTTCAAATTATAAACTGACCTCAGTAGTCTATTTTTTTAATATTTATTTTATTTATTTATTCCCTTTTGTTGCCCTTGTTGTTTTATTGTTGTAGTTATTATTGTTGTCGTTGTTGCTGGATAGGACAGAGAGAAATGGAGAGAGGAGGGGAAGAGAGAGGGGGAGAGAAAGACAGACACCTGCAGACCTGTTTCACCGCCTGTGAAGCGACTCCCCTGCAGGTGGGGAGTCAGGGCTTGAACCGGGATCCTCATGCCGGTCCTTGTGCTTTGCGCCACCTGCGCTTAACTTGCTGTGCTACAGCCCGACTCCCAGTAGTCTATTTTTTTTAAAGATTGACTTTACAGCTTGGTCCAGGAGGCAGTGGGCGCAGTGGATAAAGCATTGGACTTTCAAGCACGAGGTTCGTTCTCTCTCCTCCTATCTTTCTTGTTAATAAATAAATAAAAACTTAAAAAAAAAAAAAAGATTGAGGGGGTTGAGTGGTAGCGCATCGGGTTAAGCAAGAACCAGCTTAAGGATCCTGGTTCAAGCCCCCGGCTCCCCACCTACGGGGGGGGAGGTGTCGCTTCACGAGTGGTGAAGCAGGTCTGCAGGTGTCTGTCTTTCTCTCCTCTGTCTTCCCCTCCTCTCTCCATTTCTCTCTGTCCTATCCAGCATCGATGACATCAATGGCAATAATAACAATGACAACAAAATGGGGAAAATGGCCTCCAGGAGCAGTGGATTCGTAGTGCAGGCACCGAGGCCCAGCAATAACCCTGGAAGCAAAAAAAAAAAAAAAAAAAGCAGATTGATTTAACTGATTACATATCACGCTAGTATATGTGGTGTTTTTTGTGGTTTTTTTTAAAGATTTTTATTTATTAATGAGAAAGATAGGGAGAGAGAGAGAGAGAGAGAGAACACTAGACATCACTCTGGTACATATGCTGCCAGGAACTGAACTCATGCCTGAGAGTCCAATGCTTTATCCACTGTGCTGCCTCCCAGACCACATACATGTGGTTT
The DNA here is from genome assembly GCF_950295315.1 of Erinaceus europaeus. NCBI lineage: Eukaryota > Metazoa > Chordata > Mammalia > Eulipotyphla > Erinaceidae > Erinaceus > Erinaceus europaeus. The sequence continues at coordinate 143,948,209 of NC_080165.1, read as the reverse complement.
TTTTCTATCACGTAAAACCCATCCCTTTAAGCAAATCTTGTTCTTGTCACAAAGGAGGCACTTTTATGTATTTATTACCAGAACTGTTCAATTCTGGTTTCTGGTGGGAAGGGGGGATTGAATTGGGGAATTTGAAGCCTCAGGCATAACCATTATGCTCTCTCCCCCCACCCTGAAGGCAGATTCATCAGTCTGGAGGATGAAGCCTATTTTATCTAACTGCCATTAGTTTAATGTGTGACTTTTAAATGCTGCTTCTTCTAGCGTTTGCCCTTCTTCCGTAGCCAGTCAACAGCGTCAGGTTGAGCCTGATGTAAAGTTTCGAGACCTCCTTTGAATCTGGAGAGGTGGCAGTCGTTGACTATGTGGGTCATAGTCTGTCTGGAGCCGCAGGGGCAGTTCGGGTCGTCTCTGGCTCCCCAGCGATGGAACATAGCGGCGCACCGGCCATGGCCTGTTCGATAGCGATTGAGGAGGGCCCGATCATAACGTGCTAGGTCAAAGCCGGGTTGACGCTTGCAGGGGTCTGTGATGAGGTGTTTGTTCTTTACCTCAGCTGACTGCCAACTCTGTTTCCAAGAGACTGGAACAGAGAAGTTCAGTGTAGGCGTAGGGGACCAGATTGGGTGACGAGACGTCAAGCGTTGGACAGGGTGGGCGAAGATAACGCGTTTGGCGAAGGACAGCCCTTCAACATTAAGTTGGAGGACTCGAAGAGCAGGACCAACAGCTTGAAAGCTGTCAGGAGCTGCTTGTTGCTGGCTTTGAAAGTGACTGGGATCCATGTGGATTCAGTCGGCTAGGAAGGATCGTCAGTTTCCCCAATGAATGGGTACTCACGGGATGCACCACGGGAAGGTCGATCCTGTGCATCCCAATGCTTAGACGCTTGGAATACGTTTCCTGTGTGCTAGCCCTGCTCGTCAGAGGCCGAGGGTGACTCAGGTGCCTGTAATCACTTCATCAGAACTGAGAGCATTTGATCTCGGCCTGCCACCCTCACCCTGAACTGGAACCCTTACAGCCATTCCGAAATTAGAGACTCTTTTGCGAATAAAGCTATTCCAGAAGGGCGTCCTTTCATACTGCCACCTTATGATAGGGAGGAGAGGGGGAGGGACAGTAATCAGTAGCTCAGAAATGTTTTCTGTAAAGTTATATGCAGAAAGGTCATATATCACAAGAGAATGAGAAAGACTCCTTGGGAGAATGAGAGCAGATAAACTGAAGGAGACACCTTAACTCTTGCTGAAAGGACAGGACTCTATCTATGAGCCCATATTAGATGGGAGGGTGAGAGTTTGTCTGACAGAATCGCCAGGGAAATAAGCAATCGGTCATTCCTGCAGGCTTTGAAGCACAGCATGAATAAACAGGTTAAAATTAAAAAAAAAAAAAAAACAACCAAACTGGGTGATGGGAATAGCATATCGGATTTGAGAACACGCATTACCATGCACAAAGACCCAGGTTCAAACCTGCAGGGGGGAACTTAACAAGCAGTGAAGCAGGACTGCGGTCTCTCTCTCTCTCTCTCTCTCCCTCTCCCTCTCCCTCTCTCTATCTCCTCCCCTCTCAATTTCGGTGTCTCTATCAAAAAGAAGAAAAACTAAAAGGAGGAGGAGGAGGAGAAAGAAAGAAAGAAAGAAAAAAATAGGAAGGTAGGTAGGTATGAAAAAAGAAAGAAACGAAGGAAGGAATATAGGAAGGAAGGACAGAGCAGAAGGATGACTGCTGGGAGCAATGAATTCATCACAGAAGTACTAGTAACCCTGGTGGGGGAAAAAAGTATGAAAAAAATAAGTTCATGGAACAGATTATTCTATATATATATTTTTTTTTACTCAGCTCTGGTTTATGGTGGTGGGTGGTACAGGGGATTGAACCTAGGACTTCAGGAGCCTTAGGCATGAGTCTCTTTGCATAACCATTATGCTATCTACCCCCACCCAGAAGAGATTATTTCTTGAAGTTCTCTTTAGTTAAGTTTTTTTTCTCTTTCTTTTTTTAAGTCATTACCAGGAGTTGCAACATTTTCAGACAGAGAGTGAGTCTGAGAAAGGGGAAGGATCTGAAACTGAAGTCTCTCCTCTGTGTGGGGCTCACGCCTGACAGATGCACCACCCAGGTGAGCTACCTTATCCCCGCTGGACGGCTGTGCCCACAAAATCCAAACCAGTGATGTTCTCAGAGCTGGCTTTGTTTGCTTGCTGTTTCTGCATCTGGTCACCAGGTTATAGTCCACTGGGCACATGAGCATCACTGCACTCGCCAACGCCTTCATTCTTGGCGGGGGGGGGGGAGGTCTGTCTGGCTGTCCTCTCTCATTGTGAATCAATTCTTAAACAAATATTTTTTAAATATTTATTCCCTTTGGTTGCCCTTGTTTTATTGTTGTAGTTGTTATTGTTATTGTTGTCATTGGATAGGACAGAGAGAAATGGAGAGAGGAGGGGAAGACAGAGAGGAGGAGAGAAAGACAGACCTGCAGACCTGCTTCACCGCCTGGGAAGCGACTCCCCTGCAGGTGGGGACCCTGGGCTCGAACCGGGATCCTGACGCCGGTCCTTGTGCTTTGCGCCACGTGCGCTTAGCCCGCTGCGCTACCTCCAACTCCCTTGAATCGGTTTTGGTGACTGTGATCTACATCGTCCCTAACTCTAAATGACGCCCGGAAAGGTCCACAGCCACGACACGCGTCCTCTGTGATGCGCGAGCCCGTCGCGCTGACTTCCGGGCTGGGGAGCAAGCCCCGCCCACCAGCTGGACAGACATTCCGCGCGGTCCTCCGAGGCGAGGTGGCCGGCAGAGGGCGCCAGCGCTCCCGCCGTCCCGCCCGCTTCGCCAGCGCTCCCCGCTCTCGCTGAGCCAGCGGAGCCGGAAGGGGCGGGGCCCTGGTGGGCGGGGCTTAAAGGTCGGCGTCTTCGCGGAGGCTGCGGCGGGGAGGCCCGGCCGGGCGAGTAGCCGAGGTTCCCAGGTACGGGCGGCCTTGGCGGGCTCGCGGCCCCGGCTTCGCGCGCGCTTTGGGAGCTTCCCCCTCCGCCGGCCTGTGCCTGCCGGGTCTCCGCGTGCGGCTGCCGCGGCCCCACTCCGCGGGGTCGGGTCGCCCAAAGCGGAGGCGGTGTGTGCACGCACCGTGGGAGCCGGGCGGGCCAGGCTGCGGGTGTCTGCGGGGCGGAGGCGCCCCGTGCCCGCCGTGACCTTGAGCCCGCGGGGGCGGGGGCGGGGCGGGGCGGGCCAGGAGGACAGTCCGCGGCAGAGAGGGTGCGCAGGGCGGAGCCGTGCGGGCGGGACGGAGCGGCCGGTGCTCCCCGACGGGGCTGGGCCCCTCTCCCCCGGCATGAAAGGGAGCTTCAGGGCTGCGGCCTCTTTTTACTTCTTCTGTCCCTCTTTCTTTCGGCGTAAAAAAGAAAGAAAAAAAGTCATTTGAAGGGCCTGGGACAGTCGACTGGGCAGGGGACCTGCCTTGCCGGGCACAGACGGGCCACGTGGCTTCCCGGCGGGCTGGCAGCTTTGTTGCTGCTGTTGCTGTTGCTGTGTTGCTGTTGCTGTGTTGTTGTTGCTGTGTTGTTGTCGTCGTCTCGGTGTCCGGCAGGGCGGAGTGGCCATGAGCCGAGACTGGAAAGAAGCTTCCTCTCGGGCGGCAGGACCGGGCTGGGCGCCGGCGTGCGGTGCGGGATCGTTGCCCGGGGCCGGTGCTGCACCCGAGCACGAGTATCGGGCGGGCGGCGGGTGCCGGGTCCCGAGAAGACGGCTGTGACCCCGCTGGGCCGCCAGGGGCCTCGCCCGGTACTGCGGGCCACGTGGAGTGGCCTCGGTCCCCCCGAAAGGGAAACGGACAGCGGCTGAAAATGCCGGCGCGGTTCTGAGCGCCGGGACCCAGGTTCAAGCCCTCACTTGGCACCTACAGAGAGGAGGGAGGGAGCGTCCGTCACAAGAGGTAAAGCGGGTCTGCAGGTGTCTGTCGTTCTCTCTCTCGCCCTCTGTCTCCGCCTTCTCGCTCAGTTTTTCCCTGACCTATCAAATCAAACAGAAAGGAAGAAGGGAAAGGTCATCATTGAACAGAGACACTCACTACACTGAGGTTTAGACGTAGGCACCTGCCTGTGTCCAGAATGAACTAAAATCCCTCCTTCCCAGAGGGGGTGCTGGTGTCCTGACAAAATCAAAATGTAAGGAGTCGGGCGGTAGCGCAGCAGATTAAACACACGTGGCACAAAGCGCGAGGACCAGCAGAAGGGTCCCGGTTTGAGCCCCCGGCTCCCCACCTGCAGGCGGGGTCGCTTCACAGGCGGCGAAGCAGGTCTGCAGGTGTCTGTCTTTCTCTCTCCCTCTCTGTCTTCCCCTCTCCATTTCTCTCTGTCCTCTCCAACAACAACAATAAAAACCAACAAGGACAACAAAAGGGAAAATAAATAAATATGAAAAAATCAAAATGTAAAGGCTGTTATTATGAGGAGGCAGAGAGAGTTAAAAAGATCCCAGCGCCAAAGCTTCTGTTAATTCAGCGGGCCACATACATGGCAAACTAGTGTGCTATCCTAGTGATCTGTTTGTAGGCGTTTTCCTCTTTTTTAAATTTTATTAGTGAATTAATACTGATTTACAAAATTATGAAGTAATTCGTCACCTTCCCCACCACCAGACTTCTGTGTCCCCATCCCCTCCATTGGAAACTTAGTTTTCCCAAGGCCACAGATATGAGTTGACTATTATTTCTATAAATAAATATATATGTGTGTGTGTGTGTGTGTATACATACACATTTTTTTCCTATGGTCCTGCCTTTTCTTCCTTTCTAAGTCGCACCTACTACTTCTGAATGTCCCCACACACACACCTTGCGGGTCCTGATGGAGTTCAAAGCTCTCTGATCAGCTTTCCCTATCATTTCTCCCCCACTGAGAGTATGGATCAAAATTCTTTATTTTTTTTTATTTTTTGGATCAAAATTCTTTATGGGATGCAGAAGGTGGAAGGTCTGGCTTCTGTCATTGCTTCCTCACTGAACATGGGTGTTGACAGGTGGATCCACACCCCCAGCCTGTCTCTCTCTCTCTCTCTCTCTCTCTCTCGCTGGTGGGGCAGGGGTCTGGGGAGGTGGGTGAGCTCGTCCACCCAGGGAAGTCAGGATGGTGTCATTGTAGCATCTGCAGCTTCACCGTTCATGAAGCTTCTCCCCGCCTGGTGGGAACTTGGGGTTTGAGCGCATTGCTAGTTGTTTCTAACATCAGCAGGCTTGGGTTTGCTGTGTGGGCCGTTCTCCGCGCCGATGCACAAGTCTAGAATTTTGGAGAAGCTGTCTGGGGTGGAAATGTAGGTTAGGAAGTGGATGCCTGCGAGTGAGGTTTCAAGTCAAGGAAGGGATGCTACCCCCACCGCCACACACACACCATTTCCCTTTAAGTTGCCGTTCCCAGAAACCCCTAGCTGTGTGCCGACTTCCCGTCCCAGATGGGAGATGCTTGGAACGAGTTGAGTTCATGCGGTTTAAGGAGGGCGGCACATGCACGGCACTTGTAAAACAGCCCAATTGTCTGTTTCAGGTCCGACGCGCCATGGCTCTTAGCCCTCTCATCAGATTGCCTGCCAGTGTCTTCAGAAAGCCCGGCGCCCGGGTTCGACTCTGGGGGCCACTGCAAGCCCGAAGGACACCGTCACACGCACCCACCGCTTCCCAGAGTCCGTGCTTTTATTCTTCTAGCGTCAGGTTAAATGCCTCCAGTCACAGAACACTTTTCCACAGCATTTTCTCAGTAAGGCTCCCAGGACTGTCCGTCTCTCCGGAATACATTCTCCCATTTTCCATCCGACTCAAAGGCAACGTCGGTCCTAAGAAGACCACAAAAAAGACTCTGCCGAAAGCAGAAGACGAAGAGTATTCCGATGAAGAGAGTGCTGATGAGGGGAGCGAGCTGGAAGGCGAGCTCAGGGAGGACCCTGATGTGACGAAGGACTACAAAGACCTGGAGAAGGCGGTGCCGTCTTTCCGCTACGATGTCGTCCTGAAGACGGGCCTAGACGTTGGAAGAAAGTAAGTCGAGCGCGTGCCTTAGCAGACCAGCCTTTCACCTTGCTGCTTCTCGTGAGAGTTCCTGGGGCCCAGGAGCTGGCACAGTGGAGAGAGCGTTAGACTCTCCAACTTGGGGGTCCCAAGTTCAACTCACATATACATATGCCAGAGTAATGCTTTGCTTCTCTCTCTCCCACCCCCCCATTATAAGTAAATAAAGTGTTTACATGATTTATCTTTTTATTAACTTTATTTGGTTTGATAGGACAGAGAAATTTAGAGGGAAGAGAGAGGGGCAGGAGAGAGACACCTGCAGACCTGCTTCACGTGCGACGCTTTCCCTTTGCAGATGGGGAGGGGCTTGAACCCAGGTCCTTGTGCGCTGTAATGTGTGCACCTAACCAGGTGTGCCACCACCCAGCACACACACCCTTTTTTTTTTTCACTTATGTATTGAATAGGAATTGAGAAAGGGGAGCTAAAAATGGAGAGAAATTGAGAGGAGGAGGGAGATATTGTAGGGGATAGAAAGAGACCTGCAGCACTGCTTCACCGCTCATAAAGCTTCCCCCTGCGGGTAAATTCTTGTTGTTGTTGGTAATGATCCAGACTTGTTGATTTTGTTTGCTCTGCCTGAGAGAGATTACAGGGGGATGAGTGGGAGAAGGGAGAGAGAGATCTGTAGCACTGCTTTACTGCTTGTGAAGCAGCTGGGGGCTGGGGCCTTAAACCGAGGTCCTTGCACAGGGTGACGTGGGCGCTCAGTCGGGTGCCCCACCACCCAGCCCCACAGTTACTGTGGCCTTAGAATGCCACCCGACCTGCCATCTGGCCCGTCTGACGGTGAAGAGAGTGCAGAAGGGAAAGAGCAGTAGAGGAAGCCCGCGTCAGCAATGTCAGTCTGTCCGTGAGAAAACTGATTCTGAAAGAAGTCAGCTCAAAGCTCCCACGTCCCGTGGACCACGTTTCCCTGATGCTAAGACCCCGGTGACCTACAGTGACCCATGGGATCAGGTGGTGCCGCCTCCGGTCCTCACCTGCCACGTGACTTCACAAGCAGTAAAATGGTGTCGCAAGAATCTTTGTCTCTTCCTCTCTGTCCCCCTTTCCATTTTGATTTCTGTCTCTAGCCAAAATAAATGACATGAAGCACTGATTTAGTAATATCTCGCTAGGGAGAAAAGAAACCTCTGGGTCAGCTGTGCAGGTGGGCATAGCACCGGGTGTCGCCGTGCTGAAGGCGGAGCAGTTTACGCTGGTTAAGGGTGTTGGCTCTGCACCGAGACGTCTGGGGGTTCAGTCCTGGTTCTGTGTGACCTTGGGCAACTCACTTAAAATCCGTGCTTGAGTTTCCTTATCTGTAAAACCAACTTTTTTAAAAAAAAATTTATATTTATTGATTTATTCCCTTTTGTTGTCCTTGTTTTATTGTTTTAGTTATTATTGATGTCGTTGTTGTTGGATAGGACAGAGAGAAATGGAGAGAGGAGGGGGAAGACAGAGAGAGGGAGAGAAAGAGAGACACCTGCAGACCTGCTTCAGCGCCCGTGAAGCGACTCCCCTGCAGATGGGGAGCCGGGGGCTCGAACTGGGATCCTTACGCCCATCCTTGCACTTTGCACCACCTGCACTTAACCCGCTGCGCAACCGCCCGGCTCCCTAAAACCAGCTTTCATAAGAAACTTTTTGTGGGTGAGAGGAAAAACCAGAGCATCACTTTGACACACAACAGCGCTGGCCCATAACCTGTTGCAAAAAAGTGTTTGTAACCGTGTACTCAGGAGGTAGTGGCGATAAAGAAAACAGTCATCATCACTGCGCACACTGCATGCAGGGTAAGGACTGTGCTGTGGATGGTAAACCCTGACAGATTCCTAGCGCACTTTATCTGTGGGTAATAGCATAGTGTTTCATATTTTTAATCATCATTATTGATTGAGTGGATAGAGACACCCAGAAATGGAGAGGATGGGAGAAATAGGAAGAGGGAGTCCGGCAGTAGTGCAACGGGCTAAGCGCAGGTGGCGTAAGCGCAAGGACTGGTGGAAGGATCCTGGTTCGAGCCCCTGGCTCTCCACCTGCAGGGGTGTCGCTTTTCAAGCGGTGAAGCAGGTCTGCAGGTGTCTGTCTTTCTCTCCCCTCTCTCTCTGTCTTCCCCTCCTCTCTCCATTTCTCTCTGTCCTATCCAACAACAATAATCATAACAACTACGATAAACAACAAGGGCAACAAAAGGGAAAAAATAGCCTCCAGGAGCAGTGGATTTGTAGTGCAGGCACGGAAGCCCAGAGATGACCCTGGAGGCAAAAGAAAAAGAAACATTTAGAACCTCAGCTGGGAGACACACACACACACACACACACACACACACACACACACACACACACACACACACACACCCCGTTTGTTAATGAGAAGGGGAGAGCAGCAGAGCACCACTCTGGCTCCTGCAAGGTAAGAGACGAAGCTCAGGGCCCAACATTCAGTCATAGAGCTGCCCCCCAGCCACTCCGAGGGCTTCTCCATGGCCTCGCCCTGCACAGCAGCTGGAAGAGGAGAAGGGCGCTCACAGCCACACGGGCCACTCGGAAGCAGGGCAGCGACAGTCTCAGAGGCCGTTAGAGCAGAGCAAATGGGCCAGCGTGCCCTGGGGCCCAGTCCTGAGCGGCCGGGTCACCCGCCCGAGAGCGCTCGCAGACTTCGGCCACAGCGTGGCATCTCCTCGGGCAGATCTCTGGTGCCCATGTCTTAAATACACCTGGGAGCAGATGCCTTTCGGGTGCCTCGCAGCCCAAATGGAGATTTCATGGGAAGGTCAGCCGCCAAGAGAATATATGTCAGGGGTGTTTGTCTCTCTCAAATCTGTGTGATCGTCTTGTGCAGATTTCTATTTCAAAGCACCGTTTTTTGTTTTTAAGCAAAATAGAAGATGCGTTCTACAAGGGTGAACTCAGGCTGAACGGAGAAAAGCTGTGGAAGAAGAGCAGAACGGTGAGCGGCCAGGGTGCTTCTCTCTGTAAGCGCCACCCCCAGCTCCCCTCAGCAGTGGTCAAGCGAGTGACGCTGCTGCGGCCCTCAGTCACTGTCACTGTCGCAGCCTCAATAACCATAGGGCTGCAGCCTCTCCTTGTCTTTGAAATTTTAAAACAAGCTGCTGTCAGCACTGGCATAAGCCAAACACTGAAAGTTCCAAGTCATTAATGCTAGGCAGGCCCCAGGAATTCACAATGACTGGGGGCCAAGGAAGCCACACTTGCTTCATGTAGAGGGGTTTTTAAATTATTTTATTGTATTTATACCAGTGCACTGCTCAGAGATAAACAGGGAGATTGAACCTGGGACCTCGGAGCCTCAAGCATGAGAGTCTCTTTGCATAACCACTGTGCTATTTCTCCCACCCTGTTTTTATTTCTTTTAGATAGAGACAGAAGTTTAAAGGAGGGAGTCGGGCTGTAGAGCAGCGGGTTAAGCGCAGGTGGCGCAAAGCACAAGGACCGGCATAAGGATCCCAGTTCGAGCCCCGGCTCCCCACCTGCAGGGGAGTCGCTTCACAGGCGGTGAAGCAGGTCTGCAGGTGTCTATCTTTCTCTCCTCCTCTCTGTCTTCCCCTCCTCTCTCCATTTCTCTCTGTCCTATCCGACAACGACAACAACAATAATAACTACAACAATAAAAAAAAAACAGCAAGGGCAATAAAAGGGAATAAATAAAATAAATATTTTAAAAAAAGTTTAAAGGAAAGGCAGAGATAGAAGGAGAGACCTAGGAGTCGGGTTAAGCGCAGGTGGCGCAAAGCACAAGGACCAACATAAGGATCCCAGTTCAGTCCCCGGCTCCCCACCTGCAGGGGAGTCGCTTCACAGGCGGTGAAGCAGGTCTGCAGGTGTCTGTCTTTCTCTCCCCCTCTCTGTCTTCCCCTCCTCTCTCCATTTCTCTCTGTCCTATCCAACAACAATGACAACAATAACAACAGTAATAACTACAACAATAAAACAAGGGCAACAAAAGGGAGTAAAATATATAAATATAAAATATTGAAAAGAAAAAGGAGAGACCTGCAGTACTGCTGCAGTGACATTTCTCCCCGGCAGGTAGGCACTGACAGGTTTGAACCCAGGTCCTTGCGCACTGTAATGTGTATGCTCTGGCAGTTGCGCCAACACCTGACCCTTAAAGTACGTGTGTGTGTGTGTGTGTGTGTGTAAGAGAGAGGGAGAGAATTACAAGGCTGGGGAGATAATGCAGTGAGTGGTAGCAGAAGGTCCCAGGTTTAATCCTCAGCACCACCAATAACCAGAGCTGAGTGATGTGTTGGTCAAAAATAATGGCGGTGATGATTATATATAGAAGTCTAGATACTAGATTTAAATTAAACAGAATTTTAGTGTGTTGAGTTAAACATTGGTTTAAGATATTAATAATTACCTTTGAGTGTTACAGTGAGCTATACTGTCTCCATGCTTTTTAATTTCTGGATTTTTGAAGTATGTGTATCACTTTCATAATTGGAGCAAAGACGACAGTGTTACAAAGTTAACACAAAGCTGCCAGGCCAGGGAGGTGGTGTGGTGGACCGCCATGAGGTGCTGTGTTGGAGCCCCCATATTGCCTGTACCAGTGTGATGCTCTGGTCCTCTCACCTCCCTCATTAATAAATAAATTACAAGGAATTTATTCCTTTGTGAGGGGACCAGGTAGAGCCTGGCCCAGTGAAAGTAGAGTCCACACGCTACTAAGTGTCAGCACCCTGGTGCAGGGCCCTATCTCCACCTGCCAGGAGGGCGGGGGTTAGATCCATAAGTAGTGGCACAGCGCTCCCAGATGTCTCTCATCTCTCTCACCTTCTGGTGAAAGCAAAAACCACCACTGGGAACGGTGGAGCAGTGCAGGCACCAAGCCCCAGAAATGACCCTGGTAGCAAAAAGTAAATAAAATAGAGACCCTTTAAAAAGTAAAGGAGGGAGTCGGGCAGTAGTGCAGCAGGTTAAGCACATGGCATGAAACTTTGAGGACCGACCTAAGGATCCCGGTTCGAGCCCCCAGCTCCCCACCCACAGGGGGTTCGATTCACAGCAGTGAAGCAGGTCTGCAGGTGTCTGTCTTTCTCTCCCCCCTTTCTGTCTTCCCCTCCTCTCTCCATTTCTCTGTCATATCCAACAACGACGACAACAATAATAACTACGACAATAAAACAACAAGGGCAACAAAAGGGAATGAATAAATAAATAAATATTTAAAAGTAAAGGCCTGAGGGGGCAGCATAGTGGTTGTTTCCTGCTAGGCTCTGACATCCCAGGCTCAACCCCCAGCACCACTATGAAGCAGAGCTGAGCACCTGGCACCCCCCCCCCATTAAAAATAAATGACTAGCAGACATAATCTGACTCTTAGTGTCTAAGAGACAAATATTCTGGCAAAAGTTGGGCACCGTTTTTGGAGGTTGTCTTATGTAAGCTCTTAACTTTCAAAATAGCCCTGAGGTAGCAAGACCTAAGCTGCATCGAGGTGCTGTGGACATGAGAGGGCGGACAAGCCACTGACCGGGCCTCTGCCTGGGCACCGAGGCTTTGCTCTGCTTTTTTTTTTTTTTTTTTTTTGCCTCCAGGGTTATCACTGGGGAACTCACTCAATACCTGCAACACACATCCACTGCTCCTCGTGGGCTTTGTTTTATTGGCTAGAACAGAGAGAAATTGAGATGGGGAGGGGAAGGTAGGAGAGGGAGGGAGACACCTGCAGACCTGCTTCACGGCTTAGGAGTTGTCCCCACCCCCCGCAGGCGGGGAATAGGGGCTCAAACTGGGATCCGTGCCCACCAGGAGCAGTGGATTCGTAGTGCAGGCACCGAAAAGTTAGAACAGAGAGAAATTAAGGATGAGAGACACCTGCAGACCTGCTTCACCGCTTGTAAAGCGCACACACACACACACACACACACACACAGGTCGGGCACCGGGAGGGAACTCAAACCGGGATCCTTTCAAGGGTCGTGTGCTTCAAACTATGTGCACTCAACCCGCTGCAATGCCACCTAGCCCTTTATTTAGAGACCTTGTCCCCTAGGACCTGATCGACCCTTGTGAGTAAGGGAAGCTCCCACACTTGTCTGAGCTGCCAAGTCAGAATCCACAGTCCCTGCCAGCCACAGATGAATTCCTGCTCGTCCCTTGATGGCTCTTTCCCGGGGTTCTAATCCAACCTGGTCCCCGCTGCAGCGTCCTGGTCAAAGGCCTCTGTGCCAGGGCCCTATTTCCAAGCACCACGCCCTGCCTGTTGCACTCCCTCCACCTTGAAATGCTGTTAGCTGTGGCCCTCATTTCCTCTTGCTACCTTGAGTTCTGTCGTCCAGACTTCTCCTGAAGGTCCGCAGAGGAGGGGCCAGTATTGAGACTCAGTGCCTTGCCACTAGGAAGCCTGGTAGCCACAGTAACTGCTACCAATGGGGTGATGTGAGATGGAGACAATTAGAAGAGCCAGTCGGCTCCATTAGAAAGGGCAGGGGCATTCACAGAGAGAGCAGCTGGAGGCCAGGCGTCCTGTCTGATGCTGCAGCGCAACCCTGCGGCCCACAGCTGCGCACAGCTGCACTAGGAAGGGCCAAGAGCTGGAGGTGCGGGGAGCCTTGGGCTGGGGTTCAGGTATGGGCACTCCCAGTGTCCGTCCTCTCCTCTCCCGAGACTGACTGGGTAAAAGAGAAACAGTCCTCCCCCTGTTCTCTTCCCTAGAAATAAGTCCCCAAAGGACTTAAAAGACATACCACCCTGCTGTGCTCTAAAGAGATAGACACTGGCTGGGCGGGGTAGACAGCTTAGTAATTAGACAAAGAGACTCTCACACCTGAGGGTCCAGAGTCCCAAGTTCAATCCCCTGCACCACCATAGCCAGAGCTCAGCGCTGCTCTGGTAAAGAGAGAGAGACCGCCATGCACAAGAAGCTTGTGAAGGAGCCTCTGGGAGAGAGAGAGAGACCGCCATGCACAAGAAGCCTGTGAAGGAGCCTCTGGTAGAGAGAGAGAGAGACTGCCATGCACAAGGAGCCTGTGAAGGAGCTTCTGGTAAAGAGAGAGAGAGAGGGATATCACCATGCACAAGGAACCTATGAAGTAGCCTCTGGTAGAGAGAGAGAGCGCCATGCACAAGGAGCCTGTGAAGTAGCCTCTGGTAGAGAGAGAGAGAGACTGCCATGCACAAGGAGCCTGTGAAGGAGCCTCTGGTAGAGAGAGAGAGAGACTGCCATGCACAAGGAGCCTGTGAAGGAGCTTCTGGTAAAGAGAGAGAGAGGGATATCACCATGCACAAGGAACCTATGAAGTAGCCTCTGGTAGAGAGAGAGAGAGAGACCGCCATGCACAAGGAGCCTGTGAAGGAGCCTCTGGTAGAGAGAGAGAGAGAGACTGCCATGCACAAGGAGCCTGTGAAGGAGCCTCTGGTAGAGAGAGAGAGAGAGACTGCCATGCACAAGGAGCCTGTGAAGTAGCCTCTGGTAGAGAGAGAGAGAGAGACCGCCATGCACAAGGAACCTATGAAGGAGCCTCTGGTAGAGAGAGAGAGAGGGATATCACCATGCACAAGGAACCTATGAAGGAGCCTCTGGTAAAGAGAGAGAGAGAGACCACCATGCACAAGCAGCCTGTGAAGGAGCCTCTGGTAAAGAGAGAGAGAGAGATCACCATGCACAAGGAGCCTGTGAAGGAGCCTCTGGTAGAGAGAGAGAGACCGCCATGCACAAGCAGCCCCAGAAGACTTGCCTTGAGCCTGCATCCGCCACACCGAAGGAGGCATCTGCTGTTGTGTCTTTTCCACTCTTTTCTCTCTCCATCTCTTGTTTGATTAGGAAAATAATGATCTCTAAGACAGTTGTCACATGGGTGGAATTTTTGTTTGTTTTTAGGTTTTTTAAATTTATTTTCTGATAGGACAAAGAGAAATTGAGAGGGAAGATGGAGAGAGGGAGTCACAGTAGTGCTTCACTGCCAGGGAAGCGTTCCCCACCATCACCGCCACAAGTGGGGACCGGGGGTGTGAACCTGGGTCCCTTGGACATGGTGATGTGTGTGCTCAAGCGGCTGCACCCCCTGTCTGGCCCCCACACGAGTGCGGTCTCATCCACGTGCTGATGTCCGCACACCAATCCCACCACCAGCTTGGATCTTACTGTGCCACCGTGCATTGGGGCCCCAAACTACCCCCCACCACTCTCACACCCTCGGCCTTGCTACTACAGACCACGTGAATTAATAAATCTTAAAAAAAAAAAAAAAAGTGGTGGTCTGGGAGGTGGCGCAGTGGATAAAGCATTGGACTCTCAAGCATGAGGTCCTGAGTTCAGTCCTCAGCAGCACGTGGACCAGAGTGATGTCTGGTTCTTGCTCTCTCCCCTCCTATCTTATGAATAAGTAAGATATATATATAGTCATTAAAAAAAGTTCTACTGGAAATCATCGTTAAGTGTGTGCAGTCAGCACAGTCTGTTATTTATTTTTTTTAAATATCCCCTTTTGTTGCCCTTGTTTTTCATTGTTGTGGTCATTATTGTTGTTGGATAGGACAGAAATGGAGAGAGGGGGAGAGAAAGACACCTGCAGACCTGTGTCACCGCCTGTGAAGCGACTCCCCTGCAGGTGGGGATCCGGGGGCTCGAACCAGGATCCTTACGCCGGTCCTTGCGCTTTGCACCACCTGCGCTTTACCCGCTGTGCCACCGCCCAACCCCCAGTCAGCACTTACTCTGATCGTGCCACTTCTCTGTCTGTGCCAAAGCAATGCCTCCATCCCACAGTTGCCTTAAATCACCCCGTCCAGACGGGCGGGCATTGAGGCGCCCCGTGAGTGAGACCCACAAGCCCAGTGACTGTCACCCGGGAGTCAGGCCCTGTCCCCACCCTGCCCTCGGGGGTGACGGTCACCTGGTGGGAACTGTGCACCAGGGTTCTGGTGCTGGCGTGCCTCTCCGAAAGGAAAGACTCAGTGTTCTTTTTTAACCTCAGGTGAAAGTGGGAGATACGTTGGATCTTCTCATCCAAGAGGATAAGGAAGCAGAAACAGAGACCGTGATGCGGATCCTGCTGAAAAAGGTGTTGGAAGAGAAGACTCAGAGTGAAAAGTACAGAGTGGTGTTGCGACGGTGGAAGAGTCTGAAGTTGCCCAAGAAGAAGCCATTGAAATAGGCGGATGCTTGTGGGTGGTGACGCCGCCTCCGGGCTGTGCAGAGCGGAGCCAGCCGGAAAGGACCTCCCGAACGAAATAAAGCTGTTACCGGGCGTGGGATCTCGGCCGCCGCACTTTGTGAAGAGCGGAGACACGGCCTGCCTGCAGTCAGGATTGCCCTCCCAGGCCTGACTTCTGTCACTGACCACATGAGAGAGAGTGCTGGGTGCTAGGTGAACTAAGGCCAAAGGAGGTTCATTAACCGTCCTGCCGTTTCCCATGTGAACCCCGTCAGGAGTCAGTATGGAATGAGCGAGGGATTGTTGAGACTTGTTTATTGTCTTTTTATCTAGAGTACTGCTCAACTCTGGGTTTGGTAGTGCATAGGATTGAACCTGGGACGTCAGAATCTCAGGCATGAGAGTCTTTGGCATAACCATTAGGCTATCTTCCCCCTCTCAGCTTAGTTTTTTTTTTTTTTTTGGACACAGGGAGGATTGGAAAGATAGTATAATGACCATGCAAAAAAAGGATTTTTTTAAGTATTTATTTATTCATTTTCCCTTTTTTTGTTGTCTTTGCTTTTTTTTTTATTGTTGTAATCATTATTGTTGTTGTTATTGATGTCTTCGTTGTTGGATAGGACAGAGAGAAATGGAGAGAGGAGGGGAAGATTGAGAGGAGGAAAGATAAACACCTGCAGACCAGCTTCACCGCTTGTGAAGCAACTCCCCTGCAGGTGGGGAGCTGGAGGCTTGAACCAGGATCCCTGTGCCGGTTCTTGCGCTTTGTGCCACCTGCACTTAACCACTGCATTACCGCCCAACTCCCTGCAAAAAAGGATTTCATGCCTGAGGAGGTAGACAGCCTAATGGTTATGCAAAGAGAGCAGAGAGACTCGTGCCTGAGGCTCGAGAATCCCAGGTTCAATCCCCCAGCACCACCATAAACCAGAGTTTAGCAGTACTCTAGTAAGAAATAAATAAATTGATAATAAAAATAAAGAAGTGTATGCCTGAGGCACCAGAGCTCTCAGACTCTCTGCCCAGCACCACCACCATCCAGAGCATAGCAGTGTTCAGGTATGGGGAAAAAAATGAAACAGAAACAGAAGTAGGCAGAGAGAGACCATGCATGGCGTTGAAGCTTCCCGCATGCCACACGGGAGGCCAGGCTCACACCTGCGTCACACGTGGCTGAGCAGCGCCACGGGGTCCAGTTGAGCTGTCTTGCAAGTCTATCTGTTTTCATTTTTGTCTCGTCCTTGTCGGCTATGACCTCAGCTGAGCAGGCAAGGCCAGTGGTCATAGCCCCAGGAGAGGCTGTGGCTGGCATGTTGGCTTAGTTCTCTTCACTTTGTCTGCAGCAGTCTGGGTGAGTAAGGTGTCGGAACCAAGTCCAAATGGACTAGTCAGAAACCATTTCAAATTAACTGTGAACTAAAACAGGATTTCTCCCCCACCCCCATCAGAATATACCGCTCAGCTCTGGCTTGTGGTGGTGTGGGGGATTGAACCTGGGACTTTAGAACCTCAGGAATGAGTCTCTATATAACCATTATGCTATCTAGCCCCCCAGACAGGATTTTCCCCCGAGAAGTTTTCTATATTTTATATATATATGCACACACACTATATAGTAAGCTAAGAATGGCTTGTTTGTGTCTGCATACACACTAGTTTTTTTTTCTTTTTTGTAGTTATTGATGTTAGATAGGACAGAGAGAAATGGAGAGAGAAGTGGTCTGGGAGGTGGCGCAGTGGTGAAGCTTTGGACTCTCAAGCATGAGGTCCCAAATTCGATCCCCGGCATCACATATGCAAGAGTGATGTCTGGTTCTTCTCCTATCTTTCTCTAAATAAAACAAAATAAAAACAGAAATGGAGAGGGG
Organism: Erinaceus europaeus; assembly: GCF_950295315.1. NCBI lineage: Eukaryota > Metazoa > Chordata > Mammalia > Eulipotyphla > Erinaceidae > Erinaceus > Erinaceus europaeus. The sequence continues at coordinate 143,931,159 of NC_080165.1, read as the reverse complement.
AGGAGAAAAAGATAGACACCTGCAGACCTATTTCACTGCCTGTGAAGTGACTCCCCTGCAGGTGGGGAGCCAGGGCTCAAATTGGAATCCTTACGATGATCCTTGAGCTTTGCACCACATGCGCTTAACCTGCTGCGCTACTGCCCGACTAGTTATTTTTTTATCTTTATTTATTTGAGAGAGATGCAGAGAGAGAAACACCAGAGCTCTGCTCAGCTCAGGCTTATGGTGGTGCGGGGGATTGAACCTGGGACTTAGGAGCCTCAAGCATGAGAGTCTGTCTGCATAACCATTATGCTGTCTCCCCATCCTATTTTTTTTATTATTTTTTAAAAGATTTTATTTATTGATGAGAATAATAGGGGAGAGAGGAAGAACCAGACATCACTCTGGTACATGTGCTGCTGGGAATTGAACTCAGGACCTCATGCTTAAAAGTCTAGTTTCTTAACCACTGCACCACCTCCCGGACAACTTTTTTACAGTTTTAAAAGTTGTTTATTGGGTGGAGAGTAGATAGCATAATGGCTATGCAAATAGATTCATGAGCTTAACAGTGCTCTGGTTAAAAAAAAAAAAAAATCTGCACTCTGCTTCTCTCTGCCAGGGATTGAACTCAGGACCTCAAGCTTGAGAGTCTAGTGCTTTATCCACTGCACCACATCCCTTCCCATGAAAAAGATATTCCTCCCTTAGATCCCAGAACCACCATATGCCAAAGCTGAGTACTGCTCTGGTGAATGAAAGGAGAGAGTAAAGGAAGAAAGAAGCTAGATGACAGTTTTTGGGTTTTTTTTTTTGTTTTTTTGTTTTTTGGTCTCCAGGGTTATCACTGGGGCTTGGTGCCAGCACTATGAATCCACTATTCCTAGAGGCTATTTTTCCATTTTGTTGCCCTTGTTATTGCTGCTGTTGTTGGAGAGGACAGAAAGAAATGGAGAGAGGAAGGCAAGACGGGGAGATAAAGACACCTGCAGACCTGCTTCACCGCTTGCAAAGCAACTCCCCTGCAGGTGGGGAGCTGGGGGCTTGAACGGAATCCCAACACCGGTCCTTGCGCTTTGGGCCATGTGCGCTTAACCCGCTGCGTTACCGCCCAGCCCCCATGACAGATCTTTAATGCAGAATTTTAAATATTTTGATTCTCAGATTTAAGGTAATGAGCTGATTTGTTGGGGGGAGTTGCTTTTTTATATATATATATCTATTTTCCCTTTTGTTGCCCTTGTTTTTCAGTGTTGTTGTAGTTACTGATGTTGTTGGATAGGACAGAGAAATGGAGAGGGGAGGGGGAGAGAAAGACCGACACCTGCAGACCTGCTTGGACGCTTGTGAAGCGACTCCCCTGCAGGTGGAGAGTCGGGCTCAAACTGGATCCGTACATGGATCCTTGAGCTTTGCGCCACCTGCGCTTAACCCGCTGCACTACCGCCCGACTCCCGGTTATTGCTTTTTTAAAAAAGCCATTAGCAATCAAAAGGCAGTTAAGCATAGCAGCCTCTATTAACATTTTAAGGATTTGTAAAAACATCCTAGAACTAGGGAGTATTAAAATAATTGTATTGTTTTTGTTATTTCACTTCCACAAAGAAAACACCACGTCGGGGGGTGGGCGGTGGCTCAGTGGGTTAAGCGCATGTGGTGCAAAGCGCAGGGACTGGCATAAGGATCCCAGTTCAAGCCCCCGGCTCCCCACCTGCAGGGGAGTCGCTTCACAGGCGGTGAAGCAGGTCTGCAGGTGTCTATCTTTCCCCCTCTCTGTCTTCCCCTCCTCTCTCCATTTCTGTCCTATCCAACAACGAACAACATCAACAATGGCAATAATAATAACCACAACGAGGCTACAACAAGAAGGGCAACAAAAAGGGGGGGAAAATGGCCTCCAAGAGCGGTGGATTCATGGTGCAGGCACCGAGCCCAGCAATAACCCTGGAGGGAAGAAAAAAAACACCATGTCTGCCTCCCCCGCATTACAGATTTCTGCATGAAACCAGAAAGAAACCCATGTGAAAAGTTTCCATGCAGTTTCAAAGGCCACCACACACGCTGTTTTCACAGGGACCTGTGACCTCAGAATACATATGCATGTTAAGTATGGGCTAAGAGTCCCCCACCCCTCCCACTGAAAACCCCAAACTTCCTGCATATCCAACAAAGGAAGCACTCCGAAGTGCAGAGATCTGAAGAAGCTGCAGAGATCTGAAGTCCCTGCAGTGGGCTGGGGGAAATAGCTCAGTGTGTTAGAGCACACTGTCAGCATGCCTGACATTGTGACATAGGCTCAAACCCAGCAGTACTCCAATCTCCCCCAAGACTTCCTCAAGAGGTAGAGACAGACAGCTTTCAGTAGTTGGGGAAAGCTCAGTTTTGAAGGAGTTCTTTTTTTTTTTAATTTTATTTATTCATTCCCTTTTGTTGCCCTTTTTTCTTTTTTTATTGTTGTAGTTATTGTTGTTGTATAGGACAGAGAGAAATGGAGAGAGGAGGAGAGAAAGATAGACACCTGCAGACCTGCTTCACCGCCTGTGAAGCGACTCTCCTGCAGGTGGGGAGCCAGGGTTCGCACCGGGATCCTTATGCCGGTCCTTGTGCTTTGCGCCTCCTGCGCTTAACCAGCCGCGCTACAGCCCGACTCCCTGAAGGAGTTCTTTTTAATAACGAGAGCACCACATGGAACCTGGGACCTTGAGCATCTAGTCCTGAGGTATTTCCTTGGCCAAGAGATAGTTTCGTTCTTTTTTTCCTGGGACTTTTTTTTTTATTATTCAAACTGAAAGAGGAAGATCACAGCGCTGAAGCTTCAGCCAACAAGGTAGGGGCTGGGCTCAAACACACGGTGATACAGGTCAGCTACCCAGGGGAGCAGTTTAGTCAACCAGCAAAAAAGTATTCGTGGCTGAGCACACAGGTTAAAATATGCAAAGACCTGGGCTCAATCCCCCAGCCCCCACCTGCAGGGGGAAAGCTGTGCAAGTGGTGAAGCAGGGCTGCAGGTAGCTCTGTCTCCCGCTCTATCTCCCCCTTCCCTCTCAGTTTCTGGCTGTCTCCAATATCTAAAGATTTTATTTAAAAGAATAGTAATTAAAAAAAAGTATGTGGGAGCTGGGCGGTGAAGCAGGTCTGCAGGTGTCTTTCCCCCTCTCTGTTTTCCCCTCCTCTCTCCATTTCTCTCTGTCCTATCCAATAACAATGACATCAGTAACAATAATAATAAAACAAGGGAACAAATATTTAAAACAAAAGGGAATGAATAAATGATTTTTAAAAAGTGTAGAGCAGCCTAGAAGGCAGTACACTGCCTAAGACTTTGAGCTCTCAAGACATGAGGTTCCTCCAGGCCTCGTCCAGTCATATTGCGTCTTTATTTGCACTGGAGCTTGCTCAGCTTGAGCTAATGGGGTAGAGCAAGTGGTGAGGCTGGGCTGCAGGTGTCTATATCTTTCTCCCTCTCTAGCTCCCCCTCTGCCTTGGTTTCTGGCTGTCTCAATCCAGTAAGTAAAAGGTAATAAATAAATTAAGTGGTCCGGGAGGCGGTGCAGTGGATCAAGCATGAGGTCCTGAGTTCAGTCCCTGGCAGCACATGTACCAGAGTGATGTCTGGTTCTTCCTCTCTCTCCTATCTTTCTCATGAATAAATAATTTTTTTAATTAATTAAAGTGGCCCGGGAGGTGGCTTCAAAAGTGGTGAGGCAGTGCTGTAGATGTCTGTCTTGGTCTCTTCCTCCTCTAACTCCCCCTACCCTCTCAATTTCTGGTTGTCTTTACCCAATAAATATAATACAATTTTTTTTTTTAATGTGGAAGTGGGGCTGGGCAGTAGCACAGCAGGTTAAGCGCACATGGCGCAAAGCGCAAGGCCAGAGCAAGGATCCCGGTTCTAGCCCCTCAGCTGCCCATCTGCAGGAGGGTCACTTCACAGGTGGTAAAGCAGGTCTGCAGGTGTCTCTCCTAGACAACAACAGCTATGACAACAATAACTAAAGGGCAACAAAAATGGGGGAAATGGCCTCCAGGAGCAGTGGATTTGTAGTGCAGGCACCAAGCCTCAGCAATAATCCTGGAGGCAAAAAAAAAAAAAGGGGGGGGGGAGTAGGTAGCAAGATAGCTCACTTGGATAGTGACTGGCCATACATGCAACCCAGGTTTGAGCCCAGCTCCCACTGCACTGAAGGAAGTGTTGGCGTTGTGGTCTCTTCTACTATCTGTTTCTATCTAAAAATATAAAGGGAAAAAGTGTCACCTGGAGGCCATCGAGATGGTCACCTGGGAGAGAATCCGCTTTGCCATGTAGCAGCCCAGATTCAGCCCCGGACACCGCGTGGGAGGACTACGGTACTAAGAGAAGCTTCAGTGCTGTGCTGTCTCTCACTTTCTTACCTCTTATCTCTCTTCTTTCCTTTCTCCCTTTCATCAGAGCCCTGCTCAGTTCCTGCTTAGGATGTTTTAAACCCGAGACCTCAAAACCTTAAGCTTGAAAGCCATCTGCATAACCATTATGCTATATCTCCCAGGCCTCTTGCTCTCGTTTTATCTGAAAAAAAGCTATAACTCAAACAGTAAAAATGTCCTATCCAACAACAACAATAATTACTACAACAGTAAAACAACAAGGGCAACAAAAGGGAATAAATATTTTTTATATTGTTAACTTTCTTTTTTAAATTTTTTTAATATTTATTTTTCCCTTTTGTTGCCCTTGTTTTATTATTGTAGTTATTATTGTTGATCTTGATGTCATCGTTGTTGGATAGGACAGAGAGAAATGGAGAGAGGAGCAGAAGACAGGGAGAGAAAGACACCTGTACACTTGCTTCACCGCCTGTGAAGCGACTCCCCTGCAGGTGGGGAGCCGCGGGCTCAAACCGGGATCCTTACGCTGGTCCTTGGCGCTTTGCGCCACATGCGCTTAACCTGCTTCGCTACTGCCCAACTCCCAATAAAATATTTTTAAAAAGTGAAAACGAAATCACCTAAGTCCTTTGAGTCTCTGTGCAGGCTAACATCCCAGCAGCCCTCAAGGGGACGTTCGTTGCCCAGAGAAGGTGCAGTCACTGGGGGGGTTTTCTGGGATAGGGAGAGTTTACAAAGATGATGTCAGATTAGATTGCACCAGAGCGCCTGAATGTATTTTTCTCTTTTTAAAATTTAATGATTTATTATTGGACAGAGACAAAAGTCAAGAGAGGAAGGGGGAGATAGAAAGGAAGGAGAGAGGGGCTAGGCTGTAGCGCACCTGGTTATGCACCCACATTACAGTGTGCAAGGACCCAGGTTCAAGCCCCTGGTCCCCACCTGCAGGGGGAAAGCTTCATGAGTGGTGAAGCAGGGCTGCAGGTGTCTCTGTCTCTTTTCCTCCCTATTTCCCCTCTCAATTTCACTCGTCTCTATTCAATAAGTAAATAATAAAAATATTTTTTAAAAAATATGGGTGAGGGGAAGTCAGGTGGTAGCACAGCGGGTTAAGCACAGGTGGCGCAAAGCGCAAGGACCGGCGTAAGGATCCTGGTTCGAGCCCCCGGCTCCCCACCTGCAGGGGAGTCGCTTCACAGGCGGTGAAGCAGGTCTGCAGGTGTCTATCTTTCTCTCCCCTTCTCTGTCTTCCCCTCCTCTCTCCATTTCTCTCTGTCCTATCCAACAACATCAGTAAAAACAAAGGCAACAAAAGTGAATAATTTTTTTAAATCTAAATATATATATATATATGGGTGATGATAGATAACATAATGGTTATACAAAGAGATTCTCATGTCTGAGGCTCCGATTTCCCAGGTTCAATCCCCTGCACCACCATAAGCCAGAGCTGATCAATGCTCTGGTAAAAAAAAAAAAAAAAAAGATAGCAAGCAAGTGTGCTGCACTGCTGTTTCACTCACCCTACAGGCTTTTGGGTTTATGAGCCAGTAGGATGAGGGTTGATGGCCCATCAAGAGTCATTAGACAGGAGGATCCAAACGCCCTAGCCTCCCTCTCGCCTCTGTTCCCACCTCCTGGGTCTCAGTTTCTCCCCCCCTTGCACACACATGGACACTCTCTTTACAGTGATTTAGTAATCACTCCTTTCCAAAAGGGCGCACTTTCCCCCTTCGTGCAAAAGCCTGTGTAAAAGTCTTTGCTTTCTTTTTATTTATTTATTTATTTCCCCTCTTGTTGCCTTTTTTTTTTTTTTATTGTTGTAGGTATTGTTGTAATAGATGCCGTCATTTGTTGGATAGGACAGACAGAAGTGGAGAGAGGAGGGGAAGACAGAGAGGGGGAGAGAAAGACAGACACCTGCAGACCTGCTTTACCGCCTGTGAAGCGACTCCCCTGCAGGGTGGGTAGCCGGGGTTTGGACCAGGATCCTTAAGCCGGTCCTTGCGCTTAACCCGCTGCGCTACTGCCCGACTCCCCAAGTGTTTGCTTTCTATGGTTTCAGATAATAGCCCCAGGAGCTGGGCAGTGGTGCACCCAATTTAGCTCACATAGTACTAAGCATAAGGACCTGAGCAAGGATCTGGGTTCCTGCCCACGGCTCCCCATTTGCAGGGGGAAAGCTTCGTTAGCAGCAAAACAGGTCTGCAGGAGACTCTTCTCCCTCCCCCTCTCAGTTTCTCTCTGTCCTATCCAATAAAATGGGGTGTGTGTGTGTGGGGGGGGGGGGAATTGACAGGCCTGGAGACAAAAAAAACCAAAAAAGATAGTAGCCCTAACTCAGTTTCCCCCTGCAGTGTCCTCACTGCAGGCCTGAAAGCCATCTGATCCCTGTGCAGACCCACCTCTCGCCACTGACCTACTAGTAAAGATTTTGTTTGCCACTAGTTGAGAAGCAGCTGCTTTAACTTGGACACAACAGGAAACCACCTATGTCAACTCAGATCTTTTTCTAATAATCAGGACGCTGTGAGCCCTTGTGTGTCTGTGAAGTTGCCATAATGCGGTGGTTCTGTGGGATCCCACAAGCAACATTCCTGTCAAGCGGTAAAGTTGCCAGACACGCAAATTCTTAGGCCCCACTGAATAAGAATCTCTGGGGGATTCTCTCACCACCTCAGTCGACGTACACAACTTTAAAGTACCCACTGGGGGGCCAGGTGGTGGCGCACCTGGTTGAGCGCTCATGTTACATGCGCAAGGACCCAGGTTCGAACCCCCGGACCCCACCTACAGGGGGAAAGCTTCACAAGTGGTGAAGCAGGACTGCAGGTGTCTCTCTGTCTCTCTAGTTCCCCCTCTCCTCTCAATTTCTAACTCTCTATTCCAACAAATAAAGATTAAAAAATTAAATAAAGTGCCCCCGGGGGCGCCCGACAGAGCCACAGCGGGTTAAGCGCACACGGCGGGAAAGCAAACAGACCAGCATCAGGATCCCAGTTCGAGCCCCCGGCTCCCCACCTGCAGGGAGGGGAGTCGCTTCATAGGCGGTAAAGCAGGTCTGCAGGTGTTTATCTTTCTCTTCCCCCCCCCCCCGCCTCTGTCTTGCCCTTTTCTCTCCATCTCTCTGTCCTATCCAACAGCAGCAGCAGCAACAACAGGACTAATAACAATGGAAAAAAGATGGCCACAGGAGCAGTGGAATTGTAGCGCAAGCAATGAGGCAAAAATAAAATAAATAAAAGTACCCAGTGGTATTTCTGCCCCTTGCAGATAGATACCAATGGAAGCCCCACCCTCCCATGCATCCCAGGGTCCCTTTACTGGTGTACTTGTGGCTTAGTTGCTGGGTCAAGTAGTCACTAACACACCATATTGGGGTATGGCCTGAGGTTGCTGGGAGAGCTACTGCCCTGTACCCCTAAAGAAGGCCTCAGTCAGGCTGAGGGGTGGCACACCTGGTTGAGTGCCCATGTTATAGTGCACAACAAGGACCCAGGTTTAAGCCCTCAGTGTCCACCCACAGGGGGACAGCTTTGTGACTGCTGAAGCAGGGCTACCGGTGTCTCTCTCTCTCCCTTTTTATCTTTTTAAATATTTATTTGTTCCCCTTTTGTTGCCCTTGTTGTTTTATTGTTGTAGTTATTATTGTTGTCTGTCTTCATTGTTGTATAGAACAGAGAAGTGACTCCTCTGCAGATGGGGAGCTGGGGGCTCAAACTGGGATCCTTACACCAGCCCTTCTGCTTTGCACCACCTGCACTTAACTGCCTGACGTGCTACTGCCTGACTCCCTCGTTTTTATTATTTTTATTTATTTACTGAATAGATACAGTCAAAAACTGAGAGGGTAAGGGATGATAGAGAGGGAAAGAGAGAGAGAAAAACACCTACAGCCCTGCTTCACCACTAGTGAAGCTTTCCCCTGCAGATGGAAACTGGAGGCCTGAAACCAGGTCCTTGGGCTTTGCAACATGTGCGCTCACGCAGGTGCAGCACCACTGGTTCCACTGGGTCCCAGATTTTCTTTGTTTTTAATTATTTTATAAATTTAGTTTTGTTTTTCCCTTTTTGTTGCCCTTGTTTTATTGTTGTAGTTATTATTGTTGTTGTCGTTGTTGGATAGGGCAGAGAAATGGAGAGAGGAGGAGAGAGAAAGATAGACACCTGCAGACCTGCTTCACCGCCTGTGAAGCCACTTCCCTGCAGGTGGGGAGCCGGGGGCTCGAACCGGGATCCTTACGCCGGTCCTTGTGCTTCGCGCCACGTGAGCTTAATCTGCTGCACTACCACCCGGCCCCCCCAACCCCCCGATTTTCTTTTATTGTCTTTATTTATTTATTGGATAGAGACAGCTAGAAGTCAGAGGAAGAGGGAGATGGGGGAGAAGACAGAGCACTGCTTCACCATTCATGAAGCTTTCCCTCTGCAGTTGGGGACCAAGGATTTTAACCCGGGTTCTTGCGCATTGGAGCATGTGCATTCGACCAGGTGTGACAGCACTCAGCCCCAGCCATTCTGCTGCCTTTCTACCCTGGCAAGGCACCCTCAACCACTTGCACAAGAATCCAAGTCAGCCACCTGAGAGGTGGCACAGTGGATAGACGCTTGGACTCTTTTTCTTTCTCTCTCGCTTTTCTTTTTTTTTTTTTTTTTACCTCCAGGATTATCACTGGGGCTTGGTGCCAGCACTATGAACCCATATCTCCGGGCAGACATTTTTTCCATTTTATTGGAAAGGACAGAGAGAAATTGAGAGGGGAGGGGGAGTTAGAGAGGGCGAAATACACCCGCAGACCTGCTTCACAGCCAATGAAGCTTCCCCCCCTCCCCCGAAGGTAGGGAGCCATGGGCTCAAACCCGGATCCTTGCACAAGACCTGGGGCTTCCTACTATGTGTCCTTAACCTGGTGCACTACCACCCATCCCAACTGTTGAGAACGCTCAAGCATGGGTACTAAGTTCAATCCCCAGTATTGCATGTACCAGAGTGGTGCTATGGTTTTTTTCTCGTTAATGAGTAAATAAATACTAAAGTAATAATAAATCCCACTCATAGGCTATGTAACTAAGGAACCCAAGTACTGTGGTTAAATTTTACATTCTAAAAACAAAAAAGCAAACAGCAAACAACAACAAAACTCAGTGTGTCTTCAATGAACTATTATTTCACCCACGGCTGCGCCGCCCCAAACCAGCAGACGCACAGCCAGTCCGACAGAATGGGGCTGAGAGGGTGTGGGCGGGGGGGAAAAAGGACACCGCTAACTTGTAACTTTTGTTGTTTCTTTGGATCCTGTTATGACTCAGGAAAATGTTTGACTTCAGAGATACTGTTTTGTGGTGTAAACTGATCTGGGTTCAAATCTTAACAGTGATTCACCAGCTGTAGGCAAGAAGCCTACTGTTCTCTGCTTTCTGCCCCCCCAAAACCACTGTTTTTGTTTGGGGGAATATTTATTTATTTATTTAGAGACCAGAGCACTGCCCTGGACAGCTGTGGCTTCTTGTGGTGCAGGGGATTGAATTTGGGATGTTGGAGCCCCTGGCATGGAAGTTTTTTGCATAAACATCAAGCAACCTCCCCCCCCCCCCCCCCCCCCGCAATCTTACGGGAAGTAAAACAGCAGCTAGGCCTTGTAGGATTTTAAGTTTTGGGTTTCTTTTCTTTTTTGCCTCCAGGGTTATTGTTAGGGGGCTCGATGCCTCCTTCAGTCATTATATACATATATAATATTATATATTATATACATATATATATGTTTTGAAATGACAGAGACATTGAGAGAGGAGGGAAAGATAGACAGGAGAGAAAGATAGACACCTGCAGGGAGTCGGGCTGTAGCGCAGCGGGTTAAGCGCAGGTGGCGCAAAGCACAAGGACCGGCATAAGGATCCCGGTTTGAACCCCAGCTCCCCACCTGCAGGGGAGTCGCTTCACAGGCGGTGAAGCAGGTCTGCAGGTGTCTATCTTTCTCTCCCCCTCTCTGTCTTCCCCTCCTCTCTCCATTTCTCTCTGTCCTATCCAACAATGATGACAACAACAATAATAACTACAACAATAAAACAACAAGGGCAACAAAAGGGAATAAATAAATAAAATAAATATTTTTTAAAAAAAGAAAGACACCTGCAGACCTGCTTCACCACCTGTGAAGCGACCCCCCCCCCCCCCCCGCAAGGTGGGTAGCCGGGGGCTTGAACCGGGATCCTTGCATTTCGTACTATGTGTACTTAACCCGGTGCACCACCACTTGGCCCTCATTTGTTTGTTTTTTAAGGGAAAGATAAATTGAAAGGAAGATAGAGACACAACACTGCTTCACTAGTCATGAGACGTTCCCCCAGGTGGTGGGGCAGGGGGCTTGAGACTGGGTCCATGCACATGATAACGTGTGTGCTCTACTTGGCTCCTAGCTTTTGTCTTAACAGACACACTTCTGGAACGTTTTTGTTTTGTTGTTTTAATTTATTTTCCCTTTTGTTGCCCTTGTTGTAGTTATTATTGTTGTCGTCATTGTTAGGACAGAGAGAATTAGAGGGGGGGGGGAAGACAGAGAGGGGGAGAGAAAGACAGACACCTGCAGACCTGCTTCACCGCCTGTGAAGCGACTCCCCTGCAGGTGGGGAGCCGGGGGCTCGAACCGGGATCCTTATGCCGGTCCTTGCGCTTTGCGCCACGTGCGCTTAACCCGCTGCGCTACCGCCCGACTCCCCGTATTTTTTTTTTCTTTTTTGCTCCTAGGGTTATTGCTGGAGCTCGGTGCCTACACGACAAATCCACTGTTCCTGGTGACCATTTTTTCCTTTTTTTTCTATTTTATCCAGTAGGACAGAGTGAAATTGAGAGGGGGAGGAAGACAGAGAGGGCGAAAGACAGGCAGATCAGTCCCACTTCACCACCCACAAAGCGTCCCCGCTGCAGGTGAGGAGAAAGGGCTCCAACCCAGCTTCCTGCACCGGTCCCTGAGTGTGCACTGCCGGGGGCCCCTGGGGGAACTTCCTTCACAGGGCTTTGTGGAGGCTCACCCAAGAGGATCCGGGTGTCGCTCTTCATGATCGTTTCTGTTGGTGGCAGTGGCGTCAGGATTCAATCCAGCTGCTCCTCCACCGTAAGCATGTGCTTCATCACCGAGTCCCTGCGCTAACCTCTGGCACCATCCTTAGCGGTGCGCCCGGCACACGGCACACACTCAGTGAATGTGGGATGATACAATCAAGTGAAGGGGCTGAGCAGTGGCGCACCGGATAAGTGCACATAGTGCTAAGCACAAGGGTTCGAGCCCCCGGCTCCTCACCTTGCAGGGGTTTGCTTCACAAGCAGTGAAGCAGGTCTGTAGGTGTCTTTCTCTCTCTCTCTCTCTTTTTTTTTTTTGCCAGAGCACTGCTCAGCTCTGGCTTATGGTGGTGTGGGGGGATTGAACCTAGGATCTGGGAGCCTCAGGCATGAGTGTCAGTTCGCATAACCATTGTGGTATCTCCCCTCCCCCTCTCAATTTCTCTCTGTCCTATCCAATGAAATAGATAAACGGGCCAACAGGAGCAGTGGATTCATAGTGCTGGCACTGAGCCTAGCAATAACCCTGGAGGGAAAAGAAAAAAGGAACACGTGATGAAATGTTCATTGCAGGAGCCCGGGCGGTAGCACAGCGGGTTAAACGCGTGGTGCTAAGCGCAAGGACCAGCATAAGGATCCCGGTTCAAGCCCCCGGCTCCCCACCTGCAGGGGAGTCACTTCACAGGCGGTGAAGCAGGTCTGCAGGTGTCTGTCTTTCTCTCCCCCTCTCTGTCTTCCCCTCCTCTCTCCATTTCTCTCTGTCCTATCCAATAACAACAACAAAAAAACAAGGGCAACAAAAAGGGAAAATGAATAAATAAATATTTTTAAAAATTAAAAAAAGTGTTTATTGCAGCCTGGGAGGTGGTACAGTGGATAAACCCCTGGATAAAGACTTCAAGGTATGAGTTTCTGAGTTCAAGCCCCAGTACCACATGTGCCACAGTGAAACTCTGGCTCTAATAAGACTTTTTTTTTTCCCATTGTCTTTGACAGTTGATTGGATGTGGAGTTCTTTTATTTATTTATTCATTCATTCCCTTTTGTTGCCCTTGTTTTATTGTTGTAGTTATTATTGATGTTGTCATTGTTGGATAGAACAGAGAGAAATAGAGGAGGGGAAGACGGGAGTGGGGTGGTGGAGAGAAAGACAGACACCTGCAGACCTGCTTCGACGCTTGTGAAGCGACTCCCCTGCAGGTGGGGAGCCAGGGGCTTGAACCAGGATCCTTACGCCTGGTCTTTGTGCTTTGCGCCACCTGCGCTACCGCCCGACTCCCAGATGTGACATTCTTATAGTTGAGAGCTAGATGTATAGTTAAGCACTCACACATTCAAAATCTGAGGGGTTTTTTTTTTTTTTTTTTTTGGAGAAAACAAAGAAAACTTCAGCTTAGAAGAGGTTTAAAGAATTTAGCTTTCTTTCAAGTCTTGCTTCAACTTGCTTGTGGATTTACTGGTTGGTGTTCCAGTCCCTGACCCGTCCTAACCTGCTGCAAAGCTTCCATGTGTCAAGACTCATGATGGAAATACTACAGGAAAAGTGTTTTAATAACAAGTGTGTGTGTGTGTGTGTGTGTGTACACAAAATAGTTCATCTAGTTACAGCACCTGCTATGTTATGTACACAGACCAGGCTCAAGCCCAGTTCCCAGCACACTGGAGGCTGCTTTGGTGTCTGAGTTATCACCTGTCTGAGTTATCATCACCTGTCTGAGTTATCATTACCTATGTCTTAGTTATCATTACCTGTCTTAGTTATCATTACCTATGTCTTAGTTATCATCACCTATGTCTTAGTTATCATTACCTGTCTTAGTTATCATCACCTATGTCTTAGTTATCATCACCTATGTCTTAGTTATCATTACCTATGTCTTAGTTATCATCACCTGTCTTAGTTATCATCACCTGTCTTAGTTATCATTACCTATGTCTTAGTTATCATCACCTGTCTTAGTTATCATTACCTATGTCTTAGTTATCATCACTTGTCTTAGTTATCATCACCTATGTCTTAGTTATCATCACCTATGTCTTAGTTATCATTACCTATGTCTTAGTTATCATCACCTGTCTTAGTTATCATCACCTGTCTTAGTTATCATCACCCGTCTTAGTTATCATTACCTATGTCTTAGTTATCATCACCTGTCTTAGTTATCATCACCTATGTCTTAGTTATCATCACCTATGTCTTAGTTATCATCACCTGTCTTAGTTATCATCACCTATGTCTTAGTTATCATCACCTGTCTTAGTTATCATCACCTGTCTTAGTTATCATCACCTGTCTTAGTTATCATCACCTATGTCTTAGTTATCATCACCTGTCTTAGTTATCATCACCTGTCTTAGTTATCATCACCTGTCTTAGTTATCATCACCTGTCTTAGTTATCATTACCTGTTTCTCTTTTACATTTGCTGCCACGTCTTCCCTAGGGTTTCATGCCTGCACAATCCTACCACTCCTGGCAGACTTCCTCCTCTCCCCAGAACCCACCAGAGTGAGTAAAAGAGAGGGGAAATGGAAAGATCCCACAGCACTGCTTTTAAGGTTTCCCTTGGCATGGTGTTGCCAAACGGTGACTGGAGGCTCAGACTAGGCACTCTAAGGAAAACTCCGCTTGCAGCGGAGAGACCCTGGTGATGATAAACACATTTTAACTTTTTTTGTTATTGTTGCTGGGGCTCGGTGCTTGCACCATGAATCCACTGCTCCTGGAGGCTCTTTTTTCCCCCTTTTGTTGTTTTATCATTGTTGTTGTTGTTATTGATGTCGTTGTTGGATAGGACAGAGAGAAATGGAGAAAGGAGGGGAAGACAGAGAGGGGGAGAGAAAGACAGACACCTGCAGACCTGCTTCACCGCCTGTGAAGCGACTCCCCTGCAGGTGGGGAGCCGGGGGCTCGAACCGGGGTCCTTAAGCCGGTCCTTGCGCTTTGTGCCACTTGCGCTTAACCTGCTGCGATACCACCCGACCCACACATTTTAACCTTTTTCCTGGGACTTCTGAGCCTCCACCATGAAAGCCTTCTGCACAACCACTTTGCTCCCTCTATCTTTTTTTAATTTACAAAATAATTTTAATATTCATTTTCCCTTTTGTTGCCCATTTATTTTTGTTGTTGCTGTAGTTATTGATGTTGTCGTGTTGGATAGGACAGAGAGAAATGGAGAGAGATAGCTGCCTGCAGACCTGCTTCACCGCCTGTGAAGCGACTCCCCTGCAGATGGGGAGCCGGGGGCTCGAACTGGGATCCTTAGGCCAGTCCTTGCGCTTTGCGCCACATGCGCTTAACCCGCTGCTACCTCCCGACTCCCTTTTATTTTATTTATTCATTTAATTTGATAGAGGGAAAATGAGAGGGCACAGGTGATAGGAAGGGGGAAAGACAAGAGACCTGCAGCACTGCTTCACCACTTGTGAAGCTCTCCCCCTGCAGGTGGGGGCTGGGGGCTTGAACCCAGGTCCTTGTGCGTGGCAGTGCGTACACTTAACCAGGTGTGTAACTACCCTGCCTCCTTCTTAACTTGAGGACTTTTTGAAAACTCTCTCTCTGCATGTGGGGACCAGGGGCTTGAACCTGGGTTCTTGGACTCTATAACATGTATAAAGAACCAGGCGCACCACCACCTGGCCCCTGGGATTTTTCTTTTTAACATACTGTTTTTATTTTAATGAAAGAGAGAGATGCCAGAGCACTCTTCAGCTCTGGCTCATGGTGGTGCTGGGGACTATGCCTGGGATCTCAGAGCCATAGGCATGAAAGCCTTTTGCATAATCATTATGCTGTTTCCTCAGCCAAGGATTACTTTTTTAAATACTTATTCCCTTATGTTGCTTTTGCTGTTTTATTGTTGTAGTTATTATTGTCATTGTTGGATAGGAGAGAAATGGAGAGAGGTGGGAAAGAGAGGGGGAGAGAAAGACACCTGCAGACCTGCTTCACCACCTGTGAAGCGACTCCTCTGCAGGTGGGGAGCTGGGGGGCTCGAACCAGGATCCTTAAGCTGGGCCTTGCACTTTGTACCACCAGTGCTTAACCCGCTGCGCTACCAGATTACTCTTTTTTTTTTTTAACCAGAGCACTGCTCAGCTCTGGCTTATGATGTCAGGGATTGAAACTGAAACCTTAGGCATTAAAGTTTTTTTTTTTTTAAATACTTATTCCCTTTTGTTGCCCTTGTTTTATTGTTGTAGTTATAATTATTGATGTCATCACTGTTGGATAGGACAGAGAGAAATGGAGAGAGGAGGGGAAGACAGAGAGGGGGAGAGAAAGACAGACACCTGCAGACCTGCTTCATTGCTTGTGAAGCGACTCCCCTACAGGTGGGGAGCCGGGGGCTCGAACCTGGATCCTTATGCCAGTCCTTGAGCTCAACCCACTTTGCACTCCCAAGCTTGAACATCTTTCTGCATTCAAATGCTCTACCACTGAGCTATATCCCCAACCCTCTTTTTGCATAATAACCACTATGCTGTCTCCCCAGCCCAACAAAATGTTGGCTGGAGGCACTAAATTCCATTTGATCCAAAGTGCCCGGTTGGCAGGAGGGCTGCTCTGGCACGTGACTCAGGAAGGTCAAATGCGATTCCTACTGGGGTTTCTGTAAAAAATGGGGAAGGGGGGAAGACAACACCCGACACACCTATCTGATGACTCCTCGGCTACTTCTCAATGGCTGAGGCCACACTGACATCCTGTGAGGCCGCCCCATAGTCAAGAGCAAGGAAGGAAGCCTGAGACTCAGGGACCCTTCTGCACAGCTGTGTCTTCCCCCGGGAGGCAGGGATGGAGGCTGTGTGCAATCACTTTGAAACCAAGACATGTTCTGAGAAGCCTGTTTGATAATAAAATGCTACGACACCATATGTATTTTTTCTATTTTTATAACATTTTATATAACTCATAAAACAGTGCTTGTATAAAAAATTCACACAAAGTTGCTAGAGAGCATACAATTTCCAAGAAAAACAAAAAAGTCCTGGGTTTTTTTTTATTACATTCAGTTTTCTAAGGATGCACTCAAACCAATGGTAAAATGCAGACATTATGCGATATTTCATTATCTTTGGTAAAACTATTCACTTTTATCTCCTCACAGTATTAACTCTGATATCCACTTTGTGCAGGGTCTGCTTTCACTAGGATGTCAGATAAACATTAAGGCTGGATCTACAGAAGGCAAACGGTCCCAAATGGCAGTAAAAGCCTCTGGGCTTGTAACCCCCCCACACCACCACCACCACACACCTTTTCATGTCGTCTTACACAGCCAGGCAGCTCAAGGACTTCTGCCCAGGGGCCTAGAGAAGTCCTCTTAGTCAGGCAAAGGCTGGGGAGAGTGAGGGGGAGGTGGAAACTGAGGAACCCAAGTGGCTGTGCAGTGGTGTGGGCAGGCCATTGACACAGTGATGCCATTCTTCACTACGTAGATCCCAGTGGTTGGTTGATGACTGCTGCTATGTGATGCCACTGCCCCCAAGCTTATACAGAAGAAAAAAGGGAGAGTGGGGCCAACAGCCACGGGGAGGGACACACTGCCCGTGACACCAGACATGACTTTTTTCCCTATCAAACATTTGTTATTATGCAGACACAGCCAAAGGGAGCTGAAGCAGGATTAGAACACTTTAAGTACATTCATGACTATCTTCACACATTCTTAAAAAATAATAAAATAAAAAAACAACTAACAGAAAACAAGCGACACTATCACCTACTGTGACTTGCTAGTTTACTTCCCACGAGGATGTCTGTGCTAATTCTTTAGTCCTCCAGATGCAAGGGAAAAACAACTCCAAACCCAAACAAGTGAAGAAAAAAAAAATCAAAGAATTTAGATGGGGGTGAGGCTTTACGGAAAACACTAAATTTGGAGGAAACACAAGTCTTTCGTACATCTATTGCTTTATATATAAAAACTGCCCTTGGGGTTCCAGATGCAGGTTTGGAGAACTGACCACACCAGACAAGACAGGCACACAGGACCCGGGGGCATTTCCTGATGATACATTTAAACAGGACAGAAAACAGCCCTCAGGATGCATCCACCTCTCTTGGTGGAAAAGATCTCTGAAGATATTTTGGGATGGAGGGGGGAGGAGAAATGGTGTGAGGTGGGAGGGAGAAATCCTCCACAGGAAAGGTATCATAAAGAACCACCAAAATACACGTTTAAAAAGGGGGGGGGGCATAAAGAGGTTTTAAAGAGGCAAATTTCATTCCTAGACCTAGAATCCATGGCTTTCTCTAAGGTTAAATAGGTATGTTTTTGTTTGTTTGAAGTCCGTATTACTAGACGATTGTGCTTCGGAAGTTGCAGGCTCACATTCTACCCTCTAGAAAGCAGAGATTTTTCACATGGCTCAGAATCCTCTTGGATACACGGGAGAGACTGGAACAAATTCTGCGGCAATGTCCAACCAGTTGGGTTGCAGGTCAGTGCACCACCGCCATCTTTGGGTAGGGCGAGTGTGCGTGCACACACATACACACACGCACGCACATACACACACGTGTGCAGAGGAGAGACTAAGGCATAGAGAAAAGGCCAAATTGGGGGGGGGGGGTCTCCAGGATGCTCCACTCCTTTCTTTCCAGGCACAAAGAGGTCAAACTTGCTATTCATGTAGCCCCTCCACTTAAGTTTATTATTATTAATTACTTCACAAGAAGAAACGCGTGTGTGCAGGTGGGGTGGGAGGGGTGTGAGTCATTAAGTCCCTGTACAGCTCTAAATGTCAGTGACGTTAAGATGGCAGTTTCGGCAGAAGAAGTAATCTGCAGATGATACTGCAAAGTAGCTTTAGTAAAGGTTCGAGCAGTAATTACTCAAAATTCTGTGTCATGTTAAAAAAAAAAAAAAAAAAAAAGCTTGCTGCGTGCAGCCAAGATTGCATCACAGTCACTGGGACTGAAGTCCTCACTAGCTATATAAAGAAAATTTAGATTATTTCTACATCTCTGTTAAGATGGCAAAACAGTAACCCATAGATCGGTAACATTAACCCATCGCACCCCGTGTCATTGCATCTTCCAGATTTGTGGGCCGATGTGCTGAGTTTGAGTGACACTGATTCCTTGCCCTCTTAGACGTGTGGGCTCCAACGTCAGGTAGGCGGGTGTCTGTCATCTGTACGGGGCATTTCCGGGGTGGGCTACCTGGGGAGGATGCTGCTGGCCCGGAACTACTACATCTTCCCAAGCCGTGGGAAGACAGGGAAGTCTCCTGCCGAGGCCAAGAGAACTAACTGCCAGATGCAGGGGCTTCAAGGGGGAGTCTGAGCAGAAGTGTGACCCCTCAGCTCTGAGGGGTCCTAAGACAGGGCCGGGCAGCCTCACTTGACATCACCTGTGTCCTTACAATGGCAGGTATCCCCAAGAGGACCCAAGGGCTGGGCGTGCCCTGAGGAAGAAGGGCAGGTAGGTCACTGTTTGGAGGAGCGAAAGCAAACGAGAAGCCACACACTATTTTCCTAGATCCCGTGTTGGCCCCTCCAACCAGCATCGTCTCGGGGGAGGGGGAAAGAGAAGCAGTAGGACACACAGCTCAAACGAAGACGCTGAGGACGCGTTTCCACGTCTATCTACATTCACATCATCATCATCATCATCATCATCATCATCATCATCATCCAGTGTTCTCACCTACAGAGGGAGTACAACATTCTACCACACGGCCCCAGCGAGCAGGCCGGACCGCACCTAAGCCCCCTCCGGGCACCATGGCAGAAGGAAGACGGGACCATGGTGCCCAAAGGACATTTACACCACCCCACCCCCTCAACCGTGGACCACGAGGCAACATGACTCTTCCGACATCAGAAGTAAAAGACAACGTCAGTGAAATTGGTCTCTAGGTCCCCTGAAGCTATTATTAACCATCATGCACGAAGGTGGCACCTGTAAAAAAGAAAATTTCATAAATCTGAAATCCTCTGAAAAAAAAAAAATCCCAGCAACAGAAGTCAGTACTTCACCTTAAATATTTAAGTTTTCTCTTTCTCTAAAATGGCCTCCAGAAAGCTCAATGATTTTTGTTTTAAGGGTTCCTTTTTAATTAGAAAACTTGATTCAGATGGAAGATATAAAAAAATCTGAGAAGGGGAGGTGGGGGGGGAGACAAGAGCGACGTTTAACTGGCATCTCAGATTGTGAGAGGGTGGGGAGGACCCGGCCCAGGAGACAGCCCCTGTTCCCGAGGCCTCTCCCCTCTCCACACTCTGGCAGCACCACCCGGAAACACAGGACAGGAGTCGGAGGTGTGAGAGAGAGAGAGAGAGACCTAGAGGCGAGGCTTCTTTCTTGCGGTTTGGGAGAGTGTTTACGTGTGCAAAGGTAGTAAGCCACTCCCCACTGACCTAAGGTGCGTGTGTCTGTGGACACCACGGGCGGGTCAGGGCCAGGGCCAGGGCCAGGGCCAGGGCACCGCAGTCCTGGGGGGCCGGGGGAGGGGGGGGCGTCACTTCTCTACTTTCTTGGCTTTCTTCAGGATGTCGCATTTTTTCCTGTTGGGGCGTCGGCACCGTTCGTCGATGCTGGGGATACATTCGTAGTGCCACACCTCCTCCATCTTCTCCACCGGGTAGACGGCTTCCACGTAGTGGCGGATGAGCCTCAGGCGAGTGGGGTCCAGCTGCTTCTTGTTGCAGGCTCCCGAGTGGTTGTACTGCAGCCGGAGGTTGTCGGCGGTGAAGAGTTCGGGGAAGAGCCTGACCAGGAGGCGGGCGGCGAAGTTGCCCACCGACAGGCTCTGCTGCACGATCTCGCGCACCTCCTTGTCCGACAGCAGGTAGACGGGGGGCACCGGGAAGTCGGGTGCGGGGACCACCAGCTTGTCCAGCGGGATCTTGCAGAAGTCCTTGCTGCTCCTTTCGGGGGGCAGCGGGGGGCCGTCGAGGTCCTCGCGGAACCTCTCGGGGTTGGCGGCGGCGGCGGCCGTGGCGGTGAAGGCAGCCGCGGGGTCCCTGCACTCGGGGCCCGGAGCGTGCACCCTGCGCTGCTGCTGGTAGGAGCGTCTCTGCTCCGTGTCCCGGCGCCGGCAGCGCTCGTCCAGCTTGCCCACGAACTCCAGCGTCCAGATGCGGTCGTTCTTGGCCCGGGGGTAGAGCAGCTGCACGTAGTGGCGGATGAGCCGGATGCGGGCCGGGTCCAGCTGCTTCTTGCCCAGCGAGCCGCTGCAGTTGTACTGCTTGCGCAGGTTCTCGTGGGTGAAGAGCTCGGGGAACAGGTGCACCAGCAGGCGCGACGCGAAGTTGCCGATGGACTGGCTGCTCTCGTAGATGCCGCGCAGCTGCTCCCGGCTGAGCAGGCAGTCGGCGCCCGGCACGTCGAAGTCGGGCTGCGGGATCTCCAGCTTGTCGAAGTCCACGGGCACCAGCCAGATCTTCTTGGAGCGCCGGCCCGGCCGCTCGCCCTCGAAGCCGTCTTCCACCTTGACCACGGAGATGTCGTCCGGCAGGCTGGAGGAGTCGTAGCAGTCCTCCCGGGGGGGCTCGCCCTCGCTGGCCCCGTCCAGCCCCAGGCTCTCCAGCTCGTCGTTGATGCGCTGGGCGCACTGCTGCCGCCAGGCCGCCTCCTCCTGCATGTCGGGGAAGTAGATCTCCGTGTAGTTGCGGATGACCTGCAGCCGGTGAGGGTCCAGCTCCTGCTTGCCGCCGTCCCCGTAGCAGCTGTACTGCTCGCCCAGCTTGCGGTGGTCGAAGAGCTCGGGGAAGAGCCGGTGGAGGAGGAAGACGGTGAACTCGCCCGGCGTGGAGGCTTCGTCCAGGAACTCGGTGAGGTCCTGCGTGTCCAGCATCTGGTCCGAGGCGGCGGTGCTGCTGCGGTCCAGCGACAGGGCTTCCTCCTGGTCCTTGTTATCCAGGAAGTGGCCCGGCTCCACCTGCTCGGCCTCGAAGAAGTCGGCGACCTGGCCGCCCGGCTGGCTGTCCTCCATCTCCCGCTGAGCCCAGAAGCGGCTGAAGAAGTCGTTGAGCTGCGGCAGGCACTCGGCCTGCCACACGGCCGTGTCCCTCACCGAGGGGTAGTAGACCTCCACGTAATTGCGGATGAGCTGCAGGTGCAGGGACTCCAGCTTGCGCTTGGCCGCGAAGCCGCAGGCGCTGCAGCCGCGGGGGTAGTCCCCGTCGCTGAAGAGCTCGGGGAAGAGCTGCACCAGCAGGCGGCAGGCCAGGTCGCCGCCCGACAGGCTCTGGTCCACGATCTGCTTGAGCTCGGCGGCCGTGAGCTGGTACTCGGGGGGCGGCTGGAACTTGGCCACCATCTCGGTGGGGCTCACCTGCTTCTTGATGCGGCTCACCTCCAGGGAGAGCAGGTCGACCTTGCTGTGCAGCTGGGACATGTTGGAGGACAGTGTGTTGAGCATGTAGAACATCTTCTGGATCAGGAAGTAGATGTTGGGGTCGCCGTCGGTGGGGCCACCGCCGCAGTCCCGCTTCTGGGGCTCGTTCAGGAGACGCAGCGGGGAGGGGCTGTTGGCGTTCGCTTTCTCAAAGAGCTCGAACGTGCTGACCGTGTCCCCCGGCGGGGGGTTCTTCTTCTCCATTATCTTGTGCGAGATGCCATAGAGAGGCTTCTTGTAGGAGGGAGTGGTCGTGTCCCCGCAGCCGTCCTCCTCCCCTGGCCACACAGAGCTCAGGTGCTTGCTCCTGCCAACCTGCTCCCCGTTGCCCTGGCAGGGTGAGCTGTGCTCCCGGTTCCGCATGCCTGCCAGCAGCGCCTGGAAAACAGAGTGTGCTCAGTGGGTGTGGTGCTGTGCTGCACGGCATGTGTTGTGGACATGGCTGTGTGTCACACTCGCGGAGGGACCATAACCGCGACCCATCTTTGGAGCATGTGACGAACTATCTCCGGCCCTGGCACTCAGTCACCCGGGCCAACGTCACGAACACAAGCCTGTACCCAGTGCCAAGCCTGCTCAATTGCCCTGCTTCCTGAGAGAGACTCAGGCCGGAGTCAGAAGGCTCCAGATCACGGCAGGGTACCAGCGGCGGACTTTCCACGGGGTAGAAATAGGCCGAGCAGGAGCCGGGCGGTTGCGACCTGGTTAGGCGCACATAGTACTAAGCAAAGAGACCCGTGCGAAGATTTTGGCTTGAGCCCCAGGCTCCCCACCTGCAGGGGGGAAGCTTCACAAGGGGCGAAGCAGGGTCTGCAAGTGTCTGCCTTTCTTTCTTTCTCCCACTCTATCTCCCCTTCCTCTCTCAGTTTCTCACTGTCCTATCCAATAAAATGAAAAAAAAAAAAAATGGCCATCAGGAGCAGTGGATTCATAGTGCTGGCTCAGAATTCCAGGGATAGGCCTGTGGAGAACAGTCTGGAGAACTCTCAGAAGGCTAGAAATGGACCTACCCTATGACCCTGCAGTTCCCCTCCTGGGGATAGATCCTAAGGAATCCAACACATCCATCCAAAAAGATCTGTGTACACATATGTTCTTGGCAGCACAATTTGTAATAGCCAAAACCTGGAAGCAACCCAGGTGTCCACCAACAGATGAGTGGCTGAGCAAGTTGTGGTCTATATACACAATGGAATACTACTCAGCTATTAAAAATGGTGACTTCACCATTTTCAGCCCATCTTGGATGGAGCTTGAAGAAACCATGTTAAGTGAGATAAGTCAGAAACAGAAGGATGAATATGGGATGATCTCACTGTCAGGCAGAAGTTGAAAAACAAGATCAGAAGAGAAAACACAAGTAGAACCTGAACTGGAGTTGGTGTATTGCACCAAAGTAAAGAATTCTGGGGTGGAGGGGAGGGGGAGGGGGGAAGAGTTCAGGTCTTGGAACATGATGGCAGAGGACCTAGTGGGGGTTGTATTGTTATGTGGAAAACTGGGAAATGTTATGCATGTACAAACTACTGTATTTACTGTTGACTATAAAACATCAATCCCCCAATAAAGAAAAAAAAGACTCTGGGGTGAGGGGTGGGGTTCAGGTCCTGAAACAGGATGACAGAGGACCTAGTGAGGGTTGTATTGTTTTGTGAAAAACTGAGAAATGTTTTGCATGTACAAATTATTGTATTTACCGGTGACTGTAAAACATTAATCCCCCAACAAAGGGAAAAAAAAAAGGCCAAGCATCAAGCAGGTAAGAAATATAAGAGGCCAGGTGGTGGTGCACCTGATTAAGTGCACACATTACAGTGCATAAGGACCCAGGTTCAAGCCCCTGGCCCCCACCTGCAGGGGGAAAGCTCCAAGAGTTGTCAGCAGGTAAAGTTTCTCTCCCTCTCTACCTCCCCCTTCTCTCTCAATTTCTCTGTTTCTATCCAATAATAAAAATAAATTAAAAAATTAAAAAATATATATATGTGGAGTTGGGCAGTAGAGCAGCGGGTAAAGCGCAGGTGGCACAAAGTGCAAGGACTGGTATAAGGATCCCGGTCTCAGTCCCCGGCTCCCCACCTTCAGGGGAGTCGATTCACAGGCAGTGAAGCAGGTCTGCAGGTGTCTGTCTTTCTCTCCCCCTCTCTGTCCCCCCTCTTCTCTCCATTTCTCTCCTATACAACTACAACATCAATAACAACAACAATAATAACTACAATAATAAAACAAAGGCAACAAAAGGGAATAAATACATAAACATCAAAAAAATATGACTGGGACTGGAGAAGTAGAAAGATCCTGGGAATAAGAGGAGGCCAGATTAGTGGAGGAGGCAAGATACCCCTTTTATCTGCCATATCAATGCGAAACCAGAACTTGTTGGACACAAGACCTAGGGGGAAAAAATCCAGCTGGAGCCAAGACAGGAGACTGAAAAGTTTGCTACGTGACCCTAAGCTTCAGTCTTTTCTGGAAACATCCTATGCCAGCCCGATGAATTACTAACTAGGCCACCTTTCCAGAGAAAACCGCACCTCTCTTTCCGTCTCCCCTGAAACTTTGTCACATGTATAAATGAAAATAAGTCTTAAGATAAAAAGTTTCAGGAGTCGGGCGGTAGCACAGCGGGTTAAGGGCACACAAGGACCGGCATAAGGATCCCGGTTCGAGCCCCCAGGTCCCCACCTGCGGTGGGGCGGGTTGCTTCATGGGTAGTGAAGCAGGTCTGCAGGTGTTTGTTTTTCTCTCCCTCTGTCTTCCCCTCCTCTCTTCATTTCTCTCTGTCCTACCCAACAACAGTGACATCAATAACAACAATAACTACAACAACAATAAAAAACAAGGGCAACAAAGGGGAAAGTAAACAAATATATATAAAAAAAGTTTCGCTGTCTTAAAGCACACATACAGCAGGTAGTGAATGCATGCCTCCCTGTGCATCTAGAAGGGCACACGCTAGAAACAGGTCCGGCAAATGATTGATCTACTACAAGCCTTACATGCAGAATACACTGAGAAGTCTCAAGCTCATTAACGACAAGATCCAAGAATTGCTTTTCTTTTTGTCTCCAGGGTTATTACTGGGGCTCGGTGGTGTCTGCACTATGAATCCACTGCTCCTGGAGGCCGGCCGTTTTTTCCCTTTTGTCGCCCTTGTTTATCGTTGTTGTTACTGCTGTCATTGTTGTTAGATAAGACAGAGAAATGGAGAGAGGAGGGGAAGACAGAGAGGGAGAGAGAAAGACAGACACCTGCCAACCTGCTTAACCGCTTGTGAAGTGACTCCCCTGCAGGTGGGGACCGGGGGCTTGAACTGGGATCCTTATGCCGGTCCTTGCGCTTTGCACCACGTGTTCTTAACCCGCTGTGCTACCACCTGCCTCCCCCGCTCAATTGATTTTAACAATCACTTCAAATAAGATATACAATTGGCAAATAAACACATAAATATGTTCAATAGTATCCTGTAAATTAAACCCACATTGAGGGGTCTAGGTGGCGGTGCACCCAGTTGAATGCATGTTGATGTGCAAGGACCCTGGCTCAAACCCCCCACCCCGTCCCCAACTACAGGGGGAAAGCTTCATGAATGGTGAAGCAGGGCTGTAGGTCTCTCTCTCTTTCCTCTGTCACCCCCCTCCTCCTTGATATCTGGCTGTCTCTATCCAATAAATAAAGATTAAAAAAAAAGAAAAAAAACACACATTGAGGTGTCACATTCTTCCTACCAAAATGGATATAACATAAGACTCTGGGGTGGGTGGGTGGGAGAATACAGGTCCATGAAGGATGATGAATGACATAGTGGGGGTTGTATTGTTAAATGGGAAACTGGGGAACGTTATGCATGTACAAACTATTGTATTTACTGTTGAATGTAAAACATTAATTCCCCAATAAAGAAATAAATTTAAAAAAAAATGGATGTAACAAAAAGGCAATCCCCAGGCAGGAGTAGATAGCATAATGGTTATGCAAAGAGAGTCTCATGCCTGAGGCTCCAAAGTCCAGGTTCAATCTCCTGCCCATAAGCGAGAATGCTGACATTGCTCTAATGAAATAAATACACACACAAACACCAAAAAAAAAGGAAAGAGGGATTTTTTTTTTTTTGTCTCCAGGGTCACTGCTGGGGCTCAGCGCCTGCACTACGAGGCCGTTTTTTTCTAGTTTGTTGTTGTTATTGTGGCTATTATATCTTCTGAAGACAATGCCCTTGTTCTAGAAGAACTCCTTGACCACTGACTTCACTTCTGCCTTATCGGAATAGTTGGGCTTAGTTGTTCTGCTTTGTTTTTCCTCGGACACTCTACCTTTCTTTGCCCCATCGCTGGTGCAGTCGGGAGAAGGCAAGGGGCGTCTTTCCCTGCCTCTGGGACAGCGAAACTTTATCCCTAGTGCGATGTGTTTGGAACTGGAGCTCACGACCCACTAGTAAAGGATGAAATCGAGTTGACGGGTCATGCCTCACATGAGAAAGAAGAGGAGGGAACGAGGAAGCATGGAAGAAAGAGAAAAAAGGGGGTTGGGCGGGAAAAGCGCAGGTGGCGCAAAGCGCAAGGACCTACTTAAG
Source organism: Erinaceus europaeus (assembly GCF_950295315.1). Taxonomy (NCBI): domain Eukaryota; kingdom Metazoa; phylum Chordata; class Mammalia; order Eulipotyphla; family Erinaceidae; genus Erinaceus; species Erinaceus europaeus. The sequence continues at coordinate 143,904,827 of NC_080165.1, read as the reverse complement.
GATCCCAGTTTGAGCCCCCGGGTCCCCACTTGCAGGGGAGTCGCTTCACTGGTGGTGAAGCAGGTCTGCAGGTGTCTGTCTTTCTCTCCCCCTCTCTGTCTTCCCCTCCTCTCTCCATTTCTCTCTGACCTATCCAACAACGACAGCAATAACAACGATAAACAACAAGAGCAACAAAAGGGGGAAAAAATGGCCTCCAGGAGCAGTGGATTGGTAGTGCAGGGACCGAGCCCCAGCAATAACCCTGGAGGCGAAAAATAAAAGGGGAGGGTCAATGGGTAGCTCAGTGGGTTAAGATCACATGGCATGAAGCACAAGGACTGGCAGCAAAAACAAGGGCAACAAAATGGGGGAAATGGCCTCCAGGAACGGTGGGTTCATAGTGCAGGCACCGAGCTCCAGTGATAATCCTGGAGACAGAAAGGCAGGGAGGGAGGGAGAAAGGGGAATTAGGCGGTAGTACAGAGGATTAAATGCATGTGGTGCAAGCACAAGGACCTGCTTAAGGATGCCGGTTCGAGCCCCTAGCTCCCCAGCTGCAGGGGAGTCGCTTCACAAGTGGTGAAGTAGGTCTGCAGGTGTCTATCTTTCTGTCCCCCTCCTCTCTCCATTTCTCTCTGTCCTATCCAACAACGACAACATCAATAACAACAAAAAACAAGGGCAACAAAAGGAATATTTAAAAAAAAAAAAAAAAAAAAAGGAAAGACAGGAGAGAGACACCTGCAAACTTGCTTCACCACTCAAAAAGCTTCCCCCCTGCAGGTGGGGACCAGGGACTTGAACCTGGGTCCTTGCACATTGTAACATGTGCACTCAACCAGGTGTGCCACCAGCCAGCCCCCAAAATACTCCTATCTCTACTAAAGTCATTTGGAAAATGGTCTGGAGGGTGGGACAGTGGATAAAGTATTAGACTCTCAAGAATGATGTCCCAAGTCTGATCCCAACATCTTGTATGTCTGAGCAGTGCTCTGGGACTCTCTCCCATTAATAGATACGGAGAAGAAAGAGGAGAATAGAAAGGAGGGGAGTGGGGCAAGACTGCACCCAGCAAGGAGCCTGAGGAAGGAGAAGGAGAAGGAGGAATGGGAGGGAGGGCACTGGGGTGCTGGTACATACTGAAGCAAAAGGCCCTGGTTGGGGGAGAGTTCTGCAGACACCTATCACAGAGAGACGAGAAGCTGTACCCACGTGTCAACGACTGTACTGTAAATTATTAACCCCCAATAAAGTGGCATTAAAAAAGGGGGTCTACACAGAAAAAATAGGGAAAAAATATATATAGTTATAGGTAGATAGTGATAGGTAGAAAGTCAGCCCCTATCTGTGACCTTGGGAGAACCACTGCAGTTTCCAATGAGGGAATAGGGACACAGAATTCTGGGTGTAAACAGTGCAGAATCATTCCCGTTATCTTGTGATTTTTGTACATCAGTATTAAATCACTAATAAAAGCTGGGTGTGTGTGTCCTGTGTTGGCTTCATAACCAATGATCCCCCCCCAGTGCAATTAAAAGGATTCTGTGCAGCAGAGAAAGACCAGCAGAAACTCACATGCCCACCAACAGGAAGACATGCTCCAGAGAACAACTGCCCTGATGATTCCGCGGTGTACAGAGTAAGCACCAGCAAACCCTTCCGTGTGAACTGTCCGGATAACAACAACAAACAGAAGTCACCGCCTCCCCCACATTCCCACTGCAGGCAGAAGGCCAGAAAATGCCAGAACTGGAAATCCCTTCTTTAACTCTCAATATCCGGCCTCATTAATAAAAATATCTCAGTTTCTTCGATGCATGTTAGAGACACTGCCATCATTAGAAACATTTTCAACTGGCTTGTTTATACAAAAAAAAAAATCAAGTTGGATTCCCAGTAGAGGGCAACATTCCTCACTCCCGGAGTCCTTGGACACACAGTTTCTCACACAAAGCACAACACAGGGATGAAGAGGAGGTTCTTAGATGTCCCGGCACTGGTGTCCTATCAAGTCAGTGCCCAATTCATTCCACACACGCTGCCAAGGCCGTGACGGGGAACTGCATCTGCTGCGAACATCTCCGCTCAGCTGTCTAGGAGGATGGAGAAATCTCTAAATTTGTGCTACTTGGCGCCAGGCCTCTGGCTGACATGACTCCCGGTTCTGCCCGGCTCGTTTCCAGCCATACGGGAACTCGGCGGCACAGCTCAGCCTCTGCTGTGCCAGCACCCGTCCTGGACGGGCTCAGGGCAGGACATTCTTCTTCCACTCGCACCGCTTAGGCTCAAGAGCGAGGGCAGGTTCAAATCCCTCAGCTGGAGCATTTGACCAAGGAGAAGAGGTTGGTGTGGGGGTAGAAGTGACAGGGAGAGAGCCCCCTGAGGTGACAGTCCATGACTGGGGCAGCAAGAGGTGTTCTCTCCCTCTCAAGTAATTCTTTTATTTATTAATTTTTTATTGGATAGAGACAGAAAGACATTGAGAAGGTGAGGGTCGGGTGGTGGCGCAGCGGGTTAAGCGCACATGGTACAAAGCACAAGGACCAGCGTAAGGATCCCGGTTCGAGCCCCCGGCTCCCCACCTGCAGGGGAGTCGCTTCACAGGCGGTGAAGCAGGTCTGCAGGTGTCTGTCTTTCTCTCCCCCTCTCTGTCTTCCCTTCCCCTCGAGATTTCTCTCTGTCCTATCGAGCAACAATGATATAAATAACAACAACAATAATAACCACAACAATGGTAAAACAACCAGGGCAAGAAAAGGGAAAAAAGAAATACCTCCAGGAGCAGCCGATTAGTGGTGCCCCAGTGATAACCCTGGAGGCAAAAAAAAAAAAAAAAAAAAAGAAAGGAAATTGAGAGGGAGAGGGAAAGAATCAAGAGAGACACCTGCAGCCCTGCTTTCCCATTCACAAAGCTTTCCCCTCTGCAGGTGGGGACCAAGGACTTGAACCTGGGTCCTAGCACACTGCAATGTGTGCGCTTAACCAGATGTGCCACTACCAGGCCCCCTCTCTATCCCCTCTGCCCTCTTCATTTCTCTCACCATACATAAATGTATAGTTTATTTATTTATTTTTAAAATAATGAATTTATTTATTTATTCATTTATTCATGGGAGAGAGAGAGGAGAGAAAGAACCAGGCATCACTCTGGTACACGTGCTGCCAGGGACCAAACTCAGGATCTCATGGTTGAGAATCCAATGCTTTATCCAGTGCACCACCTCCATGACCACTGTATATTTTATTTTAATGAAAGAGATGGAGAGAGAGAGAGAGAGAGAGAGAGAGATCAGAGCACTGCTCAGCTCTGGCTTACGGTGGTGCAGGGGAGGGAATCTGGAACCTCAGAATCTCAAGCTTGAGAGTCTTTTTGCATAACCATTATATTGTGTCCCAGTCCTCCCTTTCAATTTTTCTCTGTCCTATCAAAAAAGGGGGGGGGGGGGAGTCGGGCGGTAGCACAGTGGGTTAAGCGCACGTGGCGCAAAGCGCAAGGACTGATGTAAGGTTTCCGGTTTGAGCCCCCGACTCCCCACCTGCAGGGGCGTCGCTTCACAAGCAGTGAAGCAGGTCTGCAGGTGTCTATCTTTCTCTCCCCCTCTCTGTCTTCCCCTCCTCTCTCCATTTCTCTCTGTCCTATCCAACAACGACATCAACAACTACAACAACAATGAAAAACAAGGGCAACAAAAAGGGAAAAAAAAAATATATATATATATACACACACACACACACACACACATACACACATATATGGAGAGAGACTGAAAGATGAACGCTTCCTTCCATGCAGTGGGAGTTGGACTTAAATCTGGGTTGTGCACATGGCAGAAACAACACTCTCTCCCAGTGAGCTGCTCCACCAGGCTTGTCCTCACGGTCGTCCCTTAGGGCTAGCCTGACCTGCAGTGCACCATGAGATGAAGAGTGCTGTGAGGCCTGCCAAACCCAGACTATGGTGATAAGACAACTATACTGAAGACAGAGAAGAAAGACCTGAGGGATGGCAGCATAGATACAAGTCCTCACAAACACTCCACTGACTGCAGGGCCAGCGGGCATGGGGACTGAACTGAACAAGTCTGATGGTTCTAACTTCTCTGAGTCTCATTGGAATGGGAGCAGCCGTGCTGCTGGCTTGCTGACTGTGAGAACAGGGACTGATCAGCTGATAAGCCACTGACACTTAGGAAGTGTTTGGAGCGATGAATGAAATGGCTGGCAATTCTATGGCCCAATTGAAAAACTAAACCACAATGATACTTGAAAACAAACAAAAAGCCCCAAGAAAACAAAGCCAACTGGGGCCTGGCTTTCAACTCTTAAGTATTGCCTCCGCTTCCATGAACAAAAAAAGACGATTACCAATTAAAACATTGCCTACTTACCCCGCCCTACACACACACACCTCTTGTAGTTGGCTAGGAAGCCTTTTTCCAGCGGAAGTGTCAAGTAAGTCTTATATTTCTAGAACCTTTGTTAGATTTCTAAATGTGGCTATATATATATATATATATTTTTTTTTTCTTTTTGTCTAAGCACTCGTGAGCAGAGGCTGGCAGTCAGTACTTGGTCAGTACTTACACACCGGACACTCGCTTAGCAATAGGGCTGCCACTCCAATCCTCCCTCCTTCACCTTCCTCCCCTTTCCCAGGGCCTGGGGGGAGAAGCCGGAAGGTGATCCATGCCTTGGCTTAGATGGTACCCCAATCGAGGGTGTTGCTGAGGTGTCAGGGGGGCATCAGCTGGCCCTCCTAGAATCCCACACCCATCTCATTCTAACCAACGTTGGAGGTGGTGGCTGAGTACTAATCAGAAGGGTGGAAGCTGTGGTCCGGGAGGTGGCACAGTGGATAAAAGCGTCGGACTCTCAAGCATGAGGTCCTGAGTTCAATCCCTGGCAGCACATGTACCAGAGAGATGTCTGGCTCTTTCTCTCTCCTCCTATGTTTCTCATTAATAAATAAGTAAAATCTTTAAAGAAAAAAAAAAAGGTGGGAGGTTATGTATTATGGTACCTATGAACTAAAAAGTGACCCCAGCAGTGAAATCACACATATTCAAGGTTAAAAATAGCACAGTGGGTGGAGTGTTGGACTGTGAAGTTTAAGATCCAGAGTCCATCTCTGGCATTGCATGCTTGCATGTGTCAGAGTGATGCTCTGATTCATTCTATCTCCTTCTCTCTCTCTCTCTCCTTAACAAGTTAATATTGAAAAAAAAAAGGGGGGGTGTCAGGCTCACATGGCGCAAAGCGCAAGGACCGGCGTAAGGATCCCGTTTGAGCGCCGGCTCCCCACCTACAGGGGAGTCACTTCACAGGCGGTGAAGCAGGTCTGCAGGTGTCTATCTTTCTCTTTCCATCTCTGTCTTCCCCTCCTCTCTCCATTTCTCTCTGTCTATCCAACAACAATGACAACAATAACTACAATAACAAGGGCAACAAAATGGAATAAATAAATAAATAAATAAATAAAAATTAGAAAAGGGGGGGTGGGCACACCTGGCTAAGCGCGCAAATTACCAGGAGCAAGGATCCCGGCTGAAGCCTCCCCTCCCCCACCCACAGGGGGAAACTTCAGAGCAGGTCTGCAGGCATCTATCATGCTCTCTCTCTCCGTCTCCCCCATCTCATTTCCCTCTGTCCTACCCAATAAAGTAAAAAGGAGGGGGGAAAAAAGGAAAAAATGACCACTAGGAACTGTGGGCTTGCAGTGCTGGCACCAAGCCCCAGTGATAATCCTGTGACAATTAAAAAAATAATAATTAAAGGGGGGGGGCGCTGGGTGGTGACACACCTGGTTGGGCGCACACGTTACAGTGCGCAAGGGCCCGGGTTTGAGCCCCAGTCCTCACTTGCAGGGAGAAAGCTTTGCAAGTGGTGACGCAGTGCTACAGGTGTCTCTCTCCCTCCCTGTCACCCCCTTCCCTCTTGATTTCTGGCTGTCTCTATCCAATCAATCAATAAAGATCGATCTGAAATCCCCTCACCTCGGGAATCAACCGGCGTCTCTTCACACTGGAGACAGAATCCGACTGACTGTCGCCAGCAGGCTGCTTCCTTTTGCTGCAGTCCTGGAGGACCGTGAAGACAGGGTCCAGCGGGTGTTTCTCGGAAGGCCTGGCATTCACCGAGCAGTCCAGGGCAGCATCTTCGGTCTCGGACTCCACCTTCACAGCACTGATTTTCAGAACTGGGGGAGAGAAGAGCTGGGGTTTAGCAGAGGAGACCACTGGGCTGCTCTGAGCTTATCAGGGTCCCTCGAGAGACAGGTTGCTGGCAAACTGTCCTTTGACACTAGGCAGATAATAATGTCTAGTCACAATACAACTGTACTTTTCAACCCAGCAGTTTTTATCTTAGCATACAAAAATCATGTTCCAAGAAGATTTTATTCAAAACTGGTTTAAAAAAATACCTTTAGGGTATTGTCCGGGAGGTGGCGCAGTGGACAAAGCATCGGACTCTCAAGCATGAGGTCCTGAGTTCAATCCCCAGCAGCACATGTACCAGAGTGATATCTGGTTCTTTCTCTCTCCTCCTATCTTGCTCATTAATAAATAAAATAAATAAAATATATAAAAAAAATACCTTTGGGGAAAAAGGACCAAAAAACAGAGGAAGAGAAACAAATACTATTTTTCAAAAGATACTTTGAAATAACTTAATTTGGGGACTTGGGAGATAGTGTAATGGCTTTGCATAGAAAATTTCAGGCCTGGGGCTGCTAGGTCTCAGGTTCAATCCCCAGCACCACCAGAAACCATATACAGAGTAGTGCTCTGGTAATAATAATAATTGTGAATTTTTTTCTGGGTGGCCTGGGAAGTGGTGCAATGGATAAATATTGGAATTTGAAGCATCAGGTTCCAAATCCAAATGCCAGAATGATGTTCTGGTTCTCTTGCTCCTTCTTTCTCATATATTCTCAAAGATAAAATTTGTTTATTTATTTTGCTTGTTTTTATTTTTTAATATTTTGCCTCCAGGGTTATTGCTGGGGCTCAGTGCCTGCACCACAAATCCACTGCCCCTGGAGGCTGTTTTTTCCCTTTTGTTGTCCTTGTTGTTTATTGTTGTTGTTATTGTTGTCACTGTTGTTGGATAAGACAGAGGGAAATCGAGAGAGGAGAAGACAGAAGGGGAGAGAAAGACAGACACCTGCAGACCTGCCTCACCGCTTGTGAAGCGACCCCCCCTGCAAGTGGGGGAGCCGGGGGCTCAAACCGAGACCCTTATGCAGGTTCTTGCACTTTGCGCCATGTGCTCTTAACCCACTGAGCTACCGCCAGGCCATTTGTTTATTTCTGTTACTGCCAGGGTTATCACTGGGGCTCAGCACTGGCGTTAGGAATCCACTACTCCTATAGCCTTTTTTTTTTTTTTTTAATTTGATATGACTGAGAACTTGAGAGAGGAGAGGGAGGTAGAGCAGGAGACAGTGACACCTGCAGACCTGCTTCACCCCATGTGAAGTGACCCCCCTGCAGGTGGGGAGTGGGGAGCTCAACGTGGATCCACGTGGATCCACGTGGATCCCCACGTGGGTCACTGTGCTTCATACTATGTGCACCTAACCTGGTGCACCACTGCCCAGCCCACAAAGATAATATTTATATATTAAGTTTTTCTGCTGTTAAGAAGAAAACGATACTTAGGTAGGGGCAGATAACGTAACGGTTATGAAAAGAGACTCACATGCCTGAGGCTCCAAAGTTCCAGGTTCAATCCCCCCACACCACCATCTGCCAGAGCTGAGCAGTGCTCTGGTTAAAAAAAAGAAGAAGAAAGAAGAAGAAGAAGAAAGAAGACGAGACTTGTAACCGGTGTTCAGTTGTATTCAGTTGGAGGACTGACAGAGCCCAGGGGTGGTAAGAAACTTTTCATGGCATTAACTTATCATTTTAAAAAATTTTTAATTAATTAAAGACTTTATTTATGAGAAATGATAGGAGAGGAAGAACCAGCCATCACTCTGGTACATGTGCTGCTGGGGGTTGAACTCAGTACCTCATGCTTGAGAGTTCAATGCTTTACCCACTGTGCCACCTCCCAGACCACAATTATTCTTTAAAGATTTTATTTATGTTATTAATGGGGAAGATTGGAGAAGAGAGAAAAAGAACTAGACATCACTCATACTGGTATATGTTCTGTCAGGGATTGAACTCTGGACCTCATGCTTGACAGTCCAGTGCTTTATCCACTGCACCACTTCCTGGACCACATCTTTTTATATTTTGGAGCCAAGTAAGTATACAAGCTAACAAAAACATTAAATCAAAAAAAATTTTTTACAAGATCTTTTTTTTTACCTTCATCTACATCTTCACTGAAATCAGTTGCGTTCATCTTCTAGTCCACTAAATGAAAAGACAAAGACAAAGTCTTAATTTATTGCCTGCCTGCTTTTTTTTTCTTAATATATATACTTTATTTGATAGGACAGAGAGAAATTGAAAAAAGGTGGGGGACATAGAGAGGGAGAGAGAAAGATAGACACCTGCAGCAGGGAGGGAGGATTGATTTCAATCCCTACCCAGGAGAAATCCCCTCCCCCATGCCACCCTGGCTCTGGGTAAGAAGGTTAAGCTGACATTACTAGGGACAGGAGCATCATGGGAAGTGCGTCCTCTTAGTCTTATTCTGCACAAGCTCAGAAGTAGCCAGGCCTCCAGTATGCCTGCTGGGAGCACTTCTCCAAGACTGAATGTGGGCACAACATTATCTGGAAGCCCGAGGGCCACTCACAAAAGGTGAGGACCACTACTTGAGAAAACCGAGTCTTACAAAGCCCCAGTCTGGCTAGTCGACTTTATCAGTCTTAGCCACGAAATGAAGAGGCTGACTCATGTCGAAGACTGTGAACTGAACAGAGAGCTCTTGGGATTCCAGACGGTCTGTGGCAACCTGCACTGTCTGGGATTGTAGCCACTAGCCCCGCATGGCTACTGAGGACGTGGCTGCGGCTAGTCTAGGTGATGTGCTGTCAGGCAGGTGCACGCGCGCGCACACACACACACACACACACACACTCACACACACCCACACACCCACACACTCACACACGCACACACCCACACACTCAGACACACACACACACACACACACACACACACACACGTAAGGATCCCGGTTCGAGCCCCCGGCTCCCCACCTGCAGGGGAGTCTCCTCACAGGCGGTGAAGCAGGTCTGCAGGTGTCTTTCTCTCCCCCTCTCTGTCTTCCCCTCCTCTCTCCATTTCTCTCTGTCCTATCCAACAACGACGACAACAATAACTACAACAATAAAACAAGGGCAACAAAAGGGAATAAATAAATATGGTTTGTTTTTTTTTAAGTTGCTACTGGGCTGGGGAGATAGCATCATGGTTATGCAAAAAGACTTTCATGCACATGGCGCCAAGTGCAAGGACCGGCATAAGGATCCCGGTTCGAGCCCCCGGCTCCCCACCTGCAGGGGAGTCGCTTCACAGGCGGTGAAGCAGGTCTGCAGGTGTGTCTTTCCCTCCCCCTCTCTGTCTTCCCCTCCTCTCTCCAATTCTCTGTCCTAACAACGACGACAACAATAATAACTACGACAACAACATAGCATAATGGCCATGTAAACAGACTCTCATGCCTGAGGCTCCAAAGTCCCAGGTTCAATCCCCTGTACCACCATAAGCCAGAGCTGAGCAGGGCTCTGTTAAAAAATAATAATAAATAAAATTAAAATATGGTAGTTGTGTTCACATTAGGATGCAGAAGGACCTGGGGCTAAGCTCCAGTCTCTCCGTCTGTAGAGGAAAGCAGCGCCAAGGTGTCTCTCCCTCTCCCCTCGATTTTTCCTGGCCTCAATAAATTATAAATTTCAATCTAAGAAAGAAAGATCATGCCTGAGGCATCTCAAGTCCCATGTTCAATCCCTGGCACCACCATAACTCAGAGTTCATAAGTGGTGCTCTGGTCCCTCTCCAAGAGATGGGGATGGATAGATATACACGAAAATTTAGAATTATACACCTGGTTTGCATTATATTCTTCTTGGCACGAGTCTAGCCATTCCTTCAAAGGAATTGAGAAGTCAGAAGCTTTTAAAAGCAGGTTTTAAAACATTCAAGCTCCACGATCTGGTCCAAGCCCTTCTTTGTAGAGGGGAGGGGAGGGGCATGCTGGCGCCCCGTACAGGCTGCAGAGTGGCACCACTGTCTCAGGTGCACAGGAGAAAAAAACACAAGGCAGCAGTGTGGCAATAATATTTGGAGAGGAACACACATGACAGACAGCCTTTAGTGCTGACTTCAGGGAGCTGTGATTGCCACACGTGACTAAGCTAGCTGATACTCAGTTCCCATCTTGACAAAGGGTCCGAGGAGGTGAGAAGTAGGAGTATCTCTTGTGACGTTTCTATATGGAACGAAGGTGCCATCACCAAGCTCAGTAACCAGTCACTGGACAGCCATGGAAGGATAAGCCCCTCTCCCCCTTTCAGGTAAAGTAGCTCACGGGGGAGATCGCTCAGCTGGCAGAGGGTAAGATTTTTATCCCTGAGGCTCTTGGTTCAAGCCCTGGGTATACTGGCTCCACTCTCTAATAAACAAATAATAATAAGTGGTCCGGGAGGTGGCACGGTGGACAGGGCATCGGACTCTCAACCATGAGGTTCTAGGGGCCGGGTGGTGGCGCACCTGGTTGAGCGCTCATGTTGCAATGCTCAAGGACCCAGGTTCAAGCCCCCGGTCCCCACCTGCAGGAGGAAAGCTTTGCGAGTGGTAAAGCAGGACTACAGGTGTCTCTCTGTCTCTTTCCCTCTCTGTCTCTCCCTTCCACTTGATTTCTGACTGTCTCTATCCAAAAAATAAATAAAGATAATTTAAAAATTTTTTTTAAAGAAGTATGAGGTCCTGAGTTCAATCCCCGGCCGTACATGTACCAAAGCGATGTCTGGTTCTTTCTCTCTCTCCTCCTATATTTCTCATTAATAAATAAAATATATTTTTTTAATTTTTTATATTTATTTATTTATTCCCTTTGTTGCCCTTGTTGTTTTTTTATTGTTGTAGTTATTATTGTTGTTGTCGTTGTTGGATAGGACAGAGAGAAATGGAGAGAGGAGGGGAAGACAGAGAGGAGGAGAGAAAGACAGACACCTGCAGACCTGCTTCACCGCCTGTGAAGCGACTCCCCTGCAGGTGGGGAACCGGGGGCTCAAACTGGGATCCTTTCACTGGTCCTTGCGTTTGGCATCACCTGCACGTAACCTGCTGCACTACCGCCCAACTGCCTAATAAAATCTTTAAAATCATCATCACCATCACAGGCAGGGGTAGATAGATAGCATAATGGTTATGCATACAGACTGTCATGCTGAAGCTTCCAAGTCCCAGGTTCAATCCCAGCACCACCATAACCCAGAGCTGATCAGTGCTCTGGTTAAAATATATATGTGTGTGTGTGTGTGTGTAATCTCTTTTTTTTTAATTCATGTATTTTTATTATGAAAGAGACAGAGAAATAGCGTGAGGGGAGAGACAGGGAGAAAGCTACCTGTAGCATTGCTCCACCATTCGTGAAGCTTCTCCCCTGCAGGTGAGGGACTGGGGGCTTCAAGCTGGGACCTTGCAGACAGTAACTCGCACAGCTGCCATCACCACCTGGCCCCTAAAATAAATCTTTATTTAAAAAAAGTGGGCAGAGGTACATAGCATAATGGTTATGCAAACAGACTCTCATGCCTGAGGCTCCAAAATACCCGGTTTAATCCCCTGCACCACCATAAGGCAGAGCTGAGTAGGGCTCTGTTAAAAAAATTAATTAATTAAAATATGGTAGTTGTTTAAAAACAAATCATTTATTTTGAGAGAATGAGAGTGGAGGTGGGGAGGGGGTAAAACAGAGAGAGAGAGAGAGAGGATACCAGAGCGCAGCTACTCGGCTCTGTTATAAGATGATGGCAGAGACGGAACAGACTTGTGGCCTCTGAGGCCCCAGCCATGCAGCTTTACTGCTTTACATGAGCTTTACATGAGCTTCACTGCTCAGCTTTAGCTGAGCAGTGAAGTGGGGGTGGAGGGCAAAAATAGAACGTCGCTCTAGATAATACGTCGACTTAATCAAGCAGTCGCAACGCTCACTCGGCACTGGGGCTGAATGTGGTGCACTAAGTAACTACCAGTGGGCAGATGCACCCCCGCCGCATTTCCAGGAAATCCACGCCTCGCATTTGGTGATCCCGGAGGGAGACACAAGCAGACAGGTAGGTGGGGGCACGCTGTTCTTTTTAGACAAGAATCTGGGCCACAGCCAGGTGGAGTCAGGCCTCTGGAGGAAATACACTTCAGGCTTTCTCCAGACGGCTCGAGCTTGCCAACTGCCTTGGCAACCCTGCCACACACAAGACCACATAACGAACCCCTTCCCTGAAATCAAAGGCAGAGGTGAGGCTGGAGAACAGATGGGGGGAATGGCTGGCGGTGAGGCAACAGCATACAAAACAGATCCTGGAGAGAAAAGGTGGCAGAGAGAGAGAGAGATGGAGAGAGGGAGTGTGGCAGTGAGGCAACAGCATACAAAACAGATCCTGGAGAGTAAAGGCGGGAGAGAGAGAGAGAGAGAGAGAGAGAGAGAGATAGATGACCCATTTGAGGAGGGGGAAAAAGTGTCCAGGTCAAAGGGAAACACGAGGATTCTAAATGAAAGGCAGTAAGAGGAAGAGCAGACAGTGAGAAAAAAACAAACAATACCCAAGCTGAGGAGAAAGCAGAGCAGACAGAATCACAGACGCGCACAGGACGGGACGGTTATCTAGCAGCCATCCATGCCATGGCGTGCCTGCCAGCGGCTGCGCTCCTCACAGAAAGAGCAGCTTGAAGCGAAGAGGCAGGTGCTGGGTGTGTGGCCAGAGCTCACCTGGGCAGTGCGCTGCTTCGCCATGTGTGCGACCCAGCCCTGAGTCCGCCCTCTCCCAACACCACCACCACCAAATGGCAGGAAGCCTCCATGCAGGGGTCTTTCTCTCTGCTCTGCCTCTGTCTGTCTTAAAAAAAGAACCAGTGGGGGCCAGGTGGTGGCACACCTGGTTGAGCGCCCACGTTAGAGTGCGCAAGGTCCCAGGTTCGAGCCCCCACCTGCAGGGGGAAAGCTTCACAAGTGCTGAAGCAGGGCTGCAGGTGTCTCTGTCTCTCTCCTTGTCACTCCCTTCCCTCTCAATTTCTGACTGTCTCTATCCAGCAAATAAAGATTAAAAAAAAAAAAAGTGGGAGTCAGGAGGTAGCACAGCGGGTTAAGCGCACGTGGCGCAAAGTGCAAGGACCAGAGCAAGGATCCCAGTTTAAGTCCCCGGCTCCCCACCTGCAGGGGAGTCGCTTCACAAGCAGTGAAGCAGGTCTGCAGGTGTCTGTCTTTCTCTCCCCCTCTCTGTCTTCCCCATCTCTCTCCATTTCTCTCTGTCCTATCTAACAACAATGACATCAATAACAATAATTAATAACTACAACAACAATAAAAAACAAGGGCAACAAAAGGGAAACTAAATAAATATTTAAAAATTTAAAAAATGTTCTTAAAAGAGCAAGTGTCCGGTGTATTCTCCACAGAGAGTGTGACTCGGTGAGCAGGACGTATATTTTCTGAACCACCACCACGTGACCCTACAGCAGGTAATTTCACACCTGAATTCTGGGCACACCCATGATGCTCCTGTCTGAAAAGGGGCAAGATGACACACCTGGGCCACCTGCAGACCGAGGAGAGGCAGAGGGGCAGCTGGGAAGGCTCATAGGAGTAAGGTAGGAGGGAGGGAGGGAGGGGTGGCCAGGCATCCAAGACAACAGAGACAATGAGAGCACATCTGCTCTGGGAAACACTCTCTGCTAATTTATTGTGACACATGCAAGATTAGCAACGGGAGGAGCTCAGATCAGTCTGCTGAGACCCTTCCCTTCCCTCCTAGCCAGCAAGTAAGCCACGGTCATTGGGATGGAGGGAAAGTCCCCACGGCTGGGGCCTAGAAAGCCTGTCGCCAGGAACTGTCTGGCCAGCACTGGTCTAACTGGTTCCCATGTGCCTCCCTCTCTCCCTGAGCTGTTATTTTAAGCTTGGTTTTTACCAATAGAGAAAGCACACCTTAAATACACATGATTTTCACTTTTCAACTATACCTTAGTGAAAGTGGGAAAATTTATTTTTTGTCATTTGAATTATGGAAATAAAACATTTGAATATTACAAGAGAACAAAAGGGAATTGAGGGCAGGTAGCCAGCCCAGCTGCCACACAGACAGAAAACAGCAGGGAGGGAGTCGGGCGGTGGCGCTGCGGGTTAAGCGCACGTGGTGCCAAGCGCAAGGACCAGCGTAAGGATCCCAGTTCAAGCCCCCGGCTCCCCACCTGCAGGGGAGTCACTTCACAGGTGGTGAAGCAGGTCTGCAGGTGTCTGTCTTTCTCTCCCCCTCTCTGTCTTCCCCTCCTCTCTACATTTCTCTCTGTCTTATCCAACAACAACAACAACAACAATAAACAGCATGGGCGACAGAAGGGGGAAAAAACAAAGAAAGAAAACAGCAAGGTGGGGCAGATAGCATAATGGTTATGCAGAGACTCTCAGGCTCAGTCCCTGCACCACCATAAGCCAGTGCTGAGCAGTGCTCTGGTAAAGAAGGAAGGGAGGGGAAGGAAGGGAGGGAGGGAGGGAGGGAGGGAGAACGAGAAAGGGAGGGAGGGAGGGAGGGCAAAAAGCAGAGCCAGGTTTCACACAGTATTCAACCAGAAAGAGAAAGAACAGAACAGAATCCTCACTCTCTTCAGGTTCTGCGAGCCCCACAAGGGGCAGCCTTGAACTTGCGTCCGACTGGAGCTTTTAAAAAATATTTATTTGGGGGGTTGGGTAGTGTCACACTGGGTTAAGCGCGTAGTACAAAGCACAAGGACTCGCACAAGGATTCAGGTTTGAGCCTCTCTCCACCTGCAGGGGGAATGCTTCACAATCCACGAAGCAGGTCTGCAAGTAGCTATCTTTTTCTCTCCCTCCCTACCTCCCCCAGATTTCTCTCTGTTCTAGCCAGTAAAGTGGAAAAAAATGACCACTAGGAACAGTAACCCTGGAGGCAATATAAAATTAATTTTGGATATACAGAGAGAGATTGAGAGTGGAGGGAAGAGAGAAAGAGAGAGAAAAGAAAGAGAAGAGAGAGACCTGCAGCATTTCTTCACCTACTGTGAAGATTCCCCCTACAGGTGGGGACCAGGGGCTTGAACCTGGGTCCTAGTCACTGTAATACCTGTGTTCTACCAGGTTAACCTCCACCCAGCCCCCCTCTAAATCACCTTTCATCTCTATGCTGCTACCTGGAGAACCAGTCTGCTCTGCGCTTATAAACAGACTCCACCCCACGAAGTGGAAAAGTTTTACAAGATGGGGGGCGGGCAGCTCACTCCCAGGCATCCCCAAACTGGCGCCATGGCAGCTCACTGACCACACCACACGGCGCTGCTGCCTCCACTTCCCGGTCATCTATCCAGATAAAGGCCGAGGGGCTGCTGAGCACGGGCACGACACACACAAGGCACAGAAGTTCCTCCCATTTACACAACTGGAGGGATCTCTCACACCTGCTCCCTTCCTCCTGCACAGGCTGTCTTGTCTCTACGTTTCCAGCATTCAGACTGCATGCATCTGCCTGCAGCATGCTGTACAATTTCCCACTCAAAGTTTCTGATTCATCTCTCTTGAGTTGGGAGATAACTAGGAATATTAACTCTCTCCCCAAGGAGTGGCTGTGTTGTGCCGCTCAGAACCAACGCCCTGACCAATCCAAAGCAAGGCTGGAACTGATAAAAGAATGTGTGTGGGCAAGCCTCGCTCGCACAGGGTGCCGCAGATTTCAAGACACAGATGGCGTGTCACAGGGTAACTCTCAAAATAGGACCTATCACCAGTCTCTAGTGGTTAGGAAGTGGAAATGTAGCATTAAAAAAAAAAAAAAAAAAATCACATAGTCCAGGGCAGGGTAGATAATATAATGGTTATGCAAAGAGACTCTCATACCTGAGGCTCCAAAAGTTCAGTTCCCTGGACCACCATAAGCCAGAGCTCAACAGTGTTTTGGTAAAAATACATACACACATACATAGGGGGCCAGGCAATGGTGCACATTACGTGTTCGAGGACCCAAGTTCAAGCCCCTGGTCCCTACCTGCAGAAATTTTTTTTTTAAATTTTATTTATTTATTCCCTTTTGTTGCCCTTGTTGTTTTTTTTTTTATTGTTGTAGTTATTATTGTTGTTGTTGTTGTTGTTGGATAGGACAGAGAGAAATGGAGAGAGGGAGGGGAAGACAGAGTGGAGGAGAGAAAGACAGACACCTGCAGACCTGCTTCACCGCCTGTGAAGCGACTCCCCTGCAGGTGGGGAGCCGGGGCTCGAACCGGGATCCTTATGCTGGTCTTTGTGCTTTGCGCCACCTGCGCTTAGCCTGCTGTACTACAGCCCGACTCCCCTGCAGAAATTTTTATGAGTGGTGAAGCAGGGCTGCAGGTTTCTATCTTCTCTCTCTCTCTTTTTACAATATATATATATATTTATATATATATATTTATATTTATTATTGGGCAGAGACAGAGAGAAATTGAGAAGGGAGGAGATAGAGAGGGAGAGAAACAGAGAGACACCTGCAGCCCTGCCTCACCGCTCATGAAGCTTTCCCCCTGCAGGTGGGGACCAGGGGCTGTGGAGAAGATAGCCTTTCTACCACCTACTCCCCTCCCCTCTCAGTTTCTCTCTGTCTCTATCTAATAATAATTTTTTAAAAATTTAAAAATAAGGGAGTCGGGCTGTAGAGCAGTGGGTTAAGCCCAGGTGGCGCAAAGCAAAGGACCGGCATAAGGATCCCGGTTCGAACCCCGGCTCCCCACCTGCAGGGGAGTCGCTTCACAGGCGGTGAAGCAGGTCTGCAGGTGTCTGTCTTTCTCTCCCCCTCTCTGTCTTCCCCTCCTCTCTCCATTTCTCTCTGTCCTATCCAACAACGACAACAACAACAATAATAACTACAACAATAAGAGAACAAGGGCAACAAAAGGGAATAAATAAAATAAATATTAAAAAATTAAAAATAAATAAATACATAAAACAAGTGGAATTACTTTAAGGGGGGGAGGTGCTGGGGTGACAGCATAGTGGTTATGCAAAAGACTCTCATCCCTGAGGCTCCAAAGTCCTAGGTTCAATCCCTAGCACCACCATAAGCCTGAGCAGTGTTCTGGTGTTTCTCTCTGATGTCTCTATCTCATTAAAGGATTAAATACAATTTAAAAAAAAAAAACTTGATTGTCATTTGATACAAAAAGGTGTGAGTGCTCTGGAAGGTAGTGTAGCAGGTAGAGTGCTAACTCTCAGTCATGAAGTCCTAAATTCATCCCCGGCACCACATATGCCAGAGTGATGCTAGGTTGTCTCTCATATGTTAATGAAACTACATCTCTGGGGGGGCCAGGTGGCAGCGCATCGGGTTAAGGGCACATGGCACGGCATCAATAGCAACAATAATAACCACAGGGGCAACAAAAGGGAAAATAAATAAATAAGACTGTCAGGCTGAGGTCACTGTGATGCTCTTAGCACAGCACTTTCCTCGCGGGGTGTGTGCCCACTGGGCAGTGTGGTGAGCAGCTGGGAGGGAGTTTGTACCTTTGAGGAGCTGCCCACAGGACAGAGATTCAAGCCCCCAGTCCCCACCTGTAGGGGGAAAGCTTTGCAAGTGGTGAAGCAGGGCTGCAGGTGTCTCTCTCTCTCTCTCTATCACCCCCTTCCCTCTTGATTTCTGGCTGTCTCTATCCAATAAATAAAGATAATAAAAAATAAATAAAACATTAAAAAATATATATATTTTTTTCCTCCAGGGTTATTGCTGGGGCTCAGTGCCTGCACCACAAATCCACTGCTCCTTGAAGCTATTTTTTCCCTTTTGTTGCCCTTGCTTTTTATTGTTGTCGTTGTTGTTGGATAGGACAGAAATGGAGAGAGAAAGGGAAGGCAGAGAGGGGAAGAGAAAGACAGACACCTGCACCTGCTTCACCGCCTGTGAAGTGACCCCCCTGAGGTGGGGACCCGGGGGCTTGAACAAGGATCCTTTCTCCGGGCCTTGCGCTTCACACCACGTGCATTTAACCCCTGCGCTACCCCTCCCCCCGACTCCCAGCCTGAAAATCTTATCCTTGATTTACAAGTTAGGAAATGGAGCCACAACCTGAGCCACAAAGAACCTCCCAGATCATCCTGTCTTTGTTTGTTTGTTTCTTTATATTTATGTATTTATTTTCCCTTTTGTTGCCCTTGTTTTATTGTTGTTGTTATTGATGTCGTCGTTGTTGAGTAGGACAGACAGAAATGGGGGGGGACAGAAAGATAGACACCTGCAGACCTACTTCACCGCTTGTGAAGCGACGCCCCTGCAGGTGGGGAGCCGGGGGCTCGAACCGGGATCCTTATGCAGGTCCTTGCGCTTTGCGCCATGTGCGCTTAACCCGCTGCGCTACCGCCCGACTCCTAGATCATCCGGTCTTATAGGTGGGAACCGAGGCTCAGGAAGTCAACAACATCCTCAGGGGCTGGAAGGTATGGCCCTAGTCTCCCTGCCCGAGGGGTATCGGGCTGTGCTCTGTGCAGGACAGGAGAGTGAACGGCTAAGTCATGTACAGCGATCAAACCAGCGCAGAAGCAGAGATGAGACGAGCTGGAGATGAAACCCGAACGCTGAGAAATCTGTGGGCAGGGAGGGAAGATGGTCAAAGTTAACGGGAAGAATTGGAGTTGGTGTGTTGCACCAAAGTCAAAGACTCTGGGGTGTGGAGGGGGGGATAGTACAGGTCCAAAAAGGCCGACAGAGGACCTAGTGGGGGTTGTATTGTTATGTGGAAAACTGAGACATGTTATGCATACAAACTATTGTATTTACAGTTGACTGTAAAACACTAATCCCCCAATAAAGAAATTAGAAAAAAAAAGTTAATGGGAAGAGAAGACCCCGAGGTTAGAAGGTAACAGACACATCTTTTTTTTTTCTCAGGGGTGGGTGGCGGTGCACCTGGTTGAGCACATGTTACAGTGCACAAGGACTCAGGGTTCGAGCCCCCAGTCCCCACCAGCAGGGGGAAAGCTTTGTAAGTGCTGAAGCAGGGCTGCAGGTGCCTCTGGCTCTCTCCCTCTCTGCCGCCCCCTTCCCTTCCCCCTTGATTTCTGGCTGTCTGAATCCAATAAATAAATATAGTAAAAAAAAAAAAAAATTAGTATTTATTTCCTTTTTGTTACCCTTGTTTTTATTGTTGTTGTAGTTATTGTTGTTGTTGATGTCATCATTGTTGGATAGGAACACAGAGAGGGGGAGAGAGAGACAGACACCTGCAGGCCTGCTTCGCTGCCTGTAAACATTTTTTAATATTTATTTATTTATTCCCTTTTGTTGCCCTTGTTGTTTTATTGTTGTAGTTATTACTGTTCTTGTTATTGATGATGTTGTTGTTGGATAGGACAAAGAGAAATGAAGATAGGAGGGGAAGACAGAGACCTGCAGACCTGCTTCACTGCCTGTGAAGTGACTCCCCTGAAGGTGAGGAGTGAGGAGCTGGGGACTTGAACCGGGATCTTCACGCCTGTCCTTGCGCATCGCGCCACGTACACTTAACTTGCTGTGTTACCGCCTGACTCCCAGTAAAAAAAAATAAAATTACTTTTTTCATTTCCTTTCCTTTTTTTTTTTTTTTAAATAACCAGAGCACTGCTCATCTCTGTCCTATAGTGGCAACCAAGGATTGAACCTGGGACTTCAGAATCTGAAGCATGAAATTTGTTTCTGCATAACCACTATGCTGTCTCCCCAATCCAGAAGATATTATATTTGTGTTTCCATAACAACTTTAGCTTGTTTCTGGCAAACACAGTTTGCATGCCACAGTGGTGTGGTCTTAGACCACCAATGTTTAGACTTTGGTGATCTAGAAGTAACTGGAAACTTTAACATAAACCTCTAAGTTTTTTGGGGGGGTTGAATGTCAATCCAAGAAATTCTTTTTTAAAAAAATATTTATTTATTCCCTTTGTTGCCCTTGTTGTTGTAGTTATTCTTGTTGTCATAGTAGTTGGATATGACAGAGAGAAATGGAGAGAGGAGGGGAAGACAGAGAGGGGGAGAGAAAGACAGACACCTGCAGACCTGCTTCATTGCCTGTGAAGTGACTCCCCTGCAGGTGGGGAGCTGGGGGCTCCAACCAGGATCCTTACGCTGTCCTTGCGTTTTGCGCCACGTGTGCTTAACCCGCTGTGCTACCGCCCAACTCCCAATCAAAGAGATTCTAAGGATAAAATTCACTGAGGAGACAGCCTTATCTGTATTAAAAAGTTGACATAGTAAACACTGACAGATGCAATGCATAAAAAAAGAAAGCTCTCTGGGGTCCGCAATAGTTTTTTAAGATTATAAAGGGAGGGAGTCGGGCGGTAGTGGGGCGGGTTAAACGCACATTGTGCGAAGCTCAAAGACTGACATAAGGATCCAGGTTTGAGCCCCGGGCTCCCCACCTGCAGGGGAGTCACTTCACAGGCGGTGAAGCAGGTCTGCAGGTGTCTGTCTTTCTCTCCCCTTCTCTGTCTTCCCCTCCTCTCTCCATTTCTCTCTGTCCTAACCAACAGAATTGACATCAATAACAACAACAATACAAAACAACAAGGACATTGTCCCGGAGGTGGCGCAGTAGATAAAGCATTAGACTCTCAAGCATGAAGTCTTGAGTTCAAGCCCCCATAGCACATGTACCAGAGAGACACCTGGTTCTTTCCCTCTCCTACCTTTCTCATCAATCAATAAATAAAATCTCTAAAACAAAATAAAAAAAGAGCAAGGGCAACAAAAGGGGAAATAATATAGATATACATGGAGTGAAATGGGTTTATCTTGACCTTCCTCCCCACTTTCGGCTGGTGATAATCTAAATCTCATCTTTCTTACTTGCAGAGCCTCAAACCTCTGAAAAGCATGGTAGTCATAGCAACCAGCAAAGGCCAGAGGCCAAAGAGCCAGGCCAGGGACTTTCTCACTTGGCAGCTTAAGCACATGCAAGAATTCTCGCACTAGACAGGCAAAGAGAATCCGGTTGCAGAATTGAGACCTCCCCAACAATAACCATGACTAATAACTGATAAACCTCCCTATTTCTCTTCTTCCTCCTCCTCTCTGTCTCTCTCTCTCACACACAGACACATACACACAGAGACACACACACACACACACACGCAGAGAAAATGGAAGCAATAAACTGGATGTGAGCTGGGCTGGGAGCATCCCCAATCATCTATCTCCATTAGACAAAGTCAGGAAGTCGAGCTCTCTGCTTTCTCAGCCGTGTGACATCAAAACCTCTAACAGAAAAGAAGTGAGCATTAAATTATGTGAAAAAAATTTATAATCAATTGTTCATTACAGGGCAAACCGGTCAGTAATAACATACTTCAGTTCACTAGGGATACTGAGACTGTGTAAATCAAAGCCTGCCGTAAAGCAGCTGGAAGAAAACATGCCGTATTGTTGACTGCCTTCAATTTGGAGGGTCACAGATGAATCTTCCTTTATATCTCTCTCTACCTTCCAAATATTCTACACTGAGCATGCAATTCTTTTTATTTTTTAAAAGCTTTTATTTCTTTATGAGAAAGACAGGCTCGAACTGGGATCCTTATGCCGGTCTCCCTCTCTCTTTTTCAAAAAATTTATTTATTGGGAGTTGGGCGGTAGCACAGCGGGTGAAGCGCACATGGCCCAAAGCACAAAGACCAGAGTAAGGATCCCGCTTCAAACCCCAGGCTCCCCACCTGCAGGGGAATCGCTTCACAGGCGGTGAAGCAGGTCTGCAGGTGTCTGCCTTTCTCTCCCCCTGTCTTCCCCTCCTCTCTCCATTTCTCTCTGTCCCATCAAACAACGATGATATCAATAACAACAACAATAACTACAACAGTAAAAAAAAGGGCAACAAAAGAGAATAAATAAATATAAGAAAAAAACATAAAAAGGGAGTCAGGCAGTAGCACAGCGAGTTAAGCACACGTGGCACAAAGCTCAAGGACCCGCGCAAGGATCCAGCTTCAAGCCCCAGGCTCCCCACCTACAGGTGTCTCTCTTTCTCCCCGTGTCTTCCTGTCTTGCCCTCCTCTCTCCATTTTTCTGTTCTATCTAACAACAACAACATCAATAACTACAACAACGGCAACAAAAGGAAAAAAAACTTATAGAAAGAACCAGACATCACTCTCACACATGAGCTGTTGGGGATTGAATTCAGGGACCTCACGGTTAAGAATCCAATGCTTGGGTGGCGGTAGATAGCACAGTGGTTATGCAAAGAGACTATCATGCCTGAGCTTCCAAAGTCCCAATTTCAACCCCCCGCATCACCATAAACTAGGGCTGAGAAAAAAGAATCCAATGCTTTATCCACTGTGCCACCTTCTGGATCACTCTTTCTTTCTTCCTCTCTATCTTCCCTTCACTCTCAATTATTCTGTCTCTATCCAATAAATAAGTAAAATAATTAAATTGAAAACACTATTTAAAAGGCTTCAGCTCACAAACCTATATGCTGATAATGTCAGCTTTGAGCACGAAGGACATGTCATTCTTTGTTGGATCAAGTCTGACTATCCAATAAACCAAATTTCATAGAAAAAAAAAAAAAGGTAAAAACTTAGACCAACATCTTTTGGATCAGGGATCCAGGCTAAGCACTAAGCCCGGGTCATGTACAGGGCTTGTGGCTGCTTGGGGAAACGAGTGAAGCAGAAGCTTAGCGTGTGTGTCAGGCCTGCCTTCCCCGACCGGGCGATCCCTGGCTCCAGGGAGAAGTGGCAGGAGGCAGCCGGGGGAGCGTAGGTCTCCGGAGGGGGTCTGGAGAGGTAACGAGCAGCCGTGACTGGGCGGCAGAAAAAGGAAGGAGTGTGGTGAGGTCCTGGGTTAAACTGTGGTCACAAGTCACGAAAGAATCTGACTGGGGAAGTTCTCTGTATTGAGCCGGGGTGCGAGACTACACAGCACTGTGACACTGCCTGGCACAGTGTGCTCTGGGGCAATGCCCTTCCCCTTCCAGATCTCTTTCCTAAGAGAACAGCAGGCTCCAAAGGAGAAGTCGTCTAGTGCAGTCCAGAGTGGCTGGGACTGACCCCAGGTGCCTCTCTATCAAGTGCCTGTCAGTCAGCCGCAGTGACAGGCAGACCAGGCCCGGGACAGAGCAGCACAAGGTAATCGGAGGAGCCAGAGGCTCTCGGCCTGCCCGGAGTCACACAGGACAAGCAGCAGGCACAGAAACGGGAAGTACTTGGACTTCCTGAAACCTTGAAGTTCAAATCCCAGCCAGATGATTCAGGATTCTGCCCCCACTAAATCGGAAACATCTAATGAAGCTAAGACTGTCCACTGCGCAGAGCTGTTTGTTTGTTGGTTGGCTTTTTTTCCCCCTTTACTATCTTTACTGGGACTTTTGCATGATTCCACTGCTCCTGTTGGATTCTTCTTTTCTTTCTGCATTTGTCCAGACAGATGAGTAAGACCAGACATTTCAACACCAACCCACCACTCATGAGGCTTTTTCCCTTTTCACAGAGCGCCCATGTGGTGGCAGGAGGGCTTGAACCTTGGACCTCACGAATTATAACGTGTGCACTATACAGGTGAGCCTAAAAAAGAATTTTGAGGGGAGTCCGGTGGTAGAGCAGTGTTAAGCGCATGTGGCACGAAGTGCAATGACTGGCTTAAGGATCCCAGTTTGAGCCCCCGGCTCCCCACCTGCAGGGGAGTCACTATCACAGGCGGTGAAGCAGGTCTGCAGGTGTCTGTCTTTCTCTCCCCCTCTGTCTTCCCCTCCTCTCTCCATTTCTCTCTGTCCTAACAACGACATCAATAACAACAATAACTACAACAATAAAACAAGGGTAACAAAAGGGAAAATAAATATTAAAAATTTTTAAAAAAAAAGAATTTTGAGGAGGTGGTAGCACAGGGGGTTAAGCGCACTTGGTGCTGAGCACAGGGACCCCGGTAAGGATCCCGGCTGGAGCCCCCGGCTCCCCACCTGCAAGGGAGTCGCTTCACAAGTGGTGAAGCAGGTCTGCAGGCGTCTGTCTTTCTCTCCCCCTGTCGATTTATCTCTGTTCTATTCAACATCAATGGCAATAATAACAGTAACAACAACAACAAGGGCAACAAAATGGGGAAAAAAATAGCCTCCAGGACCTACCCTATGATCCTACAATGCCTCTCCTGGGGATATATCCTAAGGAACCCAACACGCGCATCCAAAAAGATCTGTGTACACATACATGTTCATAGCAGCACAATTTGTATTAACCAAAACCTGAGCAAGTTGTGGTATGTATGTATGTATGTATGTATGTATGTATGTATGTATATACTACTCAGCTATAAAAAACGGTTGACTTCACCATTTTCAGCCAATCTTGGATGGACCTTGAAAAATTCATGTTGAGTGAAATAAGTCAGAAACAGAAGGATGAATATGGGATGATCTCACTCCCAGGCAGAAGTTGAAAAACAAGATCAGAAAAGAAAACACAAGTAGAACCTGAATTGGAATTGGCGTATTGCACCAAAGTAAAAGACTCTGGGGTGGGTGGGTGTGGAGAATACAGGTCCAAGAAGGATGACAGAGGACCTAGTGGGGGTTATATTGTTATGTGGAAAACTGGGAAACTTTATGCATGTACAAACTACTGTATTTACTGTCGAATGAAAAACATTAATTCCTCATAAAGAAATTAAAAAAAAATAGCCTCCAGGAGCAGTGGATTCATAGTGCAGGCAATAACCCTGGAGGCAAATAAATAAATGAGATAAAATAAAGATAAAATAAAATAAAATAAATAAAAAAGTCTTTTGCTGAGTGGGCGCACTCAGTAGAGCTCACACATCACAATACCGGAGAAGCCGGCTTCAAGGCAGGCTTCCACCCACCTCAGGGGCCACTCCCAGAGCGGTGGGGCAGTCTGCAGGTGTCTCTCCTCTTGTTCTCACTATTAAAAAAAAAAAGTAGTCCTGGTGATGGTGCAGTGATAAAGCTTTGGACTCTCAGGCATGAGGTCCTGAGTTCGATCCCCCGGCAGCACATGTGTCAGAGTGATGTCTGGTTCTTTCTCTCACCTCCTATCTTTCTCATAAATAAATAAAATCTTAAAAAAAAAAATGTGGTTCAGGAGGTGGTGCAGTGGATACAGTGCTGGCCTCTTTATGAGGTCCCGAGTTCAACCCTCGGCTGCAAATGTGCTAGAGTGATGTCTGGTTCTTTCTCTCTTCCTATCCCTCTCGTTAATCAATAAATGAAATATTTAAAAAAAGGGGGGCGAGGGAGGGAAGGAAGGAAGGAAGGAAGGAAGGAAGGAAGGAGGAAAGGAGAGCAATGGCCACCAGGAACAGTGGATTCATACAGGTACCGAGTCCCAGTGACAACCTGGGGGGCAAACTAAAATATAAAATAATTTTAAAGTCTCTTTCTAAATTATTTTATTTTATTATTTATTATGATGATGATTTTACCAGAGCACTGCTCAGCTCTGGCTTATGGTGGTGTGGAGGACTGAACCTGGGACTTCAGAGCCTCCGGCACCAGAGTCTCTTTACAGACCCATTATGCCCTCTGCCCTGCCTTTCAGTGTGGACAGTGCCTGGCTCTGCTGTGCATGCGGTTCAGGCGCCAGCCTCCACCACACCGACGGAAGCTTCGGTCTCTACTGTTCACATGCTCTCTCTCTATCTCTAAAGCCAAACAAACAAATAAATAAAATGTATTCTATTAGCAACTATTTTTGAAACTGCACAAGTAAAGGGATATTTATTCCAGGAGGTGGCACAGTGGATAAAGTGTCTCAAGCATGAGGTCCCAAGTTCAAGCCCTCGTAGTGCATGTACCAGACTGATGTCCGGTTCCATCTTTTTCTCTTCCTATCTATCTCATTAATAAACACTATCTTTGCGGTGGCGCCGCGGGTTAAGCGCACGTGGCGCCGCAGGTTAAGCGCACGTGGCGCCAAGCGCAAAGACCAGCATAAGGATCCTGGTTTGAGCTTCCGGCTCCCCACCTGCAGGGGAGTCGCTTCACAGGTGGTGAAGCAGGTCTGCAGGTGTCTGTCTTTCTCTCCCCCTCTCTGTCTTCCCCTCCTCTCTCCATTTCTCTCTATGCTATCCAACAACAAGGACATCAATAACCACAACAATGTTAAACAACAAGGGCAACAAAAGGGAAAATACATAAATATTTAAAAAAAAAAATCTTTACAGGTCCATGAAGGATGATAGTTGACATAGTGGGGGTTGTATTGTTAAATGGGAAACTGGGGAATGTTATACATGTACAAACTATTGTATTTACTGTTGAATGTAAAACATTAATTCCCCAATAAAGAAATAAATTTTTAAAAAATCTTAAAAAAAAAATAAACACTATCTTTAAATAAATAAATAAATAAATGGCAAATTTTTTAAAAGTTGAGTGATTTATCTTTCAACTTAAAGAAATACAGACACCCATGTTCAGCGAGGAAGCGATTACAGAAGCCAGACCTTCCACCTTCTGCATCCCACAATGACCCTGGGTCCATACTCCCAGAGGGATAGAGAATAAAGCTATCAGGGGAGGGGATGGGATATGAAGTTCTGGTGGTGGGAACTGTGCAAAGTTGTGCCCTTCTTATCCTATGGTTTAGTCAATGTTTCCTTTTTATAAATAAAAAAATTAAATAAATTAAAAAAAAAAAATAGAGGGAGTCAGGCTGTCGCGCAGCAGGTTAAGCACAGGTGGTGTAAAACGCAAGGACCAGTTCGAGCCCAGCTCCCCACCTGCAGGGGACGTCGCTTCACAGGCGGTGAAGCAGGTCTGCAGGTGCCTGTCTTTCTCTCCCCCTCTCTGTCTTCCCCTCCTCTCTCCATCTCTCTGTCCTATCCAACAACGACAAAAATAATAATAACTAAAATAAAAAACAACAAGGGCAACAAAAGGGAATAAATAAATAATGTTAAAAAAAAAAGAAAGAGAAATAGAGACAGAGACTGGCAGGGGCAGACTGAAATAGCGCTCCCCGAGGATGGGAAGAATGTTCCCATGCCATCCCCTCGTGCAGGGCCTGGTCTCTGGGTTCACAGAGTGGCTGGGAGCCGGAGGCTCTAAGAAGCCGGCTCCCTTGGCAGTGGCATCCTGCCCATGGGACTTGCAGGACATGTTTGCAATTTGTCTTTATTTTTAGACACATCTGCGAATGCAGTTTCAAAAATACCAGTGGGCCCCCACACACAAAACCAGGGCAATTTTCGAAATCTGTAATTGGGGCTGCCTCCCTTGGCTTTCAGACTGCAGAGAAGCACAACTGCAACCGCGCAGCCCCGCAATGCCCTGCCTGCCCCGCACAGCCCATGCAGCCCTGCCTGCCCCGCATAGTCCTTCCATCTTTTTTTTTTTTTACCAGAGGACTGATCAGCTCTGGATTATAATAGTTCAGGGGATTGAACCTGGGACTCTGAAGCCTCAGGGATGAGTCTCTTTGCATAACCATTATGCTATCTACCCCCCCCACCCCTCTCCTGCAATCCTTACTGCACAGCCCTGCCTGCCTGCCTGCCATCTTTGGAGTGTGACTCAGTACGATGTCTTCTCCACTCAGAGGCTCCACTCACCAAGTTTCCCCTGGCCTCCTCAGACATTAATAGTAGAGGTACCAAACTCATAAGAGTAACTCTAGCCTTGCCATCCAGAAGCTGGGGCTCACAGAAGGGAGGAGGGACGCCCCAGCAGCCACCCGTGTGACTCACTGGACAGTGTTGACTAATTTTCCTAGAAGGTAAAAACTGAGTTTCCTCTAAACTTCCCATTTTTGCAAGTGTTTTCTCGTGACATGAGCTGATAAGGACTGGGCAGTATGCGTCTGGTATAAGTTACTCCTCACGTGCCTCCACCTCTCCACCCTCCACTTAACCAGTTCCACGCTGAAACTAGTGGTCTGAACACAATTATGATCAGTAAGTGATGTACGCAATGGAGTCCTTATTGATACGAATATAAACCATTTCACTGGTCAGAAACAGGGAAGTCATGCAGGAGGTGGGCTATAGATTGAGAACAAAAAATTGAAAAGCTAACTTCAACATACGGATTGAAAAACAGACTTTTATATCTGAAGCTCCAAAGTCTTAGGTTCAATTCCATTGGCCAGAGCTGAGCTATGCTCTGGTCCTTTCTCCAGCCATGATATCATCTCCCCAGACAATAATTTGGATCCACCTGCATAGCAGATGTCAGGCTCAGGAAAAACATAAAAAATAAAAACTAGTATAGTCATGAGCCCTTTGGAATATAACTAAAATAGGCCTACTAACTATCTACAAAACGGAGACCCCCCCAACTCACCATCTGAACTATTCCAACCTTTAGGTTCATGATTAGTCAACAATTTGTTTGGCTTTATATGTAAACTCTTTTCAGCCACCAGGTTCCACATGCTAGCATAATGCCGACCAGACTTCCCTGGACAGACAACCCCACCAATGTGTCCTGGAGCTCTGCTTCCCCAGAGCCCTTCCCCACTAGGGAAAGAGAGAGACAGGCTGGGAGTATGGATCCACCTGTCAACGCCCATGTTCAGCAGGGAAGCAATTACAGAAGCCAGACCTTCCACCTTCTGCATCCCACAGTGACCTTGGGTCCATGCTCCCAGAGGGATAAAGAATAGGAAAGCTAACAGGGGAGGGGATAGGATGTGATATGGAATTCTGGTGGTGGGAACTGTGTGGAGTTGTACCTCTCTTGTGTCTTTTTGTCAGTGTTTCCTTTTCATAAATAAAAATTTTTTTAAAAAAGTGATGCCCCCAGTGCCACCTTTCATGCTTCACTTCTGTCCAGACACGCCAAGCCTGAGGTGTCAACCCTGCAGCTCCAATACTCTGGTGAGACCTCTCCTAACTCATGGGACTCCCTAGTTCTATTTCAGATGGAGCACTTCCTAACAAAATCACATGGCCTGATACAGCAGAGCCCAATGAGAGGGCGGCGCAAGGACACAAGTAAGTATCCATGAATAAGGGAAAACACAGACCTTCAAGGAGAAGTGTGCCACCGTCTGCAGTGAGTAGACTTAGACTCAGTAAGCACAAGCAAGGAGAAAGACCTACAAAAGAAACCATAAAGAACCTAATCAAGTGTTTCCTACTTAGGCCTAGATACCTTTCTCTCCCCAACTTCACTTTCCTCAAACAAATTTAAGTCTCACCTTGTCAGACAGAGTAAGGATGACAACAGCTGGATAAAGACAAGAGACTGGGGCAGGGGTAGATAGCATAAAGGTTATGCAGAGACTCTCATGCTTGAGGCTCCAAAGTCCCGGGTTCACCAGAACCCCTGTACCACCAGAAGCCAGAGATGAGCAGTGCACTAGTTTAAAAATTAAAAAAAAGGGGGGGGGGGAGTCGGGCAGTAGCGCAGCAAGATAAGTGCAGGCGGCATGAAGCGCAGGGACCGGCATAAGGATCCCGCTTCGAGCCCCCAGCTCCCCACCTGCAGGGGAGTCGCTTCACAGGTGGTGAAGCAGGTCTGCAGGTGTCTGTCTTTCTCCCCCCCTCTCTGTCTTTCCCTTCTCTCTCCATTTCTCTGTCCTATCCAACAATGACAATATCAATAACAATTACAACAATAAAACAAGGGCAACAAACGGAATAAAAAAAAAAAAAAGACGAGACCAGCAAAACTTAAAGAAGACCCTTTACGTACTACCAGGCGGGCACCCCGTTATCTGAGGCTCTGGTCAAGGAATCCTGGGATTCTCACATAGATATGATGGGCCTCGACCTCTATCTAACAGATCCCTCTCCATCGTCACTTCCATCAGGAACCTCACTATAAACCCTCTGGTGGCCCTCTCTAGGATCTCGCCCTCAGTGTGGAACAACAATGGGAGACAGACTGGGCCAACATACTCTGCCACTCGAGGAAGACGGGTCCTGACTGAGTGCAGCCTAGAATGTTCCTAGCCGTGACCATGGAATTAGCTCACTTGACAAGGATGCAGAGGTCACACAGGCTCCTGTGCTGAATATGAATAGACACAGGCCCTAGGTCAGATCGATGGGGCTTACAGTTAATGGTATTTATATACTTTCCCCGTATTTGGGAGCTACTCTCTGCCCTAATCCAGTTTTCTAGTCTAATTCTCAACTCTGAACCATCTTCACTGACAATGCATTTGGCACACCTGCATGTTAGCCATCAGGCCCAGGCAAAAATTACCGAAGTCACGGGGCCTGTGGAATATACACTGAGGGGCCCAGGCGGCAGCAGGTTAAGTGCGCATGGCGCAAAGCGCAAGGACCAGCGTAAGGATCCCGGTTCAAGCCCCCGGCTCCCCACTTGCAGGGGAGTCGCTTCACTAGCGGTGAAGCAGGTCTGCAGGTGTCTATCTCTCCTCCTCTCTCCATTTCTCTCTGTTCTATGCAATAACAACAATAAAAAAAAAGGGTACAAGTAGAACCTGAAATGGAATTGGCATATCGCACCAAAGTAAAAGACTCTGGGGTGGGTGGGTGGGAGAATACAGGTCCATGAAGGATGATAAATGACATAGTGGGGGTTGTATTGTTAAATGGGAAACTGGGGAATGTTATGCATGAACAAACTATTGTATTTACTGTTGAATGTAAAACATTAATTCCCCAATAAAGAAATAAATTTTTTTTTAAAAAAGGGCAACAAAAGGGATTAAAAAAAAAAAAACCTTAGTTCCATCTGCTCTATTCTTACCTTTAGATTCCTATTATTATTTTTTATTTTTTCAATATGGGATGCTTCACAAATTTCGTGTCATCCTGGCACAGGGGCCATGCTCATCTACTCTGTATTGTTTCAGTTTTAGTATATGTCCTGCCGAAGTGAGCATCCTGGGTACTAGACAATTTGTCCTTTTTTTTTTTTTTTTTGCTTTTTCCCTCCAGGGTTATTGCTGGGCTCGGTGCCTGCACCATGAATCCACCGCTCCTGGAGGCCATTTCCCCCCTTTTGTTGCCCTTGTTGTTGTAGCCTCGTTGTGGTTATTATTATTTCCATTGTTGATGTTGTTCATTGTTGGGTAGGACAGAGAGAAATGGAGAGAAGAGGGGGAGACAGAGAGGGGGAGAGAAAGACAGACACCTGCAGACCTGCTTCACCGCCTGTGAAGCGACTCCCCTGAAGGTGGGGAGCCGGGGGCTCGAACCGGGATCCTTACGCTGGTCCTTGCGCTTTGCGCCACCTGCACTTAACCCGCTGCGCCACCATCCAACCCCCAATTTGTCCTGTTTTATATCTCACCACCTTTCTGCCACCAAGTTGCAGATGCTGCCATGATGCTAATCTGACCTCCCTGGACAGACAACCTCACCAACGTGTCCTGGAACCCCACCTCCCCAGAGCCCTACCCCACTAGAAAAAGATAGACACAGGCTGGAGGTGTAGACTCACCTGCCAACAGAGAAGCAATTACAGAAGCCAGACCTTCCACCTTCGGCACCCCATAAAGAATTTTAGTGCATACTCCCAGAGGGACAAGGAACAGGAAAGCTTCCAATGAAGGGGATGGGACACGGAACTCTGGTGGTGGGAATTGTATCCCTTATCTTAAAATCTTGTTAATCTGTATTAAATCACTTTTTAAAAAAAAGTGAGCTGCGTGGTCCTGGAGGTGGTGCAGTGGCTAAGGCACTAGACTCTCAAGCATGAGGTCCTGAGTTCAATCCCTGGCAGCACATGTACCAGAGTGATGGCTGGTTCTTTCTCTCCTCCTATCTTTCTCATGAATAAAAAAATAAAGTCTAAAAAAAAAATTATTTAAAAAAGTGAGCTACAGATAAAAACTCCAGTCTAAAGCAAGTCTGTCTGGGCACCGGAGGCGGCGCACTGAATGGCAGGATGAAGTGTGAGATCCTGAGTTCAGCCCCTGGCACTAAAGCTCTGGCTCTCCCTCTCTTGTGTTAATATTTTTAAAAGGTAAAAACAAACAAAAAAATTTTCAAAGATTAATAAAGCCATGTTTTTTTTAAAATAATGTTACCATTAAGTGATTACCACACCATGTTTTGTTTTTTTTAATATTTATTTCCTTTTGTTGCCCTTGTTTTATTGCTGTAATTGTTGTGGTTACTGATGTTGTCATTGTTGGACAGGACAGAGAGAAATGGAGAGAGGAAGGGAAGACAGAGAGGGGGAGAGAAAGACAGACACCTGCAGACCTGCTTCACCGCCTGTGAAGCGACTCCCCTGCAGGTGGGGAGCCGGGGCTCGAACCGGGATCCTTGTGCCACGTGCGCTTAACCCGCTGCGCTACCGCCCGACTCCCTGCTTTTTTTTTTTTTTTTTTTTTAAACCAGGGCATTACTCCACTCTGGCTTATGGTGGTGCTAGACATCGAGACTGAGACTTTGGAGTGTCGGCGGCAAAGTTTTTTGCACAGCCATTATTTCGTCGCCCCTGCCCCGACACTAGGTATTCAGAGCCGCCCTGAATGGACCAGCACCGGACTGCTGCCAGCCCGCAGGACGCTCAGCTGGGCGAGCACAGGTCCCATGGGGCAGCTAGTTGCAGAAGCCACAATTTTCAGCTCTGGGCTGAAATTATGATTTTCAGGGGATCATGGAGGGTTCAGAAGCGGGTGAAGAGGATTATCCAATCTGGAGAGACAAAGAAACAGCGAGAGAAGGGGCCGCTGCGTGGTGGTGACACACCTGATTGAGCGCACAGGTCACAACCGCAAGGACCCAGGTTGGAGCCCCCGGTCCCCACCCGCAGGGGGAAAGCTTTACGACCTACCGGTGAAGCAAGGGCCGCAGGTGTCTCTCTGTCTCTCTTCCTCTCTATCCCCCTTCCCTCTTGCTTTCTGGCTGTCTCTATCCAATAAGTAAATAGAGATTTAAAAAAGAAACAGCAGGAGCAAAGTGATGCTACGGAGGCAGGTAGGTAGGTATCCAGTCTGCAGCCTGGAGCCGGCGACTGGTATCCCCCGCAACCCCCAGCACTGAGGATGTGGGAATGGTGGTCTGGCTGCTCTCATTCTTTCCCATGAAATAAATGCTTTTTTTTTTAAATCCCCTCTGGGGCTAGATAGTGGCACTCCTGGCGCACGTTACAGTGTTTAAGGATCTGGGTTCGAGACCCCGGCTTCCCACCTGCAGGTGAAGCAGGTCTGCAGGTGTCTGTTTTTCTCCCCCCCTGCCCCCCCCTGCCCCCCCCCCTCTACCCCACCTCTCTCCATTTCTCTCTGTCCTATCTAACAACATCAGTAACAATAGTAATAATAACCACAACAACGATAAAACAAGGGCAACAAAAGGTAAAAAATAGCCTCCAGGAGCAGTGGATTCATGGTGCAGGCACTGAGCCCCAGCAATAACCCTGGAGGCAAAATAAAAAATAAAAATAAAATTTAAAAGAATACTATACAAGTCTAAGTAACAATAAAATCTTTAAAGAAAAGTCCTTTTCAGGGGCGGATGGTGGCCCTGGGAGGTGACATAGTAGATGAAGTGTTGGGACTCAAGCGTCACTCTGACACGAGATTTCAGGGCTCAGACTCAAGACCTCACGCTTTTTTCATGTCCAGCACTCCATCAGCTGTGCCAGTTCTCAACATCCTGCGCTGGGGGTTGGAGTAGCATACTGCTTCATTCCTCCTGGCTTCAAGAGCTTCCCAGACAGCTCTGAAAGCAAGGTTCCCACAGGGGAATTGTATTTTCATCTAATCAAACCACTATCAGGGCTTCTTCCAATTTTCTTCTTTCACTGTAACATGTGCAGGTAACCAGGCTTTCCACGCCTGGCCAGCAGAACTTTCCTCATTGAAATTATTAGACACCAGGGTAGAAACCTTGCCCAAAGGGACAAGGGAACCTGGGGGAAAGAGGGAGAGGGAAAGAGAGAAACAGGAGATCACTGCATCCTGGAGGGCAGTGAAGCAGGTCTGCAGGTGTCTGTCTTTCTCTCCCCCTCTGTCTTCCCCATCTCTCTCTGTCCTATCCAACAACGACATCAATAACAACAATAAAAAAAAAAGGGCAACAAAAGGGAAAATAAATAAATCATTTCATGGTTTCCTTCCCCTCCCCCCCTTTTAAATACTCTTATTACTGACAGAGATAGAAGAGAGGGAGAAAGAGAACCAGACATCAATCGGCTTGCTACATTCAGTGCTGGGGATTGAACTCAGGAAGGACCTCATGCTTAAGAGTCCAACACTTGTGGTCTGGGAGGTGGCACAGTGATAAAGCTTTGGACTCTCAAGCATGAGGTCCTGCCTGAGTTCAATCCCCGGCAGCACATGTACCAGAGTGATGGCTGGTTCTTTCTCTCTCCTCCTATCTTTCTCATAAATAAATAAAATCTTAAAAAAAAAAAAGAGTCCAACACTTGGGTATAGCGTAATGGTTATGTGAAGAGACTTTCATGCCTGAAGTTCTCAAGTCCCAGGTTCAACCCCCAACTCCACCATAAGCCAGAGCTGAGCACTGCTCTGATAAAAATAAATAAATAAGCCTAACACTTACTTTATCTACCTCCTGGACTGTATATTTAATTTTTTTTTTTACTATTTATTAAAGAGAAAGAACCAGGCATCACTCTGGTACATGTGTTGCTGGGGATTGAATTCAGGACCTCATGCTTGAGAGTCCGATACTTTATCCACCGAACCACCTCCTAGACCACTTAGTCTTCTTTAAAAAAAAAAAAAAAGTCCGTAGGCCCAGGAGATGGCACAGTGGATTAAGCATTGGATGCTCAAGCATGAGAATTTTAATTTTTTAAAAGATTTTTTAATTTACTTATGTGTTTATTTATTTGACAGGACAGAAAATGAGAGGGGAGGGGGCACAGAGAGGGAACTAGACAGAGCGACAGCTGCAGTACAGGCTTCACTGCTCTTAAAGCTTCCCCCTTGCAGGGGGAGAGCAGGGGCTGGAACCGCAGTTCTTGCACATGGTAGAGTGTGCTTGACCAAGAGCGCCACCACCAGGCAGGCCCCCGGGGCCTCAAGTTTTAACCCCCAGAACTGCATGTGCTAGAGTGGTGCTCTGGCTAGCTCTCCATAAACAAATCTAAAAAACAAACGAACGGGTCAGGTGGTGGCTCACCTGGTTGAGTGCACATGTTACAATCCAGGAGGCTCCAGGTTTGAGCCCCCAACCCCCACCTGCAGGGGAAAAGCTTCACAAGTGGTGAAGCAGGGCTGCAGGTGTCTGTCTCTCTCCCTCTCTATCTTCCCCTTCCCTCTCAATTTCTGGCTGTGTCTACACAGTAAATAAGTTTCAATAACAACAATAATAAAGCCATCAAAGGAGTGCAATGGAAGGCACCAGGAGGAGGCATCTTCTAGTGGGGCTGAGGACACCAAAGGACGCCATCTCAATCTTTTTACCTTTTTGAAGATCAGGATCACGGATGGTCGGAAGCTGATGCCCAATCCCAGCTCACAGGCATTAAAAACCATTTCAGAGTAGGGGTAGATAACATAATGGTTATGCAAACAGACTGTCAAGCCTGAGGCTCCAGGTTCAATCCCCTGCAGCACCATAAGCCAGAGCTGAGCAGAGCTCTGATTAAAAAATTAATAAATAAATAAATTCAACCCCCACAAGTAGAATGAATTGTGTGCTGGCCACACGTAGAGGCAGGCACTGCTGGTCCTGCTCTTCAAATTTAGGTCTAAAAAAATCTCCAGCGGAGGGTAGGTAGCATAATGGTTATGCAAACAGACTCATGCCTGAGGCTCCAAAGTCCCAGGTTCAATCCCCCGCACCACCATAAGCCAGAGCTGAACAGTGCTCTGGTTAAAAAATAAAAAAATTAAAAACTTTAAAAAATTGGGAGTCAGGCGGTGGCGCAGCAGGTGGCGCAAAGCGTTAAGGACCGGCATCAGGATCCAGCCCCCCCCCCCCCCCCCCCGCAGGAGAGTGAAAAGCAGGTCTGCAGGTGTCTGTCTTTCTCTCCCCCTCTGTCTTCCCCTCCTCTCTCCATTTCTCTCTGTCCTATCCAACAACAACTACAACAATAATAACTACAACAACAATAAAACAAGGGCAACAAAGGGGAATAAAATAAATAAAAATAATAATAATAAAAAGTCTCCAACTGTGAAAGCAGCACAAATGAAGTCTAACCTGTACCTCACCTGCTCAGTTCCCACAGGGCTGGAGAAGTGCACAGCAATTCATGTGAGAATTTGGGTGATAAATTATGAACTTGGAGGAAAAAAATGAACAGACCAAAAAAAAGGGGGGGAATGAAACTATACTCCTATTTTTTTTTTAAAGATTTTATTTATTTATTAGTGAGAAAGATAGGCGAGAAAAAACAGACATCACTCTGGTACATGTGCTGCTGGGGACTGAACTCATGCTTGACAGTCCAATTGCCTTATCCACTGTGCCACCTCCCAGAATTCTATTTTATATTCTTGTAAATCACTTAAGAAAAAAAAAAATCTTTAGCAGTCCAGGAGGTGATAAAGCTTGGACTCTCAGGCATGAGATAGAGTTCCATCTGGTTATCCATCTCTGTGGCAGACGGATGCTGATTCTCATTGTCTCTCTCCTCCATCCCTTTCTCTTATTAATAAATACTTAAGGGCTGAGGGTAGATAGCATAATAGTTATGCAAAGAGACTCTCATGCCTGAGGCTCCAAAGTCCCAAGTTCAATCCCCCACACCACCATAAGCCAGAGCTGAGCAGTGCTCTGGTTAAAAAAATCGATCAATCCTTGACTATATTGTCGGCTAGGTCTTAACTGCCCCACTGCCATTAGTGCTCTCACTGTGTGGGGGTGGGGCGGTGGGGTGAGGAGAGGATGTAAATTTTGTTCTGGCTGGGGAGACAGCATAATGGTTATGCAAAAGACTTCCATGCTGGCGGCCCTGAGGTCCTAGTTTCAATCCCCAACACCATTAGCCAGAGCTGAGCAGAGTTATTTTTCTATCTTTCAATCTCTATCTCTCATTTAAACAGAATTAAAAAAACAACTTTCCTGTTGGGCTAGGGAGATAGCATACTGGTCATGCAAAAAGCTTTTCCTGAGGCTCCAGATTCAGGCCCCAGCACCATCCATCACAAATGAGAGCTAAGGAACTGGGGGGGGGGGGGGAAGCCCTCTATTACTCTGTTAAGTAACTTCTAAGAGATGAGTCTCCTCCCGAGATTCACTTTCAGTGGCGTGAGTTTTTAATTGGCACGTTTTAAACACTCTGGTTTTCTCCCTAAACTTCATCTCTTGGGCCATGCATATACCATAACATACATATACATATACATATATATACACACACACCACTTAACCCAGTAACTAGTTGGCTGCATAGGCCCGTCCTTTCTCCCGAATCCCACAAGGCTCTCCTTTCCTCTAGCAACTATTTACTGCGCAGCTACTAAGTTGTGAGACACTGGGTTAGTGGCTGAGGATGTAAACCTTCCTCTAAGATACACAGTTGCCTAGATCTCAGGATTACAGATAAAGGCGGCTAACAGTCCCGCGCAGCTACATACCAGATGATCTACCAATGAAAGGTTTATTAAAAAAAAAAAAATTTTTTTTTAAAAACCGGAGGCGGCGGCACCGGGCATGTGAATAATAAAAGCAATCCCATTCATCAGCCTGGAAAGGCACTCTCTTGCTCGAGCGTCCCGCGATCCCAGCTTTATCCTGGCGCTCAATATTTATTCACAAGTTTCCGGAACAAAGTGAAGCTGGGCATTGCTGCTGTGCCCCGCTCCGTGCACCCGTGTCCGGTCAGCCTTTCTCACGGTTTCCAGGGCTTCCAGACCGGGCACCTGAGCCATCAAACCCGTCTACCCCTAAGAGAACCCGATAAAATCAAACTAAATTAAAATTAAAATAAAAAACCACCTCGCCAAGGGAAAGAAGACCGCGCCGAGCAAGGTCCGGGCCAGCGCTGCGGCACGACGCGCCCAGAGGGCGAGGAGCGCGTGGAGGCCCCCGCGCTCAGCCCAGGCTGCGGCCCCGCGGCCGGCCGGGAAGGCCGCACGCCAGCCGCCGCGGCGCGCACAGCCAGGGCGCCGGGCCCGCCTCCAGCTCCCGGGCAGCGGGAACCGCGCAGCGCGCCGTGGACGGCCGGGGAGGGAGCCCGCGCCCCCTGGCGGCGGGGCCCGTGTGTGCGAGCCGCCGGCCGCCGCGGGCCTGCCGCGCTCCATTTGCAGAGACTCGGGAGGCTCCGTTCCTCCCGGGCAGCGAGCGGCCGCTCCGGCTTCCAGCCTCACGCTCCGCATCTCCCTGCAGTCCCCGCCCCCCGCCCCGGCCAAGGCTCCGGCTGCGCGGTTCCGGCGGCGGCGGCGGCGGCGGCGGCGGCCCCCTCCCGACGCCCGATCGGTTCCCCGCCGCCGCCGCCGCCGCGGCCCGGCCGCTCGCGATCACCGAGCCCACCGCCGCGGAGCCTTCCGGCGGCCCCGGCCGCGCCATCGCGGCGCCCGGCGGGGGTGGCGCGGGGCCCCGGGGAGCGGCGCGAGTGGGGCGGGCGGGCGGCGGCGGCGGCGCGGGAGGTTCCACTCGGCGGCCCCCCTCCCCGGCCCCGCGCGGCGGCGCGCTCCCCGGAGCGCCATGGTGCCGCCGCGTTCCGAGCGGGCACAAAGGGGCGCGCGGCACAATGGGCTGGGCGAGCCCGTGGGTGCCGGGCTGGGCTCGGGCGCCGCGACCCTGCGCGGAGTGGGCGCTTGTCGGCGGCGGGCGCGCTCGGAGCAGCCCCCCTTCGCGTCCCCTCCCCTGCGCCCGCCCCCACCCCGGCATGGATGTCGCAGCCTCGCTCGCTCGCTCGCTCGCTCTCTCTCCCGCCCGCCCGCCCGCTCGCTCGCCCTCCTCGCGCTCCCCCTCTCCCCGTCCTCCTGCCCCGGCGCCGCCTGCTAGCAGCGCGCGGCCCGGCTCCCTCCGCCCCGCACTTACCTGGGACGCGAGTTGTGTAGTTTGCGGCGCGAGGGCCCGCGCCGAGTCCGGGCGCCACGTGGGGGAGCCGGGGTGGGGGCGGCGCGGGAGCCGGGAGTGGGGGGCCGCGCGCGGAGGGGCCCGGCCGGGGACGACCCGGGCGGCGGCTGGGGGCGGCGGGCGGGCGCCGTGTATCTCCCCCTCTCTTTGTCTGTGTGTCCGTGCGCTGCGCTCTCGCGTGACGTGACGGGACTCCGTGTGTCATTTCCGCACAAGGACACAAGAGCCCCCGCTGCAGTGGAACCACAACCCCTCCGCCCCCACCCCCGGCCCGCCCCTCCCCCTCAGCGGGGCACACGCGGGACCGGCGGCGGCGCTCGGGCGTGAACGGCCGCGGCGGGGAGCTGGGCGCGCGCTCCACGTGGGCCCCGGGCGGGGGGGGGGCGGCGGCCATGCGCCCACGGCGCGCCGACCGGCAGCGGCTCCCGCGCGGCTTGTGCGTCCCCCCCGCGAGTCATGGCGCGGAAACGTGCTTTCCCGGGCCCGGGGAGTTGGACCTGAAAAACCCCTTTTTCGACTTTTCTTTCTCTTTTTTTCTTTCCCCTTTCTTCCTCCGCGGGACAGCCGCCGTGGGGAACACCTCTGCCCTCCCGCGCCCGGGAGGCTGGGACCCTGCGCCGCCGCCGCCGCCACCACCGCCCGGCCCAGGCTGCTGTCGCGGCGCCCCGCTCGGCACAAAGGCCAGGGGGCCCGGGGTGGCCCCTGCGGGCCCGGCATGGAGGCGGCGGGAGCGCGACCCGGGCGCTGGGAGCCGCGGGCCCAGGCCACTCCCTCCGCCTCCCTCCCCGGCGGGCGGCTGCCCTCGAGGCGCTGAGAAGAAGCCGCCTTCGCCTCGCGGCTCCAAGTTGGGGCTGGAGCGAGTCCCCGGTGCGCGCTCGCAGGCAGCCACACGCCACACGGGCAAACCCGCGGGGCTGGAAATAGCCCCGGAACAGGGGAACACACACGCAAGTCACCGACGCAGATAATAATAATAATAATAATAATTGCAGTAATAGAAAGGACTGCCCGACTTTGCCTACTCGACACACCACGGCCTCATAGATCCCAAGCTGAGAGACTATGAAACCGATCCCCCCCCCCCGCCACTGCCGCCCGCCCCCCAGCCACCTCTGTTTTCCCAAGTCTCAGTGACTTAACCGGGTGTGGCGTGTGAAGACCAGGGAAGCCCGGCCCCACTGGGTTAGCCAACGAGGACCTGCAAGTTTTTATGACTTTTTTTTTTTTTTTAAGCTTTTAGTTTGCCGCTCGGAGAAAGTAGAAAAAGAAGAAAAATGCAAATGATCCCATCGGCTGCTCCCAGCTGACTGGCTGCCAGAGCGAGCCATGTGGCCCAGCCCGGCGCGCTCCGTCAATAGGTAGAACGCGGCTGGCGAGGAGGCGGACGCCGGCTTCCAGCCGCCCGGGAGCGGGGAGGGTTTGAATTCGCAGGCGGGCTGGGACGGCCGTGTCCTCCTCCAGACCACTCCGATTGGGAACTGAGTGTTTGTGCGGGTTCCCTTCCATTTTGAAAATCTCAAAGGCACA
Organism: Erinaceus europaeus; assembly: GCF_950295315.1. NCBI lineage: Eukaryota > Metazoa > Chordata > Mammalia > Eulipotyphla > Erinaceidae > Erinaceus > Erinaceus europaeus. Next base: position 143,864,302 of record NC_080165.1, on the reverse strand, counting down.
AGGTGATGGGAGACTTTTTGGAAGCGCTGCGTGGAACATTCGCGAACGGTGTTTGCACCGGAGTAATGGCTATGCAAAAACCAGCCGGCAGTTAGTTTTGCAGTTCCCAGCTCTGCGTCCTGGGGGGCTTTCCCAGAAGAATCTCTACGTGCCCAGTGTCATTTAAAACGGGGCGACGAAAATAATGGGGCCGAGATACCAGCCCTTCAAATTCAAAAGACTTGAGTCTCCCTTATCTACATTTAAAACAAGGCGGAGGGAAGGGGGGGGAGGAGCATCGCTTGGAAAAGAATAGTTTGGGTTAATTTATACGGTCCCAGAAGACAGAATGGGGGCTCATCGGTTTCGGCCTTTGGAACTTGACTTTTCCACTAGCATACAAAATTACTCGTAGAAACAACACGTCGCTTGACAGAACAGATCAGGGAGTTTTCGGCTGCCCTTCAGTTTTAAGTTTTTTAAGTTTATTTCAGTTTTCTAGGACTTTCCAGTGAGTAAATACTAGCCTTTAAGCTCATTTTGCATTTCAAAACCTCTGTGCGGATACTACTTAAAAATGTAGAGTGACCTTGTTTTTTTTTTTTTTTTTTTAAGATGAGTGGACTAGTTAAGAGTGTTGTACCTTGCTATTTCTTTAGGCAGTCGTTCCCTGTAACTACTCAGCTATTTAAGGAGAAATCAGATAAAAGTAAAATAATAGTAACTATTCATTTCTATGTCTGCTTGGTACCTAAGTTTTCTCCAAGTGAAATCTTATTAGCACACACTTAAAGGAGTGTGGCTGACTTTCCGAATCCTATCTTAGTGAGTTTACTGAAAATTCGGTGTCTTAATTTGCATAAATTGATAACTTAAATACTTAAATTGAACTGTCCTTCAAAACTATCAAATAGCAATGGAAAGAAAATTATTTTCTTTTGTTTTCTATATTTTTAGATAGGACAGAGAAATTGAGAGTAGAAGGCGGAGATAGACAGACAGACAGACAGACAGATAACTGCAGCACAGCTTCACCACTAGTGAAGCTTCCACCCTGCAGGTTGGGAAGAACTTGGAACTCAAACCCAGGTCCTTTTGCATGGTAATGTGTGTTCAGCAAGGTGCACCACTGCCTGGCCCCCCAAAGTACCTACTTTCCAGCACTGCTCAGCTCTAGCTTCTGGTGGTGTAGAGAACTGAACTTGGAACTCTAGAGCCTCTGGCATAAAAGTCTTTTGCATAACCATAATGCTATCTCCCAAGCCCTAGTTCGGTATTTATTTATTTTTACCAGAGTACTAGTCTGCTCTTGAGAGTTGAACCTGGAACCTTTGGTGCCTCAGGCATGCAATTCTTTTCATAACTCTAATGCTATCTCCCCAGCCCAGTTTGTATTAGTTTATTTATTTATTTATTTTTAATGAAAGAGACACAGAAAGATACACACAGAGAGCTACCAGAGCACTGCTCAGCTCTAGTTTATGGTAGGGCTGGGGATTGAACCTGGGACTTTGGCGCCTCAGGCATGAAAGTCTTTTGCATAACCATTATGTTGTCTTCCCCAGCCTTTTTTATTATTATTATTTTATTTATTTTATTTTTGAGAGAGAGAAAGACACTGAGAGCAACACCAGAGCACTGCTCAATTCTGGCTTATAGTGTTGTGGAGGATTGAACCTGGGACTTCGGAGCCTCAGGCATGAGAGTCTGTTTGAATAACCATTATGCTATCTACTCCTGCGCTTTGTATTAGTTTTTCATGAGAAAAGCAAACACATCAAGGTGAAACAAATTCATTGGAATAGTCATATTCCAATAGTACTTTGAGGTCTTTAACAAGAAAATAATAATAGTCCAGAAAATGCTACTGGAGAAAATGCCGTATTAAAATACAGAATAAAGTGGAAAGAGGAATAAAAATCACTGTCCCTGGCAAAATAGCTCATTTGGAAACTGCACTGCTTTGCCATGTGTGTCATCCAGATTTAAAGTCCAGCCCCCACCTCACCGAAGAAAGCTTTGGTGCTATATAGTCTCTTTCGCTCTCTACCTTATCTAAAATAAGTTTCTGTTTATCTAAAATAGTGATAATAAGGGGCCGGTGGTAGCACACCTGGTTGAGCGCACATCACAGTGCGAAAAGACCTGGGTTTGAGCCCCCGGTCCCCATCGGCAGGGGGAGAGCAAGTGGTGAAGTAGGGCTGCAGGTGTCTCTCTGTCTCCCTCTCTATCTCCCCTTTCCTTCTGGCTTTCTCGATCCAATAAATAAATAAATGAAGATAATTCAAAGAAAATGTGTGTTGACTCTTAAAAAATAGTGATAATAATAATGTAGATAATAATTATTTCAAAAATAAACACAATTCTTGCCCAAAGTAACACTAAGTCAACAAGAGTAGCTGTTTATGGTCCATAATGATGGATATAGGGGCCAGGTGGTGGCACACCAGGTTAGGCGCACATAGTAGCTAGTACAAGGACCCATGCGCAAGGAGCCTGGTTCGAGGCCTCAACTTCCCACCTGTGAGGCGCGTGGTAGGGGGGTTACTTCACAAGCTGTGAAGCAGGTCTGCAGTTGTCTATCTTCCCCTCCTCCTCTCCTGTCAAATTCTCTCTGTCCTGTCCAATAAAAAAATGGCCAATAGGAGCAGTGGATTCTTAGTGCCGGTACTGAGCCCCAATAATAATCCTAGAGGCAAAAAAAGAGGGGATGTATATAAAGACCTGAATAAAATAAAAATCTGAGTGGTTCAAGCAGTGGACTCAAGCACAGGTCCCAAGTTTGATCCCCGGCAGCACACGTGCCAGGGATGCCCTAGCTCTCTCTCAGGCTAGTCCTGTCTCTCACATGAACATGAATAATAAAAAAAAAAAAGGATAAAAACCTGAATTTTCCAGGTTTGCTTGGGCCCCCCTCCCCCTTCTTTTATTTGAAAGGAGGAATTGAGATAAGAGGGAGAGATATGGGCAGAGGGTACATAGCATAATGGTTATGCAAAGAGACTCTCATGCCTGAGGCTCCAAAGTCCAAGGTTCAGTCCCCTGCACCACCATAAACCAGAACTGAACAGTGCTCTGGTAAATAAATAAATAAAATAAAATAGGTGGCACAAGGACCGGCGTGAGGATCCCGGTTCAAGCCCCCGGCTCCCCACCTGCAAGGGAGTCACTTCACAGACTGTGAAGCAGGTCTGCAGGTGTCTGTCTTTCTCTCCCCCTCTCTGTCTTCCCCTCCTCTCTCCATTTCTCTCTGTCCTATCCAACAACAAGCGATATCAACATAACAACAATAATAACTACAACAACAACAACAAAAAAGGGCAACAAAAGGGAATAAATAAATAGAATTTTTAAAAATTTTTTTAATTGGGGAGTCGGGCTGTAGTGCAGCGGGTTAAGCGCAGGTGGCGCAAAGCACAAGGACGGGCATAAGGATCCCGGTTCGAACCCCGGCTCCCCACCTGCAGGGGAGTCGCTTCACAGGCGGTGAAGCAGGTCTGCAGGTATCTGTCTTTCTCTCCTCCTCTCTGTCTTCCCCTCCTCTCTCCATTTCTCTCTGTCCTATCCAACAACGACAACAACAATAATAACTACAACAATAAGACAACAAGGGCAACAAAAGGGAATAAATAAATAAAATAAATATTTTTAAAAAAATTTTTTAATTAAAATAAATAAATAAATAAGAGGGAGAGCTAGAAAGGGTGAGAGAGGGAGACCTGCAGCACTGCCTCACCACTCATGAAGTTTCTCCCCACTCACAGATGGAGACAGGCTGAACCTCGGTGGTGAGGGCCCTCTAACCAGGGCCCCAAGCACACCCCCAACCTTCTTTATTATTTTTTTTATTTTTTAAAGAATTTATTTATTTATGAGAAAGATAGGCAGAGAGAGAAAGGACCAGACATCACTCTGATACATGTGCTTCTGGGGATTGAACTCAGGACCTCATGGTTGAGAGTCCACTGCTTTTATCCACTGTGCCACCTCCCGAACCACCCCAACCTTCTATATATATATGTATAATAGAGATAGTCAAAAATTGAGAGCAGGGGGGAAGTAGAGATGATAGATAGAGAGATGACAGATACCTGCAACACTGCTTCACCAATTGTGACACTTCCCCCTGCAGGTGGAAACCCGGGGCTTGAACCTGGGTCCTTGGGCATTATAACGTGAACTCAGCCAGGTGCGTGCGCCACTACCCAGCGCTCCCCCAACCTCCTCCTCCTCTTCTTCCTTCTCCTCTTCCTTTTAGTGGTTTAACAGCATTTCACGAAACACCTGTCCATGATAAGTTTACATCATCACACCCTCCACCAGAGTTGTGTGGTTCCCCCATTTCTGAATTAGATGTACATCTTTTTTCAATATTTCATTGGACTTTAAAGCCTCAGAACATGAAAATCTTTTTGCATAGCCACTATGCTATCTCCCTTACCCACTCCAGGGTACTTGTGCTCTGGGTGAAAATAATGAGTAACTTGAATGGAGTCAGAAGCCAATAAATGGCATGACTCCATGAGGGGAGATGAGGTTTTGCATGAAAAGCTGCGAAGTTAAGCTGGGTGGGTTTTTGTTCTGTGTAGAACTATTTAATAATTGATAACAACTTGAGATGTTAAGTACCCAACACAGTCATTAGATCTGATTTTAACTGAGAATCTGGCTTGCACAATAGGATTCTGGAAAAGAAAAAAAAAAAAATTGCAAGCCCTTGAGAAAACAAATGCCAATTCCAACTGTAGCTCATTGTGGAGCCCTGAGTGCTGGCTGGAGGCAGTGCAGCCAGCAGCCCCCAAGCCCAGGAGGGCGCCTAAGGCTCTCCTCACTGATTACACGGTTGCAGAACTAACTGGAAGCAAAGTGCAAGAGGACTGATTTCCCAACCAATCAGAGTCTGTTAAAAATTTAAAAAGGAGATAAGGTGGGGGGTAGAGAGCATAATGGTTCTGTAAAGAGACTCTCATGTCTGAGACTCAGAAGTCCCAGGTTCAATCCCCAGCACCAACATAAGCCAGAGCTGATTAGTGCTCTGTTTTTTTTTTTTTAAAAAAAAAGGGGGGGGATCAGGTGGTAGCACAGCGCTTTGTGCCACGTGCGGCGTTAGGACCCGGGTTCAAGCCCCCGGCTCCCCACCTGCAGGGGAGTTGCTTCACAAGCAGTGAAGCAGGTCTGCAGGTGTCTGTCTTTCTCTCCCCCTCTCTGTCTTCCCCTCCTCTCTCCATTTCTCTCTGTCCTATCCAACAACGAATGACATTAACAACAATAATAATAACCACAACAAGGGCAACAAAAGGGGGAAAAAAATGGCCTCCAGGAGCAGTGGGTTCATGGTGCAGGCACTGAGCCCCAGCAATAACCCTGGAGGCAAAAAAAAAAAAAAAATGCAATGTCTGAGAGACAGCATAGTGGTTATGTAAAAAAAAGACTTTCGGGAGTCCGGCAGTAGCACAGTGGGTTAAGCGCACATGGTTCAAAAAAGACTTTCACAGCTTTTTTTTACCTTGCCAAAAGCCCCAGGTTCAATCCCCAGCCCCACCATAAACCAAAGCTGAGTAGTGCCCTAGTTTAAAGAGAGATGCAGCAAAGCAAAGGGCTCTGGGAAGGAGGGGGAAGAGTGGAGAGGCCCTGTTGCATGGGAGATGAGAGATTGTACCCATATGCCAATAGCCGCTCCATAAACCAGAACATCAGTGTGGCATGTGTAGCAGAGGCTGGATTGGCACTCAGACCCCCGCCTGCAAGTCCTGCACCCTGCAGCTGTGCCGCCTGTCTGGTCAGCAGAAGGCAGCCATTGAAACGCCTGTTCCAGCCACACCTTTGTTTACTGCACCTCTTCTGGTAAATCTTCCATAGCTGGTCTCCTTGCCCCCAGTATCATTAGTCTTTAACTGAGGTTGGTTAAAGGGGTAACTTAACCCATTTCAGTAAGGTGCTCCCTTTTCCAGGCTCTCTTATTCGTGCAGTTTTGTTTTATTCGCAGAATTCTCTCTTTCCTGTTAATCTGTGATTCTGTGCCAGCCTGCAACAATCATGGGGCAAAGGGGAAACTCCTCCTCTCCCTGTTCAGTGGCAGAGGTGGAATGATTCATGGGCTGGACACTACTAGTTACTGATCAGCCACCATGAAGAAGAAAGTCCTGTGACTTCTGGCCAAAAAAAAAAAAGGAAGCAAAGGAAGAAAAAAAATTTTCCCTCTCAGTCTCCTATATCTCTAGCTGCAGGATCTTTGTTCAAAGCAAAGAAAAAATGAGGTGAAGGAGATAGTATAATGGTTTTGCAAAAACTTCCACACCTGAGGTCCCAGGCTCAGGACAGAGGCAGATACCATAATGTTTATGCAAAGAGACTCATTCCTGAGGCTTTGAAGTCTCAGGTTCAATCCTCTGCACCAACATAAGCCAGAACTGGGCACTGCTTTGGTAAAACAAGAAAAAAGAAAGAAAGAAAAAGAAAAGAGAAGTGCTAGGTTCAATCCCCAGGTTTAATCCCTACCCACCAGAGTAGGCCCAAGTTGAACAGTGCTGTGGTAAAAAAAAAAAAAGAAAAAGAAAAAAAGTTTACAGAAAAACTAAAGCTATTTCCATCTGTTACTAAATATATTTTGTGCCTCATTGAAAAATTGGGCTATAAGGAAATACGTTTCGGGGCTGGGCAGTGACACAGCAGGTTAAGCACACATGGTGTGAAGCACAAGGACTGCGTAAGGATCCCAGTTCAAGCCCCTGGCTTCCCACCTGCAGGGGGGGGTCGCTTCACAAGTGGTGAAGCAGGTCTGCAGGTGTCTGTCCTCTTCTCCTGTCTCCCCCTCTTCTATCAATTTCTCTCTGTCCTATACAACAACAACAGCTATAACAATAACAGTAACAACTATAACAAGGGCAAAAAAAAATGGGCAAAATGGCCTCCAGGAGCAGTGGATTTGTAATACAGGCACCCAGCCCCAGCGATAACCCTGGAGGCAAAAAATAAAATAAATAAACAAATAAAATCATAAAAATAAAAAGGAAATACGTTTTTAGAAATTAGAAGTATGGGGATCCGGGAGGTGGCGCAGAGGGTTAAGTGCACATGGCTCAAAGTGCAAGGACCAGCATAAGGATCCCAGTTCGAGCCCCTGGCTCCCCACCTGCAGGGGAGTCACTTCACAGGCGGTGAAGTAGGTCTGCAGGTGTCTTTCTCTCTGCCTCTCTGTCTTCCCCTCCTCTCTCCATTTCTCTCTGTCCTATCCAACAACAATGACATCAATAACCACAACAATGTTAAGCAACAAGGGCAACAAAAGGGAAAATAAATAAATAAATAAATAAATAAATAAATATTTAAAAAAAATTAGAAGTGTGTTTGTAAGGCTGTCCACAGAATACTAGGCAGTAGACAGTTCACTAGTGCTTTCTGCTTAGCATACACTGGAAATGAAGGCTCCTACGAGCTATGAATATTATGTTTTTTATTATCTACTTATTTATTGGATAGAGACAGCCAGAAATTGAGGAAGAATGGGGTGATAGAGAGGCAGAGAGACAGAGAGTCCCCTGTAACCCGTCTTAACTACTTGCAAAGCTTTCCCCCTGCAAGTAGGGACTGGGAGGCTCGAACTTGGGTCCTTGTACAATGTAATGTGCAGTCAACCAGGTGTGCCACTACCCGGCCCCCAGAGCTATGCATTTTAATCAATATATACAATTGAAACTGCTAGAAGTTATAAGGGAAACTATTTATCATGCAAAGAAAATTAGATGTGTTTTTGGCAGAGGGTAGACAGCATAATGGTTATGGAAACAGACTCTCATACCTGAGGCTGCAAAGTCTCAGGTTCAGTCCCCCAACCACCACAATGCTCTGGTTAAAAGAAATGTAAAAAAAAAAAAAAAAAAAAGAGGGACTTGGGTGGTAGCGCAGTGGATTAAGCGCATATGGTGCAAAGCGCAAGGACTGGCATCAGGATCCCAGTTCGAGCCCCCGGCTCTCCACCTACAGGAGAGTTGTTTCACAGACGGTGAAGCAGGTCTGCAGGTGTCTGTCTTTCTCTCCCCCCTGTCTTCCCCAGCTCTCTCCATTTCCCTCTGTCCTATCCAACAACGACAACATCAACAATAACTACAAAAACACTAAAAACAAGGGCAACAAAAAAATTAAATAAATAAATAAAAAATAAATAAATAAATGGGAAAAAAATTAAAAAAGAAAAAAAGTCCGGGGGCCAGGCAGTGATGTGGAGGTTAAGCACACAGGCTGTGAAGCCCATGGACCTGCAAAAGGATCCCGGTTCAAACCCCCAGCTCTCTGCCTGCAGGGGGGTCGCTTCACAGGCGGTGAAGCAGGTCTGCAGGTGTCTATCTTTCTCTCCCCTTCTCTGTCTCCCCTCCTCTTTCCATTTCTCTCTGTCCTATCCAAAAGCAACATCAATGGCAACAATAACATCAACACAGCAACAACAAGGGCAACACAGTGGGAAATGATGGCCTCCAGGAGCAGCCTGCGCCCCGGAGTGCAGGTACTGAGCCCCAGCGATAACCCTGGAGGCAAAAATACATACATACATACATACATATATTTTAAGAAAAGAAAAGAGTCATGAGGTCAGGCCCGGCGGTGGCACACCTGGTTAAGTGAACATAATACAGCATGCAAGAACTTGCGTTTAAGCCCCTGGTCCCCACCTGCAGGGAGAAAGCTTAGGAGTGGTGAAGCAGGGCTGCATGTGTCTCTCTCTGTCGCTCTCCCTCTCTATCTCCCCCCCTCAATGTCTCTATATCTTTATCCAATAATAAGTCAATCTGTGAGATAGCTCACCTAGTAGGTGAGTGAGGTCCTGGTTCTGACCTGGGCCCCGCCCAGGACTCTGTGGACGAGCTCTGTGCGTGGCGCTCTGGCACTGTAGTGTCTATCTCTCTTTCATCTCTTTTTTCTAATCTATTTTTTAAATGTATTTTTATTATATTTTTTTAAAGATTCTTTTAATTTTGTTTATTTATTTTCCCTTTTGTTGCCCTTGTTGCCTTTTTATTGTTGCTGTAGTTGTTGTTGTGGTTATTGATGTCGTTGTTGGATAGGACAGAGAGAAATGGAGAGAGGAGGGGAAGACAGAGAGGGGGAGAGAAAGACAGACACCTGCAGACCTGCTTCACCGCCTGTGAAGCGACTCCCCTGCAGGTGAGGAGCCGGGGGCTCGAACTGGGATCCTTACGCTGGTCCTTGTGCTTTGAGCCACGTGTGCTTAACCCGCTGGGCTACCGCCCGACTCCCCTATTTTTATTTTTTATTATTATACCAGAGAACTGCTCAGCTGTAGTTTATAGTAGTGCAGGGGATTGAACCTGAGACATTGGAGTCTATGCATGACCATTTTTATGCTATCTACCCCACCCTTATTTATTATTATTGTATTTATTGTTGTTATTGTTATTATTTACCAGAGCATGGGTCAGCTCTGGCTTATAGTGGTACCTGGGGTTGACCTTGGGAACTTGAAGCTGCAGACACAAGAGTTTGTTGTGTGGTCCAGGAGGTGGCACAGTGGATAAAGCACTGGATTCTCAGCCATGAGGTCCCAAGTTCAGTCCCCGGCAGTACATGTACCAGAGTGATGGCTGGTTCTTTCTCTCCTTCTTTCTCATGAATAAATGAATAAATTCTTTAAAAATAAAAGAGTTTGTTGTATAATTGCCATCTTCTGGCCCAATAGTGGATTTATTCTAATGACCTCATTTTGACCACCTGTAAAACCCCATTTCCAAATAAAGGCACATTCACAGACACTGTAGGTGAGAACTTCAGGGTCTTTGGGAGAACACAATTCAACTCATATCAAGTGAGGGGAAAAGTAGCATGACCACATGGACTCAGTATCAATATTTTAGAAGTAGCAGCTGGATCTCTGTTGACAGGGTGCCCAAAATAGCTGGGAAGATTCTTTCATTTATTTTTTTAAAATCTACATTTGTTTGTCTCTATAGTTGCTTGTCTTCTTTTTAAATCTTTATTTATTGGATAGAGACAGCCAAAAATTGAGAGAAGGGGGCAGAGAGACAGAGAGACACCTGCAGCACTGCTTCACTTTTGTGAAACTTTTCCCGTAGATGGGGACCGGGGTCTTGAACCTAGGTCCTTGCACAACATAATGTGAGTGCTTAACCCTGTGTGTCATCGCCTGGCCCCAAGACGACTTCTTCTTTTTTTTTTTTTTAATTTCTTTATTGGGGATTAATGTTTTACATTTGACAGTAAATACAATACTTTGTACGTGCATAACATTTCTCAGTTTTCCACATAACAATACAACCCCCACTAGGTCCTCTGTCATCCTTTTCCAGGACCTGTTCCCCCCCAACCCCACCCCAAAGTATTTTACTTCGGTGCAATATACCATTTTTTTAAATATATATTTACTTTATTTATTTATTCCCTTTTGTTGCCCTTGTTGTTTTATTGTTGTAGTTATTATTGTTGTTGTCATCGTTGTTGGATAGGACAGAGAGAAATGGAGAGAGGAGGGGAAGACAGAGAGGGGGAGAGAAAGATAGACACCTGCAGACCTGCTTCACCGCCTGTGAAGCGACTCCCCTGCAAGTGGGGAGCCGGGGTTCGAACCGGGATCCTCATGCCAGTCCTTGTGCTTTGCGCCACCTGCGCTTAACCTGCTGTGCTACAGCCTGACTCCCACCATTTTTTTTTTTTTTTTTTTTTTTAAACCAGAGCACTGCTCAGTTTATGGTGGTGTGGAGGATTGAACCTGGGACTTTGGAGGCGCAAGCGAGAAAACCTTTTTTTCATAACCATTATGCTATTATCTCCACCCAACCTTGAAAGAGTCTTGCTGAGGGAGTCGGAGGTAGCGCAGCGGGTTAAGCACACGTGGCACCAAGCGCAAGGACCGGTGTAAGGATCCCGGTTCGAGCCCCCAGCTCCCCACCTGCAGGGGAGTCGCTTCACAGGCGGTGAAGCAGGTCTGCAGGTGTCTGTCTTTCTCTCCCCCTCTGTCTTCCCCTCCTCTCTCCATTTCTCTCTGTCCTATCCAACAATGATGACATCAATAATAACAATAGTAATAACTACAATAATAAAACAAGGGCAACAAAAGGGAATAAATAAGTATTTAAAAAATAAATATTAAAAAAAAAGAGTCTTGCTGAATCTTGTCACTGCAGGAGGGTCTCACCTCTCTCCCTCCTCCTTCTTCCTCCCTCTCCCTCTCCCCCCTCTCACCAGAGTATTGATCAGCTCTTCCTCATGGTGGTGTGGGGGATTCTCTTTCTTTCTCTCCACTGCTCAATTCTGGCTTATGGTGTGATGGGGATTGGACTTCCTTTTCCCTTTCTAAGCCTGCCGGATTTAATTTTGCTACTTCTTGAGCATGTAACCATACTCAGGAGGACCTGAGTTCAAGGCCTTAGCCCCCAGCTGCAGGGGGCAGCTTCAGAAGTGGCGACACAATTCTATAGGTGTCTTTCCTCTCATTCTCTGCTCTCTCGTGTTAAAATAAAATACGGTAATATAAAGATATTTCTAGGCTAGCAGCAAAAGCACAAAGGTTCATATGATCAGCTTCATTGCAGTCTGGGAAACACTGGGTCCTGGGAAAAGTCAAGGTGTATTTTTCTGTTTTTTACCCAGGAAATCTTTACTTATTATTGAATAGAGACAGAAATTGAGAGGTAGGTGAGACAGAGAGACGCCTACAGCCCTGCTTCACCACTCATGAAGGTTCCCCCCTTGCAGGTGGGGACCAGTGTCTTGAACCTGGATCCTTGAGGACTGTAATGTGAGTGCTTAACCAGGTGCACCACCTCCTGGCCCCCTATTTTTCTTCCTCTCTATTACCCCCTCCTCTCTCAATTTCTGGCTGTTTCTATCTAATAAATAAATAAAGATAATTAAAAAAAGAAAAGAAAGAGAGGAGAAAGAGAAAGAACCAGACATTATCCTGGTACATGTGCTGCTGGGAATTGAACTCAGGGCCTCATACCTCGTGCTTGAGAGAGTCCAGTGCTTTATCATTTATCCACTGTGCTACTTCCTGAACCCACAAGAACTTTTTTTTTTTTTTTTTTTTACCAGAGCACTGTTCAGCTCTGGTTTGGGGGGGGGGGGGAGTAGAAATTGACCTGGGATTTTGGAGCCTCAGGCAAGAGTCTCTTTGCATAAACATGCTGTCTGCCCCTCCCCTCCCCTTCCAGTTGTCTTTCTCCAGGGCAGTTTCTAATAGCTTCTGTTGTATGAAAACCTAAGTGCTGGTCCAGGCGGTGGCACACCTAGTTAAGTTCTTATAGTACAGTGAGCAAGGACTCAGGTTCTCCACCTGCAGGGGAAAAACTTCATGGGTGTTGAAGCAGGGCTGCAAGTATCTCTCTGTCTCTATCTCCCCACCTCAATTTCTTTTTTACTATTTATTTATTTATCCCCTTTTGTTGCCCTCAATCTCTTTCTGTCTCAACCCAATACTAAATGAATAAATGAAATAGTTTTTAAACAGGAAAATTATTAAAAGCAAACAAACAAAAATACCTAAATGCCTCTTTTATTTTTTTTTAGTTTTATTTATTTATTCCCTTTTGTTGCCCTTGTTGTTTTATTGTTGTAGTTATTATTGATGTTGTTGTTGTTGGATAGTTATTATTGATGTCGTTGTTGTTGGATAGGAGAGAGGAGGGGAAGACAGAGAGGGGGGGAGAAAGATAGACACATGCAGACCTTCTTCACTGCCTGTGAAGTGACTCCCCTGCAGGTGGGGAGCAGGGGGGGGCTGGAACCGGGTCCTTGCGCTACCACCCGACTCCCCCTAAGTGCCTGTTGAGTAGAGTGCTGTCAGAGCCAGGCAGAAAGCATAGAGCCAGGTAAAAGCCCAGTCCTCAGCGCATACAGTCATGCCTATATGAAATAGCGATTTTCATGGTTTCCTTTCTATTCTGAACCCCATTCTGTCGGAGGCCTCCTTACCCACAGTGGGAGGGCTTCCTGGGTCCTTTGTTCATAGGCCTCTGCCAGCATGGGCTGTGTTGAACAGCCTGTCCTCTGCTCCCCATACCCTGCAGACAGTGGTCCTGCCATGCCCAACTAGGGACTTGGCCGGCTCTGCAAGGCTGCCTGAAAGATGGTTTACGTACTAAACTCATGAAAACATTCATCCTTTCTACAGAGCAATGTGTCAGCTCCTTTCTTTCTTTCTTTCTTTCTTTCTTTCTTTCTTTCTTTCTTTCTTTCTTTCTTTCTTTCTCTTTATTCCTTCCTTCCTCCCTCCCTTTCTTTCTTTCTCCCTTCCTTCCTTCCTTTCTTTTTTTTTCCTTCATTTTTTTTTTTTTTTTTTTGCCAGAACTGAGGCTTATGGTGGTGTGGGGGATTGAACCTGGGACCTTGGAGCCTCAGGCATGAGTGTCGGTTTGCATCGCCATTATCTGTCTTCCCCACCCTCCCCTGTTTCTTTTAACAAGAGCCATCTTCAGCCTTCTTAATTTTATTTTTTATGATTTTAATTTATTTTTTAAAGATTTTATTTATTTATTCATGAGAAAGATAGAAGAGAGAGAGAGAAAGAACCAGACATCACTCTGGTACATGTGCTGCTGGGGATTGAACTCAGGACCTCATGCTTGAGAGTCTAGTGCCTTAGCCACTGCGCCACCTCCCGGAACACATCATTTAATTTTTTAAATTTCTTTAAAAAATTTTTTTCTTTTTGTATTATCTTTATTTATTTGGTAGAGACAGGCAGAAATCGAGAGGGAAGGGGGTGGTAGAAAGTGAGAGAGACACCTGCAGCACTACTTCACCACTTATTAAAACATTTTTAAATTTATTTATTTTCCTTTTTGTTGCCCTTGTTTTTCATTGCTGTAGTTATTATTGTTGCTGTTATTGATGTCGTCGTTGGATAGGACAGAGAGAAATGGAGAGAGGAGGGGAAGACAGAGAGGGGGAGAGAAAGACAGACACCTGCAGACCTGCTTCACCGCCTGTGAAGCGACTCCCCTGCAGTTGGGGATCCGGGGGCTTGAACCAGGATCCTTACAGTGGTCCTTGCGCTTTACGCCATGCGCGCTTAACCCGCTGCGCTACTGCCCGATTCCCTACTTCACCACTTTTAATTAATTAATTAATTATTTTTACCAGAGCACTGCTCAGCTCTGGCTTATGGCGGTGCGGGGAATTGAACTTGGGATTTTGGAGCCTCAGGCATGAGAGTCTCTTTGCATAACCATTATGCTAGTTACCCCCACCTGATTTAATTAATTTTTTAAAATTTATTTATTTATTTATTTTTTTAGTGATAAGCAAGGTAAATCAGTGCTTTTATTTGTGAGATGACATTAATGAATACAAATTCAAACACAACTAATTACTCATGGAAGTGTGCATTAGAGCACATTCAGAAATGAAATTTTAAAATATTTTTATTTATTATTGAATAGAGGTAGAAGAATTGAGAGGGGAGAGAGGTGGGGATAGGGAAATAGATACTACTCATGAAGCTTAATTTAATTGTAAAGAAACATTTTAGCAGTACATGAGCTAGAGTCAAATTTTTTTTTTAAAGATTTTATTTATTCATGAGAAAGATGGGAGGAGAGAGAAAGAACCAGACATCACTCTGGCACAAGGCTGCCGGGGATCGAACTCGGGACCTCACGCTTGAGAGCCCAAAGCTTTACCACTGCGCCGCCTCCCGGGCCACTAGAGTCAATTTTTTAAAAAATTTCTTTATTGGGAGAATTAATGTAGAGTCAATTTTTAAGAAAATATTTTATTTCAATAAGAGAGAGATAAAGACAGAAAAAGACCAGAGCACTGCTCATCTCTGATTTATGGTGATGCTGAGGATTGAACCTGAGACCTCAGAGCCTCAGGCTTGAACTTTTTTTTTTCTTTCAGGTAACAAAACATGTTAGGGAAAGACAGAAAGAGACGTAGAGAAAAAAAGAGAAAGAAAGGGGACTGAGAACTGACTTACATATTGCTCACATGATAGCCCTGCAAAGAGAGAGAGAGAGAGAGCCCTTGAGCATCTTTTCGAATAAACATTATACTAGCTTCCCAACCCCAGCCATCGTTTTATAAAAAAAAAAAATACTTATTTTTCCAGAGCACTGCTTAACTCTGGCTTACGGTGGTGCTAGGGACTGAATTTGGGACCTTCGGTGCCTAGGTTATGAAAGTCCTTTTGCATAGCCATTATGCTATTTCCCCAGCCTGTAAAAATACTTTTATTTATTTATTAATGTGAGGAAGACAGGAAGGGAGAACCAGAACATCAGTCTGACACATGGGCTACCAGAGCTCAAACCCAGGCCCTCGTACATACAGTCCAAAGCTCTAATCACTGCACCACCTCCCAGGTGACTTCCACCCTTCTTTCATTTCCCCATTTATGGAAAAAAAAAAAAAAAAACTTGGATAAAGAAGAACATCTTTGGACTGGGGAGAGAGCATAATGTTTTTGCAAAAGACTTCCATGCCTTTGTCTTTGAGATTCCAGGCTCAATTCCAAGTGCTACCATAAGCCAGAACTGTGCAGTGCTCTGGTCTCTCTCTCTCTCTCTCTCTCTCTCTCTCTCATTAAAATAATAAATAAA
The DNA here is from genome assembly GCF_950295315.1 of Erinaceus europaeus. Lineage (NCBI taxonomy): Eukaryota > Metazoa > Chordata > Mammalia > Eulipotyphla > Erinaceidae > Erinaceus > Erinaceus europaeus. The sequence continues at coordinate 143,848,751 of NC_080165.1, read as the reverse complement.
GGGAGTCGGGCGGTAGCGCAGCAGGTTAAGTGCAGGTGGTGCAAAGCACAAGGACCAGCAGAAGGATCCCAGTTTGAGCCCCCGGCTCCCCACCTGCAGGGGAGTCGCTTCACAGGCGGTGAAGCAGGTCTGCAGGTGTCTGTCTTTCTCTCCCTCTCTCTGTCTTCCCCTCCTCTTTCCATTTCTCTCTGTCCTAACAACCCACGACATCAGTAACTACAACAGTAAAACAACAAGGGCAACAGAAGGGAATAAATAAATAAATAAATATTAAAAAATAATAATAAATAAAATAAAAATACATTTAAAAAAAAAACAAGGACATCTCTTTGCCTAGAAAGTAATACTGTCGGGGCCAGGTGGTGGAGCATGTGCTAGATCACACATTAGAGTGCTCAAGGCCCAGGGTTCAAGCCCTGGTTCCCCCAGATGCAGGAGGAAAGCCTCAGGAACAGCGAAGCAGGGCTACAGATGCCTCTCGCTCCTCCTCCCCCATCCACTCCCCTCTCAATTTGTCTCTATATCAAAAGTAATAAATTAATACATAAAATATTTTCAGGGAGTTGGGTGGTAGCACAGAGGGTTAAGCGCACATGGTGCAAAGCGCAAGGATCCCGGTTCGAGCTCCCAGCTCCCCACCTGCAGGGGAGTCGCTTCACAGGTGGTGAAGCAGGTCTGCAGGTGTCTGTCTTTCTCTCTCCATCTCTGTCTTCTCTTCCTCTCTCCATTTCTCTCTGCCCTAACAACGACGACATCCATAATAACTACAACAATAAAACAACAAGGGTAACAAAAGGGAATAACAGTGAACTATTTCACTGACTCTGAAAGAAAGATTTAGTGACTCTCACCTGTATTTCTTACCTCTTACTATTATGGAATTTATGCTGTTTTCCCTTTAGTAAGTCTTACTTCTTAAAAAATGGTTAAAATAACTAATGTGGTAAATTTTATGGTATGTTTCCTTTACCATAATTAAAACTAAACCAAACTCAAAAAAGGCCAGGAAGAAGATAAATGAATGCCCAATCAGTGAATAAAAAGATGTTTACCCTCAGCTTGGATCAACAATGGTAGAGAATCTTTCATCGAAGAATCTTCCACCGAAGGATGGACGGACAACATACTCTATGCTCCACCTGAGGAAGATGGGTCATATTGGGGCAGCTTGGAATGTTCCTACTCATGGCCACAGAATGTGAGCTCAGATCTACAGGGATGCAGAGGGCACACAGGCTCCTAAGGTGAATATGGGCCCAGATAAATAAATATTTTTAAAAAGAAAATACTGTCACTGTGGGGTTGTATTGTTAAATGGGAAACTGGAGAATGTTATGCATGTACAAACTATTGTATTTACTGTTGAATGTAAAACATTCATTCCCCAATAAAGAAATAAATTTAAAAAAAAAAGAAAGAAAATACTGTCACTGTTAATGGCATGAACTCTTGGCCTTAGTGTAGGGATAAAAACAGGGACCAGCAGTAACTCTGCCAGTTGAGATGTTATGCTTCTTGTCTGAGGCAGCGACTCTTGGTGCCATGACACAGGGATGAGAGTATGGCCATATCTGCCAATTATCTGCCCAAGCTCATATATATATATATATATTTTAAATTTATTTATTTATTTTCCCTTTTGTTGCCCTTGTTGTCTTTTTATTGTTGTTGTAGTTATTATTGTTGTAATTATTGATGTCGTTGTTGTTGGATAGGACAGAGAGAAACGGAGAGAGGAGGGGAAGACAGAGAGGGGGAGAGAAAGACAGACACCTGCAGACCTGCTTCACCGCCTGTGAAGCGACCCCCCTGCAGGTGGGGAGCCGGGGGCTCAAACCGGGATCCTTTTGCTGGTCCTTGCGCTTTGCAACATGTGCACTTAACCCACTGTGCTACCGCCCAACTCCCCCCCCCAGCTCATATTTTTATGTGAAGCTGCCTAAGTTGTGAATGTTGTGAAACTTGCAGGAGCAAAGGAGGCCCGACCCAGCCCACAGGCCTCAGTCAGTGGCCACAGTCCCATCTTCTAGCCGCCACTTGCCGTTGGGTACCAGAAGGTCCCCTCAGCCCAGCGCACACCCACTTCTGTCCAAGGCGGTTTGCTTCTGGCTCAGATCTCCTTACTGGAGCTTCAGTTTTCGAAACACACAAGCTCGAGGGTGATTTCAGCTTTCGGCTCCAGCTCTTCCTTCCACCAAGATAATAAATCCATCTGGGAATGTCTGCTTAGAGGCAGGAATGGGAGAAGAAAAATATAAATATTTAAAATATATGATCTTGTTACACATACTTACTGAGTAAACTTGATGTGGAGGTATCTATAAAATAACTTCAGGGGAGTCGGGTGGTGGCGCAGCGGGTTAAGCGCAGGTGGTGCAAAGCACAAGGACCAGCGTAAGGATCCCGGTTCGAGTCCCCGGCTCCCCGTGTGTGTGTGTGTGTGTGTGTGTGTGTGTGTGTGTGTGTGTGTGACTTCACAGGCGGTGAAGCAGGTCTGCAGGTGTCTGTCTCTCCCCCTCTCTGTCTTCCCCTCCTCTCTCCATTTCTCTGTCATACCCAACAACAACAGCAAGGACATCAAAATGGGGAAAAAATGGCTTCCAGGAACAGTGGATCATTAGTGCAGGCACTGAGCCCCAGCGATAATCTTGGACGCAAAAAACAAAAACAAATAAAAAATTAAAAATATATTATAATAACAACAATGATGATAAACAAGGGCAACAAAAGGGAAAAATGAATATTTAAAGTTTAAAAAATTAACTTAAACAAAATAAAAGAATCTGGATCCTCAAGCATAATAATATATGCAGCCTTCTTGATGAACCACCCCCGGGCCTCCAAACGATTTATGTATTAATGAGAGAGAGAGAGAAAACTAGGACCCCATGTTTGAGAATCCAACACTTTATTTTTTATTTTATTTATTTTATTTTTTAATTTTTTGTCTCCACGGTTATTGCTGGGGCTTGGTGTCTGCACTACACTGCTCCTGGAGGCCATTTTTTCCCTTTTGTTGCCCTTGTTGTTTATCAGTGTTGTTGTTACTATTATTGATGTCTTCGTTGTTGGATAGGACAGAGAGAAATTGAGAGAGGAGGGGAAGAAAGAGAGGGGGAGAGAAAGACAGACACCTGCAGACCTGCTTCACAGCTTGTGAAACGACTTCGCGGCAGGTGGGGAGTGGGGGGCTGGAACCTGGATCCTCAAGCCTATGCTTTGTGCCATGTGCGCTTAACCTGCTGCTCTAACCGCCCAGCCTCCCCCCCACTCGCAGTCCAGCACTTAACCACTGTGCCACTTCCCGGGCTGCCAATGATTCTTTTCTTCTTCCTCTTCCTCTTCCTCTTCCTCTTCCTCTTCTTCTTCTTCTTCTTCTTCAAGATCTTGGTTATTTATTTATTTGGGGGGCATTGGTGAGAAACAAAATGCCTGCTACTCAGCCATAGCTAATGGTAGTGCTGGTGACTGAGACTTGGGCTTTGGGGCTGGTGATGGCGCACCTGGTCAAGTGCACATGTTACAGTGTGCAAAGACCCAGGTTCAAGTGCCCAGTTCCCACCTGCAAGGGGTGGTGAAGCAATGCTGCAGGTGTCTCTCTGTCTCTCTCCCTCTCTATAACCCCCTTCCCTCTCAATTTTTGGCTGTGTCTATCCAATAAATAAATAAAGATTAAAAAAAGAAAAAGAAACTTGGACTTTAATCCTCAAATATCAAGGTCTTTTGCATAACCATTATACTCTCTCCCCTGCCCAAGATTCTAGTTTGCACTGTTTTATTACAGCAACTTAATAATCTATTATGATATAACATTCATTTATATTACTACAGTACCTTACTTTCTTAATTCTACCAGACAATTTCTGAATTCAATAATAAGGGATCTTTCTTTCTTTCTTTCTTTCTTTCTTTCTTTCTTTCTTTCGATAGGAGGAGAAAGAACCAGACATCACTCTGGCACATGTACTGCCCGGGATCGAATTCAGGACCTCACGCTTGAGAGTCCAAAGCTTTATCACTGCACCATCTCCCGGACCACAATAACAAGGTTTTTGAAAACAAACAAAAATGTTGTACCTTAAAGATTAATCCATTCAGTTAATAGTAAATATGAGATGCTAGTTATTACTGAACCAGCAACGGTTTAAGAACTAAGCGTATTATTGCATCATTACTAGTTTCAAGGACCATAGCAAGGCAAGCCTTGTTCTCTGGGAAGGTGACAGATTTGGGAGCAGCAAGTTCAGATTCAAATTATCTTTGTTTCACCATTTTCTTTTTCTTTTTTAAAAAATATTTATTTATTTCCTTTTTGTTGCCCTTTTTGTTTTTATTGTTATTGTAGTTATTATTGCTGTTGATGTTGTCATTGCTGGATAGGACAGAGAGAAATGGAGAGAGGAGGGGAAGACAGAGAGGGGGAGAGAAAGAGGGACACCTGCAGGCCTGCTTCACCGCCTGTGAAGTGACTTTCCTGCAGGTGGAGAGCGTGGGTTCGAACTGGGATCCTCAGGTCGGTCCTCGCGCTTTGCCGTCACATGCGCTTAACCGGCTGCACTACCGCCCAACTCCCAATTTCACCATTTTCTTTGTTGCTAGGAGAGAGACGCTGGCCTCCGTGTGATATTGATTTGAGTGGTCAAGAGTGGGGCAAGAATAGCGGTGATGAACCAGATGAAAATTCTTCAAATAAATGACCTCATTACCCTCCTAACCTATACAGATAGCCAGGAGGGAGCAGAGAGGCAGAGAGGAGTAACTAACTGCTCCTGGGTGGAGAAGGGGCTGTGGAGTCCATCCACATCACCTGCTTCTTCCCTCTGGAAAGGTTTTTACTTTAAGTGTAGGTAGGACTGGCACCTTGAGCCTGTCACACTGTTACACAATGACCTTCCTTGGGCTAACTTTTTTAAAAAAAATATTTATTTTTATTTATTTATTCCCTTTTGTTGCCCTTGTTGTTTTATTGTTGTAGTTATTATTGTTGTCATTGTTGTTGGATAGGACAGAGAGAAATGGAGAGGGGAGGGGGAAGACAGAGAGAGGGAGAGAAAGATAGACACCTGCAAACCTGTTTCACCACTTGTGAAGCGACACCCCTGCAGGTGGGGAGCCAGGGCTTGAACCAGGATCCTTATGCGGGTCCTTGTGCTTAACACCACCTGCGCTTAACCCGCTGCGCTACAGCCCGACTCCTTGGGCTAACTTTTTTTTTTAAAAAAATGTCTTTATTATTTTTATTTCTTGGGTAGAGACAATAAGGTTTTAATTTATTGGCAAAGTTTTTAAATTAGAAATTAGAAGGGGGCCTGGTGGTGGGGCATCTAGTTGAGTGTCCACATTACAATGTGGCCGTCGGGCGGTAGCGCAGTCAGTTAAGCGCAAAAGGCACAAAGAGCAAGGATCCCAGTTCGAGCCCCAGCTCCCCACCTGCAGAGGAGTCACTTCACAAGTGGTGAAGCAGGTCTACAGGTCTACCTTTCTCTCCCCCTCTCTGTCCTCCCCTTCTCTCTCCATTTCTCCCTGTCCTATCCAACAATAATTAAATAAACAACAACAATAATAACTACAACAATAAAACAACAAGGGCAACAAAAGGGAATAAATAAATATTTTAAAAAACATATTACAATGTGTAAGGACCCAGGTTTAAGCTCCCTCTCCCTGCCTGCAGGGGAAAAACTTTGCCTGTGGTGAAGTATGGCTGCAAGTGTCTCTCTCTCTCTCCTGTATCTTCCCCCTCCCCTCTTGATTTCTGGCTCTATCCAATAAATAAATAAATAAAATGAATATAATAAAAGAAATTAGAGAAGTTTGGGATTATCTCCTTCTAATACTTTATTTTTTTATTTATTCCCTTTGTTTCCCATGTTGTTTCATTGTTGCAATTATTATTGTTGTCGTCATTGTTGGATAGGACAGAGAGAAATGGAGAGAGGAGGGGAAGACAGAGAGAGGGAGAGAAAGACAGACACCTGCACACCTGCTTCACTGCTTGTGAAGCAACTCCCCTGCAGGTAGGGAGCCGGGGGCTCAATCCAGGATCTTTATGCTGGTCCTTGGGCTTTGTGTCACGTGCGCTTAAACCCGCTGCGCAACTGCCCGACTCCCCTCATACATTTTTTTTTTTTAATGTAGGACTTGAACCTCAAGCATATGTCACACTGATATACCTTTCTTGGGCTAACTTTTTTTTTTTTAATGTTTTTATTTATTTATTTATTTATTTATTTATTTATTTATTTATTTGGTAGAGACAACCAGAAATCAAGAGGGGAGGGGGAAAGACAGAGAGGGAGAGACAAAGACAACTACAACACTGCTTCACTACTCAGAAAGCTTTTGGGGCAAACTTTTATCTCTTTCTTTTTGCCAGAACCCTGTTCAGCTCTGGCTAAAAGTATTTTTAAAATTAAAAAAATGCTCTAAAGTTAAAGCAAAATCACAGTGGATGGGGAGAAATAGCATAATGGTTATGCAAAGAGACTCTCATGCCTGAGGCTCCAAAGTTCCAGGTTCAAGCTCCTGTACCAGGTTTAATCCCCTGCGCTCTGCATCTGTCCAACTAATCACCACATCTGGAGTCACTAATGTTATCTTGGTATCTAGACACAACACCTAAGGTGGAATCAACCACTGCCACCAGGTGGCACCAAATCACAGCTTGAGTTTCTCTTGGGCTTGGACTCCCAGCATTCCTCATCAGCTAGCTCTGTGGGCCCACACTGGTCATATTTTGTTAACCTTACACAAAATCCTGAACTTGCATTTCACATGTCTGAATTCTTTGAATCTCACTTATCTGATTACAGTAAGGTCTTGCTGTATTAATGTATAATGACCAGTAACTGAGGCAAGTAACCCCTTGAGCCACTGACCAAAGGAAGCTAAGTTACACTGTTGCAATTGCTTTTGGATCTATGCAACCCATGAGGTATAAATTGAATGATAGGAAATTTCCGCTTTTATAGGTCAAAGTAGTCACACACTAACTTAAAAAATGTTATCAGTTTACTATGAATGGGTGAGAGAGGAGGGAGGGGAGCAGAAAAGAGGGGAGCACTGTACGCCTCTGGCATAAGGTGGCCCCAGGGATTGAACCTGCAGCTTGTGTGACCTCAGACATGCAAAGTGGTGCTCTAACAAGCTGAGCTATCTCCCCTCACTCTGAATCATTAACTTTTTTCACAGAGTTATGACTCCTAGTTATGACAAAATTATCCTCTAGGTTCAAAATTCTACATACGCTTTATAGTAAGAACTTAATAATCCTATTAATTAAAACTGAAATGTGTGTTTGCTACACCTGTTTGAGCTGTCCATTTCTTTTTTCTTTTTTTAAAGATTTTATTTATTTATGAGAAAGATAGGAGGAGAAAGAACCAGACATCACTCTGACACATGTGCTGCCGGGGATCAAACTTGGAACCTCATGCTTGAGAGTCCAAAGCTTTATCACTGCGTCACCTCCCGGACCACAAGCTGTCCATTTCTGAAAGATATGCCTAAAACTGTGGCCCAGAAGGTGGTGCAGTAGATAAAAGTATTGGATTCTCAAGCATGAGGTCTTGAGTTTGATCCCTGGCATCATATGAGCCAGAGTATCACTTCTCCTCTTATTCCCCTAAAACAATAAGTAAATAAATATTTAAACAAAAGTTATGTTTACATTTTTTTTTTGCCTCCAGGGTTATTGCTGGGGCTCAGTGCCTGCACCACGAATCCACTGCTCCTGGAGGCCATTTTTTCTCATTTTGTTGCCCTTGTTGTTTATCAGTGTCGTCGTTGTTGGATAGGACAGAGAGAAATGGAGAGAGGAGGGGAAGACAGAGAGGGGGAGAGAAAGACAGACACCTGCAGACCTGCTTCACCGCCTGTGAAGCGACTCCCCTGCAGGTGGGGAGCTGGGGGCTCAAACAGGGATCCTTATACCGGTCCTTGCGCTTTGCGCCACATGTGCTTAACCTGCTGTGCTACTGCCCTACTCTCCCCTTAATTAATTTTAAAAGTATGTTCATTTATTTATTTTTTTTATTTTTATTTTTTAGGAGGGGTACAACTCCACACAATTCCCACCACCCAATCTCCATATCCCACCCCCTCCCCCGATAGCTTTCCCATTCTCTATCCCTCTGGGAGCATGGACACAGGGTCATTGTGGGTTGCAGAAGGTAGAAGGTCTGGCTTCTGTAATTGCTTCCCCGCTGAACATGGGCGTTGACTGGTCGGTCCATACTCCCAGTCTGCCTCTCTCTTTCCCTAGTAGGGTGGGTCTCTGGGGAAGCTGAGCTCCAGGACACATTGGTGGGGTCTTCAATCCAGGGAAGTCTGGCCGGCATCTTGATGACACCTGGAACCTGGTGACTGAAAAGAGAGTTAACATACAAAGCCAAACAAATTGTTGAGCAATCATGGACCCAAAGCTTGGAAAAGTGGAGAGGAAGTATTAGGGAGGTACTCACTGCAAACTCTAGTGTACTTCTGCTTTCTTACTTTGGTGCCATGCTCCAAACTCAGTCAATTTCTGCTTTGCGTTTTTACTTCTTTTTTTTTTTTTACATGCATAACGTTCCCCAGATTCCCATTTAACAATACAACCCCCACTATTTCATTCATCATTTTTCATGGACCTGTATTCTCCCCACCCACCCACCCACCCACCCCAGGGTCTTTTACTTTGGTGTAATACTCCAATTCCATTTCAGGTTCGACTTGTGTTTTCTTTTCTAATCTTGTTTTTCAACTTCGGCCTGAGAGTGAGATCATCCCATATTCATCCTTCTGTTTCTGACTTATTTCACTCAACATGATTTTTTCAAGGTCCATCCAAGATCGGCTGAAAACGGTGAAGTCACCATTTTTTACAGCTGAGTAGTATTCCATTGTGTATATATACCACAACTTGCTCAGCCACTCATCTGTTGTTGGACACCTGGGTTGCTTCCAGGTTTTGGCTATGACAAATTGTGCTGCCAAGAACATATGTGTACACAGATCTTTTTGGATGGATGTGTTGGGTTCCTTAGGATATATCCCCAGGAGGGGAATTGCAGGGTCATAGGGTAGGTCCATTTCTAGCCTTCTGAGAGTTCTCCAGACTGTTCTCCACAGAGGTTGGACCAATTGACATTCCCACCAGCAGTGCAGGAGGGTTCCTTTGACCCCACACCCTCTCCAGCATTTGCTGCTGTTACCTTTTCTGATGTGTGACATTCTCACAGGAGTGAAGTGATATCTCATTGTTGTCTTGATTTGCATTTCTCTGACAATCAGAGACTTGGAGCATTTTTTCATGTGTTTCTCGGCCTTTTGGATCTCTTCTGTGGTGAATATTCTGTCCATGTCCTCCCCCCATTTTTGGATGGGGTTATTTGTTGTCTTGTTGTTGAGTCTGGCAAGCTCTTTATATATGTTGGTTATTAAACTCTTATCTGATGTATGGCATGTAAAGATCTTCTCCCATTCTGTGAGGGGTCTCTTGATTTGGGTAGTGGTTTCTTTTGCTGTGAAGAAGCTTTTTAATTTGATGTAGTCCCATAGGTTTATACTTGCCTTAGTCTTCCTTGTAATTGGATTCGTTTCATTGAAAATGTCTTTAAAATTTATGCGGAAAAAAGTTCTGCCAATATTTTCCTCTAAGTATCTGATAGTTTCTGGTCTAACGTCCAAGTCCTTGATCCACTTGGAATTTACTTTTGTATTTGGAGTATGTTCATTAATTAATGATAGAGATAGGTAGATAGATAGATAGATAGATAGGTAGATAGATAGATAAGTAGATAGATATGGAACAGAGCATCACTCTGGCACATATGCTCCTAGGGACTGAACTCAGGACTCCCAGCTTGTAAGTCCAGTGCTTTACCAACAGTGCTACCTTCCAGTCTGCTCTTTGTTCTTGACATACTGTTTTTTAAAAGACACATCCCTCAGTTTAAGCGCATGTGGCACAAAGCGCAAGGACCGGCTTAAGGATCCCAGTTTGAGCCCCCGGCTCCCCACCTGCAGGGGAGTCGCTTCACAGGCGGTGAAGCAGGTCTGCAGGTGTCTGTCTTTCTCTCCCCCTCTGTCTTCCCCTCCTCTCTCCATTTCTCTCTGTCCTATCCAACAACAACAACATAAATAACTACAACAATAAAAAAAAACAAGGGCAACAAAAGGGAAAATTAAAAAGAAAAGACACATCCCTGAGTGAACACTAATCATTGTTCCCCAACCCCCCCACCCTGTTTTAAAATTTTATGTTATACTGCTGTATAGATTCAAAGGCATTTTTAAAAGGGCTTTTGCAATCTATCTCCTTCCAATTAGTGTAACAGGGTGCTCTGTTACCGCTACAGCAAGGCTTCACAGTGACAGTGATAGTTTCTTGGAGTCTATGACTTGCAGTGACATAGACATACAGAAGCCAGGCCCTAGAATCACATTATTTTGTTGAGCAGTGGCTGGGATGGCCGTTTCCTCTTCATGGTGCCAAGTAAGCATACAGGACGACACAGTTCCAGGACCTGCCATACAGTTTCCCTTGTCTGCTTCACCGTCATACAACATTTCCATTTTTTTTAAAAAAAGATTTTATTTACTAATGAGGAAGATAGGAGACGGTGGAGAGGAAGAACCAGACATCACTCTGGTACATGTGCTGTGGGGGACTGAACTTGGGCCCTCATGCTTGAGGATTTGATACTTTATCCACTGCGCCACCTCCCGGACCACATTTCCATTCGTTGAATATCACCCTCTAGTAGGTGGAGTGACAGGTGATTTAGGTACAGAGTAGCACTTTAGCGGTAAGCAAGTCTGTCCATTGCTATAAGGAAGCGTAAAGAAACTCCGTGTGTTTGTCTAATCTCACACTAGCCGGAGCAAGGCTTTGACCCCAGACATGTCCATTCTGTTTATTTTTTTATTATTTTTTAAATATTTATTTATTTTCCCTTTTGTCTTTGTTGTTTTTCATTGTGTTGTTGATGTCACCGTTGTTGGATAGGACAGAGAGAAATGGGGAGCCAGGGGCTCGAACTGGGATCTTTACGCTGATCCTTGGGCTTTGCGCCATGTGTGCTTAACCCGTTGTGCTACTGCCTAACTCCTCCATTTTGTTTATTATACCCCACTGCCTTCAAAGATAATAGGGTCCCAAGAAGCCCCTTATGTAGTGGGGAGGAAGCAGATAATCTCACGGTAGGACTGTTGTATCCAGCATTGTGCTTTGCTCATAGTTAGTTACAATTCGTGTCAATGAAAAGAAATCCTGAACTTACCCTGGTTTCTTACTCCTTTCTCTATTTATGGGTTTCAAGTCAGGAAATCACAACCTGGTGAAACGCAAGGGAGCCCACAGGTTTGTAGATCAAAGAGAAAGAGCCTATATGTCACAGTATCTTTGTAGAGCTGCTCTAACAAGTGATCAAAATTTCATCATGA